>NC_137889.1:199506400-199648459 GCF_963455335.1 Martes martes | reverse complement strand
GAGCTTACAGTAGTCACTGTTCAGCTAGTCATTGTTCTCAGTGGTTTACGTGTATACATGTAGTTAATACATGGAAATTAACTGATTTCATGTTCATAACAATGCTAAATGAGAAAGTGGAGAACTTGGTAATGAGAAAGTACATAACTTGTTAAAAATTTATGATGATTTCAACATTGGGGAGGGTATGTGCTATGGTGAGTGCTGTGAAGTGCGTAAGACTGACAAATCACAGACCTGTACCCCTGAAGCAAATAACACATTGTATGTTAATAAAAATAACAAATAAATAAAAATTTATGATGATTTCAAAACAGAGTTAGGTTTTTTAAATTAACATATAATGTATTATTTGTTTCAGGGGTACAGGTGTGTGAATCATGAGTCTAACACATTTCACAGCACTCACCATAGCACATGCCCTCCCCAATGTCCATAACCCAGCCATCCTATCCCTCCCCACCATTCCCCAGCAACCCTCAGTTTGTTTCCTGAGAATCTCTTATGATTTGTCTCCCTTCCCAGTCCCATCCTGTTTCATTTTTCCCTCCCTTCTCCCCAAACCACCCCCCCCCCGCCCTGCCTCTCAAATTCCTTATATCAGAGAGATCATATGGTAATTGTCTTTCTCTGATTGACTGATTTTGCTTAGCATACCTGACTACAAATTTCCCAGTGTCTCTGAATGTCTGAGCTATTCTGCTCCTTTCCATGAATGAGGCAGAATTATTGCTGGTACAACTGACAAAGCATTTTCTTCATCTTGAGAACTACCTTTAACAATCATATGTTGCATAATTAGTCACAGTGTTCTTACTAGATAGGCATGCAGAGGCCTCTTTTTATAATCACGGAAAGCAGGGCTCAGAGAGGTAAAATGATTTTTATAAAGTTTTTGTCTCTGAGCAAATCCCCGCTAGAACGTAGGGTGTTCTGTCCATGCTGTGGTACTTCTTAGGCTACAGTTCCTCTTTAAAGTTTCTTTTGAGAAATTTTGTAACCCTCTTTCCTAAATAAAGTAATGTGCTAACTTTTGCCCTCTTATCTAATTTGCTTGAAAAAAAAAAAATCTCCTTTTGGGGTAAGTCTCAAGTCCGCAGTCTACCTCCCTATTCTTTCTCTCCCATGGCAGTGGCTCCTAAACCTGGCCTTGCGTGGCAGTTATCTGAAGAGTCATTAAAAATAGATGTCCCAGGGCCCCAGAACCTGTATTTTTTTTATATTTTTATTTATTTATTTATTTTTTTATTTGACAGACAGAGATCACAAGTAGGCAGAGATGCAGGCAGAGAGAGAGGAAGGGAAGCAGGCTCCCCCCTGATCAGTGAGCCCGATGTGGGGCTTGACCCCAGGACCCTGGGATCATGACCTGGGCCGAAGGCAGAGGCTTTAACCCACTGAACCACCCAGGTGCCCCCAGAACCTGTATTTTTAACATGAGCTCCAGGTGATTCTCATGAAGGGGGTGCGTACTGTTTGGAAACCACTGTGCCCAGGGACATGGCACCCTTCCCTGGAAATAAGACCAAAGTAAATGGGAACAACTGCCTGCGTCTGACCTCTCCTGCTTCCTTACTAGGTGAATGGTCCTGAAATAGTGCCCTGCCCACCCGGTCCATGTGCCTCTGGCTCAAGGCACAGATGTGGACATATTTTTTTCTCATTGTTTTGCTAACATTCTGCTTTCTCAAGAAGTTGATGTCAAGATCAACAAAGATTCTCTCTGGCAAATCACCGTCTTGCTACAGTCCTTTTCCTCTTGCCTCTTATGTACTCCCAGATGTGGACTGAAAAGTTAATCTCTCTGGAATTATCCTCAAGTGTTTCAAATTTCCCTGGAGAACATTTTGGATAGTGGGATGAGTGAGTGTTCTAGAGTCAGGTAGATCTGGATTTGATTCATATTCTGTTTGTTAACACATTAGCCAAGTTGATGAAGGAGGTAAAAACCTCAGGGGCGCCTGGGTGGCTCAGTCATTAAGTGTCTGCCTTCGGCTCAGGTCATGATCCTAAAGTCCTGGGATGGAGCCCCACATGGGGCTCCCTGCTCAGTGGGGAGTCTGCTTCTCCCTCTGCCTCTCCCTCTCCCCCTGCTTGTGTTCCCTCTCTCGCTGTGTCTCTTGGTGTCAAATAAATAAATAAAATCTTTAAAAAAAAAAAAAGAAAAGAAAAGAAGAGGAGGTAGACCTCAGTTTTCTCATCTGTAATATGGGGGTTGATGATAACTTCCTTGGAATACTGTGTGAAGGTGAGAGATTATGTATATAAAACACTCAAGGCAATGTCTGGCCCTTATTAAGTTCCCAATAAATCTTTAAAAATACATTTTAAAGGTCACTGTAGATCTCAAATAAGGAAATTATGGCTTTGTGAAACTGTTTAGTGAACAGTTTCTTCCTAAACAAAACACACGGATGTGACAGATGATATGTATCTTGAGCATGGCTGGTAGATATGTAAGCAAATCTAAATTATTTGACAGTAAGCAAATTTCTCCAAATGTATGTTCCCTTGGCAGCAATTGCTGGATCCCTCTCTCCTCTTCAATAGCATGATCTAGAGTAGGTTTCTTTTAATAACTTGTTTTCCTATTTGTTCCTTTTCTTAAAAAATCTTATTAAAGTATATTTGACAATACAGTGTTCTGTTAGCCTCACAGCATGGTGATTTGACAATTCTGTATATTAACATTCACCATAGTAAGTGCAGTCACATCTGTCACCATAAAACATTATTACAATTATTGACTGTATTCCCTATGCTATGCTTTTCATGCCTGCGTGACTTTCTTATTTTATAACTGGAGGTTTGTACCTCTTAATCCCCTCCATTTATTTCACCCAACTCCCCTAGTCATCTACGTTCTAACAACCACCACATTGTTTTCTGTATTTATAAGTCTGTTTCTGTTTTGTTTGTTTGTTTTGATTTTAGATACTACAAGTAAGTGACATTATATGGTATTTGTCTTTGTCTGAGGTCTCTCACTTAGCACAATACCCTCTAGGTCCATCTATGTTGCCACAAATGGAAGACCTCACTCTTTTTTTATGCCTCAGTAGTATTCTATTGTACATAGATACCACATCTTCTTTATCCATTCATCTATCGATGACACTGTTGTAAGTAATGCTTCAGTGAACATAGGGCTGCGTGTTTCTTTTCAAATGAGTATTTTCATTCTCTTTGGGCAAATACTCAGTGATAGAATTATCAGATCATATGGTATTTCTATTTTTTAATTTTTAGAAGAAACTCTACACTGTTTTCCACTGTGGTGGTACTAGTTTACCCACCAACAGTACACGAGGGTTACTTTTTCTCCACGTTCTCATCAACACTTGTTATTCTAATCTTCTCTTTTTGATACTAGCAGTAACAACAGGTGTGAAGTGCTAGCTCCTTGTTATTTCGGTTTGCATTTCTCGGATGATGTGTGATGTTGAGTATTTTTTCATGTGTCTGTTAGCTAAATGGATGTCTTCTTCGGGGAAATGTCTATTCAGGTCCTCTGCCCACTTTATAACAAATTATTTGTTTTTTCAGTGTTGAGTTGTATAAGTTCTTTATATATGTTGGATATGAACCACTTATCTTCTCCCATTCCTAGGTTGCCTTTCTCTTTTGTTGATGGTTTTCTTTGCTGTGCCAAAGGATTTTGTTTTGGTGTGGTCCTGATAGTTCACTTTTGCTTTTGTTTCCCTTGCCAGAGGAGACATATCTATAAACATGTTGTTAAGGCCAATGTCCAAGAGATTATTACCGGTTTTTTTTTTTTTTTTCCTTCTAGGAGTCTTATGGTTTCAGGGCTCCTAGTTGGGTCTTTAATCTGTGTTGAGTTTATTTTTGGATATGGTGTAAGAAAGTGGTCCCGTTTATTTTTGTTACCTGTAGCTGGCCAGTTTCCCCAACATGATTTATGGAAGAGATTGCTTCCCCCCCCCCCCCCACTGTATCTTCCTGCCTCCTTTGTCATAGATTAATTGACCATACACTTGATTAATAAAGCTTTGGAGCATATCTTGAAATCTGAAACTGTGATGCCTTCAGCTTTGTTCTAATTTCTCAAGATTGCTTTGGCCTATTCAGGGTCTTTATAGGTTCTTACAAATTTTAGGATTATTTGTTCTAGTGCTGTGAAAAATGCTTCTGGCATTTTGATAGGGGTTGCATTGATTGCGATGTGGATTGCCTTGGCTATTATGGACAGTCTCTATTTGAGTTTTAAAATGAATAGGGAAGAAAATAAAAGAAAAAAAACAACACATCATGTGGGCAAACCTTGAGCTAGTGAAATGCTGGGCAGCTAGCGTGACAGGCAAAGTCTTAAAAAAAAATTCTGTATCAACATATTCAGGAGAAGAAAGCCTGTCTTAGGTAAACCAGGAAAAGCAGAAAAACAGAAAAGCAGGCCAAAAAAAAAAAAAAAAGTCCTTTTACTGGTAGAGATTTGCTGTTGAAATAAGTGCTTTCAGATGAGATGTCTCTCATTCAGTTAGAATTCTGCCTTCATCATCTGACAGCTGGATGCCCCTGGCCTGTTTTTTATTAACCCTCTGAACTTCACTGTCCTCAAATACAAAATGAAGTTAATAGTTTTAACTTAATAGGGCTCCTGGGAATGTCAATTAGAATAATGTGTGTAAACCTTTATATTTCATAGGTGCAAAAAATACTGAAGAATATGTAATTTAGCCATGATTTCAGTATATATGGTGGAGTAAAATAGTGTTGGGGTCAATGAGATGTCAGCAAATGAGTATAAATCCCAAACCAGGAGGTGTCGGATGGAATTTAACCTGCCCCCTCCCCTACCCGAGGTTACTTAATGGATAGAACTTGCCCCTCCGTAGGAACCAGGTTTGTGGGCAGGAACTTCCTATTCATCTTGGACATTCGAGAACCACATCATTCATTTCTGTTTTCCTTAAAACGCAGGTGCACCTATTGTTATATCTTTCCCACACTTCTACGAAGCGGACCAGAAGTTCGTTTCTGCCGTAGACGGCATGCATCCCAATAAGGACGATCATGAGACATTTGTGGACATAAATCCTGTGAGTGCACACGTCTTCCTGGTAAAAGCTCGCATTTTATTCTGCCAACGCAGTGTTTATCAGCTTAGTCCAGAGCACGTTAACATTGCTGTCTTCCTCACATATACATATTCAAGGGGAAAAGACTCAGCCCTGTGCATGTGATACCTAGTCTCATGGCCTAACAGGCTGAACTGTGCGGCCCTGACAGGCAGAAATAGCGGCAAATCTAACGAAAAAGCACCTGTAAACATTACATCTCTGGAATGACCGAGATTGGACCCATAAAACCTCGTCAGTGCTCCGCTGCCAGCCTTGGACTTGAACGTGTATACATTCTCCCACTGGCAGACAGATGAGCAGGGTCGAAGACACATTCTTTTTTTGCTCACTGCTGGGAATATTTTGGTTGAAATTTAAATATATGGGTTTTTTTTTTTTTTAAGATTTTATTTATTTACCTGACAGAGACTCAGCGAGAGAGGGAACACAAACAGGGGGAGTGGGAGAGGGAGAAACAGGCTCCCCACGGATCAGGGAGCCCGATGCAGGGCTCGGCCCCAGGACTCAGGGATCAGGACCTGAGCGGAAGGCAGACACGCAACGACTGGGCCACCCAGGCACGCCGAGCCTCAGTTACTTCTAGCAAGCCTCATTCTGCAGGCACTGTTGAGAGTTTATTGTATGATATTAATTTAAAAGGCATTAGATATACATGTACTTTGGTCCTATTTTCAAAGAGGAGATAAACTAAAAACCACGTCAAAAAGAAAGGAACATTGTTGTATGACGTGAGAGCCTCTCACTGTAGGAACCGAGTTAGAGGTCAGATATTTTCATTTTGGGGATTTTGAGCACAGGGAACAGTAAAGAAAAAGCAAGGACAGTCTTTTAGCTCAGCAATTTATAGGCACTTTGCTCTTGTGTCTGAGAAATCAGTGGTTTTATCTTTTTGTGGAAAAGATCCGGTGTCCCCCCCCCCACCCCGACTTTTCCCTTCACCTTCAATCAGTTCCTCTTCCTCAGCAGATAGGTGGGCAGGTGCTTGTCCCCGAGGGCCGGGGCAGCCCCTTAACCCCAGTTCAGAGGCGAGGCGGCCACGGGAAGGCTGCTTTCCCGGCTTTGTGGGCGTCCCGACCATCCCGGGGACCGCTCTCTGGCTCAGAGCTCCCTCCTGGCAGGGCTGTCTAGGGCTTCACCATCCAAAGGGGAGCATCCTGGGTGCTCGCCAGCAGCACCCCGTGTCAGGCTTCCCTCTAGACCGGCTGCATCACAGTCTGCATGGTCACAAGGCCCCCAGAGCTCGCACGCATAGTAAAGTTTGGGAGGCACCGGTCCACCAGGCACCCGACCACAGCGGCAGTTCTGCCTCTGCCCTGGGGTCCGTGTTCCCTTGTCCCACCCGTGCTCGAGGACCTGGCAGCGGCCACGCTGGTCGTGAGCATCACATGGAGCTGGTGCTCTACCGAGAAAAGCTGTTCGTGGTTTTAATAAGCCCTCATGTTTTCTTCCCACTCCTCGGATCTGCAGTTGACTGGAATTATTCTAAGAGCCGCGAAGAGGTTCCAGATCAACGTTTACGTCAAGAAGTTAGAAGACTTTGCGTAAGTTTTACCTCTTTCGTCGGAGGCAGTGGGTCGTTTTGCTGCATTGAATCTCCGGTGGGTCGATGTCAGGAGACAGATCCCTTTATAAGTCCGCTCCCTCCTGCCCTTCAGGGATGGGGCATAATCGGCATCCGCATAGGCTGTCTTGGTCTTGGAATTTACTTACTTTATTTAATCAAACACGTACAGCCTGCTTTCTGTGGATCACACATTGTTCTAAGTATTTTACACGCAGGAACTCATATATTCCTCACGGTTACGCTGTGTTAACACCATTTTATAGATGAAGAAACCAAGTCACAGAGAGGTGACTTAAGGCTACAGAGTCCACGCCTCCCCATGCCATGCGGCGTTGCCCTTGCCATGACTCTGGTCGCCTCCCTTCCTGTCTTCCCACTGCTCCCACCCAGGGCCACAGGCTCCCAGTTAACGGGCAGTTAACATAGGCTCCTGAGTGCAGCCTCTCCTCCCCACACTCCATCTAAAAGCCACTGCTTAACTAGGATTACTAAGTATAATCTCCTGCGGAGACTTTTCAATGGTAATTTTGGGGTATGAGAAGATGCTTATGACTTAATGAAAAAACAAATTGCAAAGCTGTACATAATGGTATATATCTATTCTTTGTTTCTGTCTCTCTACCCATCTATCTATTACAGCACTTGGCTCCCCCATCAGATTTGCAGATTTACCCCACATGTCATGGATCTTTCTGGAAAATAAATGTGGTTTGCAAGAATGCATTTTGCCACCCCTGTGTGCAGTCCTGAGGCAGTATAAATTAGTAGTTAAGACCTAGAGCCTTAGAATCAAAATGAAATTACAGTCCTATTGGTCCTGGGCGAATGAATCTGAGCCATAATCCCTGAGACAGTGGTACCTACCACAGGAAACTAGTGAGAGAATTCAGTGAGATCGGGTCCCGGAAACAGCAGGTGCAGAGATGGTTCTTGGTAACGGGCTCGAGCGAAGACAATACTTAGGGGCCTGGTCATAAAACATTCTGAGGAGGGGCGCCTAGTGGCTCAGTCGATTAAGCATCGGCTTTTGATCTCGGCTAGGGTCTTGATCTTAAGGTTGTAAAATGCAGCCATACACCGGGCTCTGCGCTCAGTGGGGAGCCCTGCTCCCACAACTTAGCTCTCCAGGCCAGTGTGCTATCATAATGAGGATGTCTATAAAATAATCTCATTGTCTTTTTTTTATTGAGGCACGATTGACACCCATTATATTAGCTTCAGGTTTATAATATAATGAATCGACATTTATATGTATTACAGAAGGATCAGCACAGTCAGTCTAGTTACCCATCACCATACTAGGTACAGATTTCTCTTCTTGTGATGACACTTTTCAGATCTACTCTCTTAGCACCTCTCACCATGGTTACAATATTATTTACTATAGTTGCCGTGTTGTGTGTCACAGGACTGACTTATTTTATAACTGGAAATTTTTACCCTTTGACTCCCTCCACCCATTTTGCCCACCCCCAACCCCCAACTCTGGCAGCCACCCGTCCGTTCTCTGTGTCCGTGGCTTGGTTTGTTTGCTTTGTTTGTTTTAGATTCCACATATAAGGGAGAATATATAGTATTTGTCCCTCTCTGTCTGATTCGCTTAGTGTAGCACCCCCAGGGGCCATGCAGGTTGTCACAAATGGCAAGATTGCGTTCTTTTTTATGGCTCAGTAGTATTCCATTGTGAATATATATCAAATGTCCCTTATTGATTCATCCATTGATGGACACTTTGGTTGTTTCCATATCTTGGTGACTGGAAAAAAATACTGCAATGAACCTAGGGGTGCATGTATCTTTTTGAGTTAGTGTTTTTGTTTTCTTTGGCTAAATATCCAGAAGTGGAAATGCTGTATGGTATTTCTATACCATTATATGGTACCATATACCATTATACGGTAGTTCTGTTTTTAATTTTTCGAGGAACCTGCATGCTCTTTTCCAGACTGGCTGCACCAATTTACCTTCCCACCAACAGGGTACAAGGATTCGCTTCATCCACATCCTCACCAACACTCACTACTCTTTGCCTTTTGACGCTAGCCCCTCTAACGGGTATGAGGTGATATCTCACAGTGGTCTTGATTTGTCACCTTTTCTCTTTATAGTGAAACGGGGAACATTAGAACCCTGGTTTTCCCAGTGATGTATATCAATGAGGTAAGTCGTGGGAGGGAGCCACGGGTGTATTTCACTCGTGAAAGTGTGGGAGGCTTCCCTTATGACGTCTGCTATTGTAACTGCGTGATGTAAGACGTGAGAAAGGTGGCAGGGTGATTTTTAAAAACTTGTTTGTCCTCGGAAAATTTTCTGTTTATATGTTTACGTGAGGCTGCCTGTGCTTGAGATTTGAAAATGTGTTTGAGATTTGAAAAAATTTCCTTTCTCAAGAACATATTTTAGGGGAAACTCTCTTTCTGGGCAGCTGGTTATGTCAGAAGCAAAACGCAGAGCTAAATGAAGCAGTGTCAGATACTGTGGACGTTTTAGTGATAGCTGGTTGCCTTATCTTTTATCATAGCCTAGAGGGTTTTTTTTTTTTAACTTCCTGATAAACAAACATATATCATGAATTATAGGACACAGATCCTGTCATAGTTCAAATAAAAAGTATTTCCCTAATGAAATACTTCTTTCTTTCACACTATACCCATAGAAATTTTACCCCAAAATATTAGGTATAAATTAAAGTTTTGCAAGTAAAAACATTTTCAGAAAGCTCGGAAAACACCTGCTTTCTCAGACACCTGTGATAAATTCTTTTCTGAATCACATGCATTTACTGTACAAATCTCCTCAGTTTCCTTCTTTCTCCCACCCAGTTTGGAGGGGGAACATGTAGGGGTTTTTCTTCTCCAATAAATTCTTGATTGGCTTGCTTCTGTTGTTAACGGCACCATTGTTTAAAGCTTTTGTTATTTTTCTCTGTTCCCTAAAAAAAAAAATAATAAAATAAATAAATAGAAAATAACCTTGCTCTGGATAGAAAATTCAGTAACAGGGATTGGCAAGAAAAAGGAAAATTAAAATAACTTTCACAAAACCTGGGTGAGACTGATATTATTCTTAACTTGCTTATTTTACTCAACAGCATGTTGTTAAAGTGTTTCCAATAATAACTTTGTAAAAAATAATTTAATGTCTTACACTTTGTCAAACTAACATGAGTTCTTTTTAAAGCTCTTGGAAAATTAAAAATATATATTTTAGGGGGCCCCTGGGTGGCTCAGTGGGTTAAGCCTCTGCCTTCAGCTCAGGTCATGATCTCAGGGTCCTGGGATCGAGTACCCCATCGGGCTCTCTGCTCAGCCGGGAGCCTGCTTCCCCCCCCCCCGCCCCGCACCTGCCTCTCTGCCTACTTGTGATCTCTGTCAAATAAATAAACAAAATCTTTAAAAATATATATATACGTATACATATTTTAGAAGTGGATCACCAAATATTGAATCATTATATTGTACACCCAAAACTAATCTATTTATGTCAATTATACCTCAATTAAAATTTTTAAAAAGTATTTCAAAGGCAAATCACTGATAACCTGCCCTTCAGAAACAAGGGCAGCGGACATGGCTCATGTTGCCTCTTAGCATTTTTCTGGTTGTGATATTGGCTAGTTGAGACCATTTCATAAATACAGTTTTATAACCTTCTTTTTTCATTTGGCATTACTTTGGTAGCCACATTTATAAACTTTTGAAGGGTTTGTGATTGCAATTCTAAGACAAGACTTTTATTGTTTCCTAGGAATATGTGGCAATATTTACCAATTTCTAGGATCTGTTTGCAGTTGCTTCTGAGTTGTCGTTGTTACTATTTGCAGAGAAGGACCCAGAAGCAGGGCTTTTAAAACGGGGAAGGACCCTGCTCTGCCGGCTTGTGTTCCTAGTTGTGTTCATGTCTGAAGCCCCCTCCAACTCAACCTTTGCTTTGCTTTTTTTGTTGAAGACTACATTGAGTCCAGGGAATTAGGGATTAAAACCTTGTGTTTTTGGTACCTTCTAGAATGACCTTGACTTTACTCTTGAAAAAGGAAACATTAGACCTTGATGTGACCTTGGAGACTGCTCTCCCACCTCCTTTTTCCAGAGAAGGAGACTCTCAGACTGATGGATCTTGGCCAGTTACTGGAAGCTCCAATCCTAGAAACCTATCCTCTGCCTCAGTCTGTTGCAGATTCAGCCTAAATTAAGCCCAAAGTTCCATTTGTTGCTCATAATTTTTATGAAATTAAGCTCTCCAGACACCTCATCCACTACAATTTAAAGAGATAAGATGTTTGTTCTGCATCCAGAAAGTGTTATTCTAGAACATTTTCTTGGTTATCAATACCCTCTGGAATTCTAGTGAGCTTCAAGACTTCTTTAGACAACCTGTTGAGACCTCTGGTCTTTTTAGGAAACTTTTATTTTTAAGAAACCTTTTTTTTTTTTTTAAGATGTTATATTTAAGTATTCTATACACCTAACATGGAGCTCGAACTCACCACCCAGAGACCAAGAGTTGTACACTCTACCGACTGAGCCAACCAGGGTCCCAAGACCCCTGGTCTCCATTACTAGAGATTTAACCAAGACAGTAATTATACTTTCCACATATTATTTTTGGAATATTTCATTCAGTCAGTCAACTGGCATTAATTCAGCACCTACTGTGTGTAGAGTGCTATTCCTGACATTGAGGTGATTGAGATACAAGTCTTGCCTTTGGAAACCGCACCGTCAGAAGGAGACCTACAGATCAACAGACAGTTACAGCACAGAGTGCGCAGTGATGGGGGATTTTAGGGAATGATACAGAAGCTTAGTAAAGGGACCTTTAACAGGCAAATGTTGGCCAGAGAAAACTTCTGGTTGGAAGTTATGCTGAATTAGATATTAAAGGATGAGTTGGAGTTGTCTGATACAAATGATGGTATTATTTTGTTATTTTTTATTACTCTTTCCCTCCTACTTCCAACCTAATTTGAAAGGAAGACATGTTTTCAGGGAAAAAAAAATAAGATGTTAATGAATAAATGCCCCTTCTGGTTACTCTAATTTATAAATGAATTTTTAGTCTCTTCAGTTTGCTAACGGGAAGACTTACCCAGATTGTGGCTAATGATTTGGAGGAGAGACATAGCAGAAAACTCTACACCCTGCCTATTTAGTAATCAGGGGAATACTATTTTCTTGCCTTCCAGAGTGTTCTCATTGATAAAGAGACTGCAAGTCGACTGAAGTCTGTGATTAACACCACTTTGATCGTCACCAACATACCCTACATCATCATGGCGCTGGGCGTGTTCTTTGGTTTGGTCTTCACCTGGCTTGCGTGCAGAGGACAGGGATCCATGGACGAGGTGAGCGGTGGCTGGAGGGAATTCTCCCTCACTGGGTGACTCTACCCGAGGAGGTCCGCTGAGCTCCACTGCAGGGCTGTCAGCGGCTCCATCACCGGAACCCCCAGGTGGATTCTGAGGGTTTGTGCTGGGCGCGGTGATTTCCTGGCCACGTTACTACTGAACCAAAGGAAGCAAAGCGAGTGTGTCAGAGAGGGAGGAGGAATGCAATGATATTGTCCAGGATTGGGGGCTGTCTTGGTAGGCCTGGAATCCCTGGGAGTGAGCTTCATATTTAGGGAAATAGCCCGAAAGGAGAGGGAGAATATTTAACAGCTAAACGTCTGGGCTTTGGCGTCAGACTGGTTCAAATCCCAGTTCCGCCTCTGAATGGTGGCGTGGCACCAACATGTGCCTCGGTTCTTCATCTGTAAAGTGGGCTCATGAGAGAGCCTGCTTGAGGAGGTTTTCTGTGAGGACTAGAGGGTGTAGTGAACAGAAAGCACTTGGCCCTGGTGTTAGCATTTCCTAGGAGCTCAATAAGCATGAGTTGTGGGATGAAGCGGTTCGAAGATTCTAAAGTCAAGGCAAGCAGAGACCTGCTTGGAGGGAGTCAGAGGACGCCGGAAGATGCCTCCCACTGAGTCATCGCTGCGGACGAAATGGGACCCCCCCCCCCCCGCCACAGATGGTTGGGATAAACAGGGTTCGGTTGGCCTAAGTGACCAGCTGGCCAACCCAGCCCCACCACGAACGAGCCTTTCCTGCGGGAGCCCTTCTTAAAATCTCAGCAACGTCCCTCTTTGCACCAAAGGCTGTCCCCCCCTTCTAGACGCCTCAACGAAGTATCAGAGGCCAGTGTGAGGAAATGAAATAGGTTGAAACCATCCGAATAGCATGAGCTCGGATTTCCCTGCGTTCGACACGATTTCTGTTCCGCTGTGCCCATCAGGGCAGCGTGACTTGGGCGTGAGGTAATTATCTTGCCTGGTCTGGGCCTCCCGTCCGCTCGGCCGCGGCGCAGTCCCCGAGATTTTCACAAGCGCAGGTGAAAGCCCAGGTAAACGCTCCCGCTATGCCCGCCATTAGCCATCTGCGTGTCGTCAACAAGCAAGCGACGACCGGGCCGCCGCCACCTCTGAGACGTAGTTCTCTGGTAGGTTCTGAACCAGGAAGGAGCAAGTCCGTGGAGTGGGCCCGTGAGGGGTATGGGCCGGGGGTGGCCCGGAATCAGGGGCCAGGCTGAGGGCCCAAGGGCAAGGCAGCAGCAGGCGGTGCGACAGCCGCCGTCCTGTCAGTCTCTCCTCCCTCCCTCTTCCCCCAGCGCCCCGTCCCCGGGCGTTTCCCCTCCTGGGAGAACTTTCTGAAGGGACCTCCTGACTCCGCTGTCCCCTCTCTTCTGAGTCTCAGGGAACCGCAGACGAAAGGGCACCCCTCATACGGACCTAACTGCGGCCGAGCTGGGTGGAGGAGCCGCGTGAGCTGTCCCGACCCGGACCATCGGCGTCGACACGGGCGCGTGGCCTGTCCCGGAGAGGAGGGAGGAGACCCCGCGCTGGCGAGTGAGGAGAGCGTCCGGGCAGGAGGGCAAACGACTGGCTGACTCGGTTGGCCGTTAGGCTTCATAAAATTATTTGTTTTCCATGTGTCTGGCAGGTATTTAATAAACTCTTGTATAGTAATTTTTTTTTTTTAATTGGGTGCTGGTAGCTCCAGAACTGTGTGACCACTGTCGTGGTTAAAATGTGTCCGCGTGGCTTGTTAACGTCCCTCCGCGTGTAACCTTCTTCAGTGTGCTCCGGTCACCAGCTTTGTGCTCGAAATATATCAAGGCGATTTTCTGTTGTATTTCACCCCGAAACAGAAGGAAGGAAGAGTTCGGAACCCGGGGTAAAATGGTAGTCTCGTAAATACATCCTTAAAAGGCATCGGATTTCCTCTTTTTAAAAAATGACATATTGTATTTCATGCTAATCTTCAGTTCATAATTCCTCCAGGAAAATAATTGGATCTTTGGACTCCTTGCAAGCCCTGTGGGGAAGGGGTGGGGAGGGGTGCAGTGGGGGTGAACCCTGTGAGTTGATTGTGATTAAGCACCTGAGGCATTTTTTGCTCGTACTTTTGTGAATTGAGAGGATGTACAGATAATGTTGGTGTGGACTAGGAACAGGTGTTTCGTGTGGAGTAGAAGTAAATGCTAGTCATGACATTTGTGGGTAGTTTGGGGTTTGTTTGTTTGTTTGTTTGTTTTTAGTCAAAGTAATCTTGGTGTGGAAAGGTGCTTCAGAGAGGTGTCACCAGTAAGTGATTTTTCCCCCAGTCACCCACGCCAAATAGGATACTCTATTAATTACAATATTATTGAGTGATTCTTTGTAAAATTATTTACGAATATGGGACATCCACCCATTCACAGCCCGAGTTACACACACACTTCGGGAAGTCTGACGGCGCTCACAGGGTATTTCTTCCGGGGCAGTCTTCGTGGGAACTTTGAAATTGGTTTTGTAAGTTGGCTTTCTGTCCCCAGATTTGGCCCCTTCCAGTGATCTGTGGTTCACTGTCACTCACTGAAGAGAGAAAAATGTGCCCTACACGTCCTGCGACAATCATCTTGCTGACAGAATGAAGGACGGTGTTTTAAAATATTGCACGGAAAAGGCTTTAAAGCAAGGTCCCTGGGGACCCAGGGGGCAGGGCCACCTCTTTCCAGAAGACCCCTTGGCTTTCAGTGCACCCTAAATCAGAGGATTAGGAACCACCACGTGACACAAATTCAAGCATATTTCAGGGCACTTTCTTGGTTCTCAAAGTTTACTATTCATTTTTTATTGAGAAAACTGTATGGTTATCCAGCAAAGTACACAGAGAATTTCTTAACTGAATCATCTGACAGGATTTTCTGTCTGAAGCTGGATTTCAGTGTAGCGAATGAAGAGAGAAGGCCATGGATGTCACAAATACAGCTTCTGATCCCTGTGTGGAGGTGATAATCCCATTATCTGCCCCAATTTCTTTCTCTCTACACTAACAACACAATATGTGCCATGTTCCCTTCTTGAAGGGGCTAATTCGTTAAACTCTCAACTTCTCCATGAATGAAGATAGAACTTACAGATATCCCAAATCACCAAAAGGGGAAAAAACTAAATTGCAAATATTTTGTCTTCAATAATGCCAAATATCTAGATTTTTAAATTTATCAATATTTAACTATATTCTTTTGTTTATCCACTTATCCACACGAATAAAACTAATGAACCAGCGCACATTTATTGGTTCATCCTATTATCAGGGTATAGCCACCTGTGAGGAGGAAATTTCTAAATACTATGAATGACAACAGCCGATGTACGCTTCCAGACTGACTCCCACACAGGCAGGGAGACCAAAAACACATTACCGCCTTGATTCTTAATAGTTATTTGGCTTAACATCCCATGTGATATTATCTCTCTGAAAAACCTGTGGCAAGTCCATACACTGCAGTTAGGATTATCTGTTGGTTAAGAAGAACGACAGACTATTCCGCGCACTGATTCTCCCGGAGCCCTTATCCTGGAAAGGCCTCCAAAGTCTTTGTGATTGTCATTATCACAAAATATGTGTGTCCTGTACTATGATACTCAGTTTAGGGAGAAACTGAACAGAGGGAGGCGACCTTGCTTCTCTCAGGGAAGACTGAGAGTTGAACACAGGACAGGGAATGGGCTTTACCACTGGTAGCTCAAGGCTTTTCCTACTGGACTTCATTTCTTCATGTTCTGGAAAGATCACTAATGGTCAAGTGCATCGAGTACTATAGGACTAGCCCCTATTGGGGTTTTTACTGAAGAGAGGTTGGTTTTTGCTTTTTTATTTAAATTGCTTGAGACATGAGTTCCACAAAGGGTGACCGTCGCACTTGGCCCCCTGGGCATTGTTTCTGGAAGTAAGTGCTCGTGGCCATCAAACAGAATACTGACCAGAATGCTCTTCCTGTAGCTGAAATAATTGGTTCATTTCATGTGATTCTTGACCTGTTTATTTCTACCCATAACGCAATGAAGTATTTCACTAATAAAACTATTTCTATGAAATTGCACTGGAAATCCTATGTGATGTCATCAGATGACCCGTCGTCTCCGGAGTTTCATTTGAAAGATGTTCTTTATCCTCATGACAGATGCAGGCCTGAGTCTCACCTGTTGGGCCGCCTGTGAGTTCTGCTCAGCTGTGGTGGACAGTTCTAGAGAGCCTGACCCGTCAAAGCTTGAAGCGGGCTCCGCACCGTGTTCCTCTGCCCCAGGGCTTTCTCTAGAGGCCTGGAAGCGCCCCAGCAGCATGGGGGGGTCAGTAGGCCGACATACTGGCCCTTAACCAAAGGGGGCAGGAGCAGGAAGGAACATGTTTACAAGTGAGAGAAAATATTTGCTTGGAGTTCAGAGAGGGAAGAAGAGGAGAGAGAAGTTCAGAGAGAAAGGCAGGGACCAGGTCAATTTGGGTGTTATTAAAATTACCTTAAAGATTTTGGTCTGTTTTAAGACCAACAGGAAGTGTTGTGAACTGGCTTGTGGGGGACAGTGGAGGAGGGGGAGACAAGGCAGGTTTGTTTAGCGAGGCCTGCTCTAGCTGCAAGGTGGGAATTGGGAGAGTCTACGTGGATACAGGGAGGTCAGGTAGGAGGCTGCCGTGTTGGGTGGGTCCCTTTGGGGTCTGCGTTGGCATGTGAGATGGGTGTCACGCACCAGACTCCAGGGAGAACTCCACAGAGCTGCATAGCAGGGGTTAAGTAATTCGTTTTATTGGGGAAAATAAAAATGTATAGGGCCAGAACAGCAAGATAAAAGGTGCAGACCCTCCAACCTCCTGTCATCCCGTGGAAAGGCCAGCCAAGGGCCGGAGTACTGTTTGGTCTCACTAAAGAGCACATATCTGCCTTCTAGTGCCCCTGTTGAAGGGACAAGCGTGAAGAAGCAGTCTTGTCCATGAAGGAATGTACAAGCCATTGAGCAACAGGCGGTTTGGATTGGGGCGAATGCTTTATAGAAATTGGGAATGCCAGGGGCGCCTGGGTGGCTCAGTGGGTTAAGCCTCTGCCTTTGGCTCAGGTCATGATCTCAGGGTCCTGGGATCGAGTCCCATATCGGGCTCTCTGCTCAGCAGGGAGCCTGCTTCCCCCCCTTCTCTCTCTCTGCCTGCCTCTCTGCCTACTTGTGATCTCTCTATGTCAAATAAATAAACAAAATCTTTTAAAAAAAAAAAAAGAAAGAAATTGGGAATGCCAGCTGCCTGTGGAATGTTACGATTTCCATCACTGGGGAAAAGACGATCCTGGTTCCACGGGACCTGAGCTTGGCTGCAGCCCCTTCTCCCAGCAGAGGGGGGAACTCCTAGCCACAGTTAGCTGGTTCTCTGGGCAACCCAGAATGAGGTCACCATCTGACAGTCCTGCTCACTGCACTACAAGGGCTCCTGCAATGTCATGGTCGGGGTTGGCAAACCTTTTCTGTAAAGGGCCAGATGAAAAAGTTTTGGCTCTGCAGACCTCTCTTGTCACAACTCTTCAATTCTGCTCTTGGGTCATAAAAGCAGTCCTAGGCAACAGGTAAACAAACGGGCGTGTCTGTGTGCCAGTAAAACTGTCTTCACCCAAATAGCCAACAGTCCACATTTGGCCATCATTTGCTAATCCCTGGTCTAGGCGAAAGATAATGGTAATTGGAATCGGGGAGATGGCAGTGGAGATGAAGTATTTTAGAAATGCTTAAAAGATAAAATATGTTGGACTTGGAGATGAATATGGGAAAGGCAAGGGAGAGGGACACGTCACAGTTTCATTCATCCGCTCCACAGCACTGAATAAGGTCTGTTACAGGCGTAGGCCCTCTGCTCGCAGTAGGGATAAAACCAGTTAAAAAAAAAAAAAGAGTTCCTGCCCTGGTGGAGCTTATATTAAATGCAGGAAGCAATAAACAGGCGGTGGTGAGTACAAGAATATTTAAGAAGCCACAGCGACAGGACTGGAACGTGCCATTTTAGAAAGGGCGGTCAGGGAAGGCTTCCTATGGGAGCTAGACTCACCCATTCTTTTTCACCCCCCATCCCTCTCCCCTTTCCCTCCATCACTTCTGTGATTGCACTCTGCGGGCTCTCCTAGCTCTCTGGCCACGCTCTCTCTGGCTCCCTTGGGGGCCGTTTGCTTTCTTCTCAATACCTGCGATCAGCTGCAACCTCTTCTCACTTGATAACTCTTCCTGACCATTCCATGGACTCCCTGACTTCCATTACAACCTGAACAGGTACAGCCGACATACGGTCGTTCAACCTCAGCCGCACATACCAACACCTGCTGGATATCCTCCACCAGATCGTCCTCAAATCCAGAAAGCAAAAAAAAAAAAAAAAGGAATTCATTTTTTCTTGTCTTCATTCCAAATTCGCGTTACTGGGGAATGGCATCGCAATCCACCCAGTCGTACAAGCCAGAAAACGGGGACTCTTGCTAGACGACTCCTTCCCCTTCCCTCCACATCCTATCAGCCATCCAGGCCATCTGCTCCCGTCTCCCTTCCTGCTGTCCTCTTCCCTTCATCAGCACTCTCACGGGGACTTCTGCGATTACCGCTGCTGGCGTGATTTAATTTTTTGAGTAGGTAAACCATTTACATTTTCAAAAAGCATAAAAGGGGTTTATGGTGAAAAGTCTTCCACGGTCTCCCAGACAGCCAGCTCATCTTCCCAGGGGCAACTAATGTCACTCACTTTTTATATATGTATCTTTCCAAGAATATTTTATACAAGAATGTGTATTTGCATATTCTAACCCCCTTTTCCATCACCAAAATCGTAGCATACCAGAGAGAGTTTTCGAATTGTCTTTTATGTAATACATCTTCGAGATCTTTTTCTTTTCAGCACAGAAAGAGCTTTAGCGTTCCCGTTTCACGTCTGAATAGTACTCCTTTGTATAAATGCAACCGTTTACGCAAGCCCGTGTTTTCCGGTCACGTATTATATGCAATGCTCTAACCAACAAACTTGTCCAAAATTTTGCCCATTTGTAAGATAAATTCCTAAAAGTAGACGGGTCCAAGGATTTGTCACTTTGATAAACACAATGTGGTTTGGGGGGAGGGGTATTTTTATTTTTTCTGAAGTATACAAGCACACAGATTTAAGAATCAAATGATTCTATAAGGTTTGTTATATTTAAAAAAAAAAAAAAAAGGATAGAGAGACCATCCTCAAAGGCATCTCGATTAACCCTTTTTTTCCATTTACGCCCCTGACTGGGCAACGGGCTGCTCCGTGAATTTTCGTGAGCGTCGGCGTTCTCCAACTACTCTCCGCCGCGGAGAGGAGGCTGCGGCCTCCCTCTCCGGTCCTCATCACGCTCCTCCTCCACCCCCCGCACATCCTCCCCACGGGGCCTCCCTACCGCAGCATGTAGGGGCTTTGGCACCGCACGCCCCGCCGACTCCCAGCACTTCCCCGCGGTTGAGGCGCCCCCGGCCTCGCGGAGCCCCGAAGCCCCCGGAAGCTGGCGGGGCGTTCCCGCCCCAACCCCCGCCGCGTGCGCCCTTCCGGCGTTCCGGCCTCGTCGGCTGGGCCCGAAAAGAGGCGGAACTCCCTAGTCCGAGGGCAGTTTCCCCGCGGGACGGAAAAGCGGAGTGCACCGGGTGTTGCGGGAGCGGAGCTCGGTCCCCTGCTCCCGCGACATGGCTTTCAACTTCGGGGCTCCCGCGGGCACCTCCGGCACCGCTGCAGCCACTGCGGCGCCCGCGGGTGAGTGATCCTCTCGGACCTTCCCCGGGGGAGGAAGGGAGGCCTCCGGTCCACCCCCTCGGTCCGAGATGCTCCGGGTGGCGGATCTGGGGGGAGGGGGAGGGGATGTCTTCTGGCCGCTCGGGGGGGTTTCGTGCTTCGGAAAAGGGCGGGCGGCGGCAGAGCTGGCGCAGGCGACTCCTGAGGCGGCCGCGGGGGGGCTTCGAGGCGCAGCCTGGGGCTCTGGCGCTGCGCGTGGGTCCCCGCAGGGCCCTGTCCTCCTAGGGCTCGCTTCCCGCCGCCGGGGAGCCCTCCCGGGAGACCCTGGGGGCGGCTCCTCTTTGCCGCCGCGGGAGACCCGCCCTGTCCTCCTCGCCTCAGCCGCGGGGCCCCCGCTCGGCGCCCGGGGCCGGGCTCGGGGAGATGCGGGCCCGGGGGCCGTGCGCTGCGTGCGGCGCGGCTCGCTCGGGGCCGCGCTGGGGTCCCTGCGGCGGGACGTCGCGCTCCCGCTCCTCTCTCCGGCCCCCACCGCCGCCTTCCTAACCCGCTTGGAGCCCAGGCCGGGTTTGTCTTTGTCCCTCCGGAGCGCCTGCTGACTCTGCTAACCCTGATCTCGCTTTCTCTTCTTTCTCCCCTCCCCCGTTTTACATTTCTGTTTGTTTCTCTGCCTACACGCCTGTCAGGATTTGGTGGGCTTGAGACTGCCAACTCCACCGCCAGTGGGTTTAATTTTGGGGGTTTCGGATTAACTGCTAATCCCGCAGTGAACTTTAATATTGGGAATTTCGGTGTTCCGACTACCTCGGCGACTCCGTTCAATTTTGGTAACAGTCTGGCAAGCGCAGGTAGATACTGCGGGTCGTCTGTGTAACGAACGTTGGGAGCCGGAGTCCAAGAATATTCTGCGATTCCTGGTTTTGGAAGGAACAGCGACTTGTCTGATGAGGAAAGGAAATTCATTTCCTAGTGTCGCATCAAAAGCATTTGTATCCAGTTTTGACTGTCTTAAAAGATTTGGGTTTAAGAAGTCTTTCAAGTTATAATGTTCCTTTGTTAAAACTTCCATTTGATGGAACAGAATATACCTTCCAAGTGATAAGAATTTGGAATGGGTTATTTTGAGTAGAATGTGTTTTCCACATTGTTACATTATCTCTTCCAAAATAGAAGTCCAGCAGTCAGGCCCACTTCTCTGGGATTCTTGGACTCCTGCAGTCACTTTTTTCCATTTTTCTTGCATCTTTCATTGGAATTTCATTTGATTGTCCTTGTGTTTCCCGAGAGAAACAAGTCTTATACGAACAGCAGTATCCCGTCTTGTTTTTTTAAGGTGTGTAACAACAATAATGTATTTCCTTGATTCACTCAGCAGATTAGGATACATTTCTATAAGATATGTAATTACAGAAAGAGCCCCCAGTTCTTTACTGGATTTTTTCAGAAATGAGCACAGCAATTTAATTTATTGTCAGATGGCATTGAGGTCTAGTAGGTAGGCTAGACATCGTTGCATTTAAAAAAAAAATGAAGATTTTAGTATCCGTGTGGATTGAAGCTCATTGGAAATTTGCAAAACACAAACTATAATGTGTATATATGTGTATATAAATTTAAAATACGTCTGTGTACTTTATATACAGTTATCCTATGGAAAAGTCTTGTTCCTCTGCTGCTCGTATATGAATTTATTGTCCATATTCTCTTACATTATGCCACTTATGCCCATGCCAATTATATGCATTTTGTAAACAGTATTCCCTAAGATTTATTTGGGTGTTTGTGCAGTGTTTGTTACTGCAGTGCGAATATCACCTTGGCATCTGATTTGAAACGTTTTGAAGAATACTTGAAACCTTGGATTCCAAGGATAAAACTGTCCATTATTGTTAAGGTATATTTAAAGTGATCATGTATCACTGTCATTGGTACGTTTATTTTTCCCTGTTTGCTTAAAATTGGCACTGGGTGAAATGACATTATTTTGAAATTTATGTTTCCGAACAAAGCCACCCAGTTTGTAATTCAGCAACAATAAATAAACTTACGGTATTTGCTTGATTTCATGTTCATTTGGAGTTATCACTGTTAATTTTGAGTTGTGATAATATAACTGTATTTTAACCACTTTTATAGATGTTATTAACTGAGCCTTCAGCAAAGCGATGATAGAAGTTCTTGTTTATTTTGTGTTTGCAGATCCACTATTACTAATAAACATGTTTGGTATTAGGAAGCATGATAAGATACTAATATTGTGTAGCCAATTCAGAATATAGTATAGTTTTTCTATAGAAGGGAGGAATAATGAAAAAGATTGAGAACACTGTTCTATACTTCTAGGTGATATTTTTTAAATCAAAATGTTTACGGTTTCCAATACTGCAATAAAACCTACAAGAAAATAGAGTATTAGGTTATGGCTACAACATACACAGTATTTTTAAGTAATTTTCCAAATCAAAATTGTATGATGAATATCAGAGGGTTGGGGTTTTTTTCTTCCTTATACGTTTTATGTAACATGAATCTGTCTCTTATACTAGAGATAAATGAGATTAAAAGTTAGAATTGCAAAAAACTATGGCATAACTCCGCACTAATGGTTCAAACCTTTTTCTTAAGATTTTTTGGCACCATATTGGTAATCAGGTAAAAACTGACAATAAGAAAAACAAAACAAAACACTATTAGATTGTTTGTATTCCATCCCATTCATATGTCAAGTTACATACGGTTAAGATGAGTTTCATTTCTAAACTTACCTAAAAATGAAATTTGTGTATCTGTCAGTTGCCAGTCTAGGGCAGAGAGCTGTGCTAGTCTGCGCTTTCCTTCCCACTGCCTTCCACTTGTGGGGTTTTTTCCCCCCTTACCTCTTCCTTCAAGAAACATGTTCTTGTAGGGAGGTGAGTATGTTTCCTTTGGGAAGTTCCTAAGTTTTCATGAAGACTAAATGGAAACATAAGCTAAGAGAGCATATGAGTTAATTCACCAAAGCCAAAGTTGCAAACTGGCACCATAGTCTGCCCGTATGATCTGTTTGACACACTATTTTAAAAATATTTGAATTTCTTGCCAGAAAAAAAACTAAATTAGGGTTTAAAATTTTGTAAATTTCACATAGAAAGTCTAGATCTTGTGTTTCTCTTGGGAAAAATAGGAATATACAACATAATAGAAATGTAGACTACCGTTCTCCCACAGCAGTGATCTGCTGGAATTCAGAAACTGCTGCCACTTTAAAAAATTGTTCACATGGAACAGTTCTACCAGTCAGTGAACACCCAGTCTTTTTCATTCATTAATATTCTCAGCCTAAATCCTGTAGGCATTTGAATTTGCAACACCTGTCCTGAAAGTACATGCGTAGTCATTTTAGAGTTTGTTAAGCATGGTAATAGGCCTAACATGTTTTCTCAGCTGTAACTGTTAATCAGCCCTTTTGTTGAAGGGTATGTATTGCATTGTGGTATTCCTATTTTAAATATTTACTTATTTCTTGCAACATATTGACTCGATTAGTAGTACAGTTTTTAAAAAATTGAAGTTGAAAGTAGAGAAAGGAAAAATTAGATCAAAATATTTTCTTTTTATGTGGCAATGATGTAAAATAATTTGGAAAAAATTACTATGTATGCAAAAGATTTTTCCTCTCTGTTTCATTTATCCTTTTTAAATTAGGTGGGTTTGGAGGATTTGGGACAACAACTACAACAGCAGGCTCTGCATTCAGCTTTTCTGCTCCAGCTAACACGGGCACTACTGGTAAGAGGAGATCTGAAGGCATTTGTAGATGTGAATGAGCTAGAGGTCAGATTTTTTTTTTATTTTAACTTACGCCATTTAAATTTTTCCTTCAAAGGACTCTTTGGTGGGACTCAGAACAAAGGTTTTGGCTTTGGTACTGGTTTTGGCACAACAACTGGAAGTAGTACTGGTTTAGGTACTGGTTTGGGAACTGGACTGGGATTTGGAGGATTTAATACACAGCAGCAGCAACAGCAGACCAGTAAGTATGAGAGGCCTTCATCTTTCTTCAAATATAAAACTGTGACATACAGCTGACATTGAGTGCACTGTTGAGAACACTTTAATAG
Source organism: Martes martes (assembly GCF_963455335.1). Taxonomy (NCBI): domain Eukaryota; kingdom Metazoa; phylum Chordata; class Mammalia; order Carnivora; family Mustelidae; genus Martes; species Martes martes. The sequence continues at coordinate 199,624,630 of NC_137889.1, read as the reverse complement.
ATACCTTTTTTTTGAAGATTTATCAATATCATGTTCCACAAGACTCCAGAAGCGACTTCTCATGTTTGTATGTGATGATAGCAGTTGAGACAGAGTGGCATGATCGGGATTATGAAGCCTCTGTGTGCCGTGGCATTCCATTTACGTTGTTGCTAAAAGTAACACAAAAAAGAGAACCGTACGAAAGTACAGCTTAGTGAGTTGTATATAAGGTGAACACCCTTGTAGCCACTGCCTGTGGCAGGAGGCGGCCTCTGGCCAGCCACTTGAGCAGCCCTCCGCGTTGCCCGTGCAGTCCCCTCCCTGTCAGAGGAACTGTAGTCCTGTCTTTCATGGTCACCTGTTCTTTACTGTAGAGTTTTGTCATTAAGTTTGTAAGCATTATTGTTTAGTTTTATTTGTCTTAAACCTTTGTAAGCTCTCCTGTTAGCCCTCCTTTTTTGTTTTTCCAGTTTGTTAAAGATATGTGATACTTATTCTGTAGAATTTTTCAAGTCAGGACTTACTGCATTGCATTCCTGTGGTGTAGTTTAACATATTTTGTTGTCTTCTGTGTTTCTTGTGAATTGGGCTGGATCTAGGCACTTAACTTATGTGGATAGTCCAGTTTTTTGTTGGGTTGCAAGACTGCAGGTGGGATTGCGTGCTTTATCAGGAGGTATATATAATGTCAGTTGTGTCTATTTTCGGCCCATTGGTGATGATTACTTAGATCCATCAATTTCGCAGGGGTTGCAAAGTGGTACTCGAACCTCATGACTTCTTTTCTGTGTATTGCAATACTTTTTAATATTTTTTAATCTATTTGGTTGATTCTTTCCATATTTATAATTAGTTTTCAAAATAAAGAATTGGTTCCCTGTGATTCTCCGAAGGAGACCAGTTAATTTTTACTTAATGTTAGGAACTTAAGTATTTCAACTCTTTGGTATTTTTTAATCTGTTGCAGTTATTGATACTTAAATTGTTCCGTCTTTGGCCTGAGATACAAGCCTCTTCAGGTTGGCTTCAAGTCCTTTGATACAAGTTTAGAATTAGTCTTTGATAGCTTCCCTTCCCAGCTGGTACGGCACACGTTCCAGGGCTATCTTGTATGGATTAATTCATGTAATTCTCACAAGAACCCTATGAAATAGTACTCTTGTTAATCCTGTTATCTCCATTTCATAGGTGAAGAGAGGAAACAGAGATTGTTACTCTTCCATAGACCTCCCAAGATGTAGGATAGAAACGTAAATTCAAGTTCTTTGACTTCCTGTGTAATGCTCTTTTCACTCTTCCAGTCTGCTACCTCTTAAGTCACTTTCATTTCATTGTTCTTAGGTAACTTAATTGATTGGTTAAAATTCATCCTACTCAATTATTGAAGATTATCAGTTGATTAAACATGAATTTCAAGAACTATCTAGCCAGTAGGACAAAGAAAATAGAATAGTAGTCTCAGTTCTTCTTTCTAGTATTTTAGTCATTTCTTTTTTCTGTTATCCTACAAAAATACAAAGTTTGTTGGAAATCTGAGTACTTTAGGAGAAGGGGAAAGTGAATTTTTTTCTTTGTTTCTTGAAAGTCTCCCCAACTCTCAGTTATTGTAATTACACTTTCATTAGGAAAAATGGGACCTTGAATTTGGTTTTATTCGTTTGCAGAATAAAGGGACTTACTCAATTATGTAGCAGCCACTTCTGACTGTATATTGTACGTCAGGGATTGGGTATATAAGGTTGAAAGTCACAATTCCTGCTTATAGCCTACAAGGAGACAATAACGAATATCTAATTAGAATAATAAACATCCAGTTATACAAAATACATATATAATGTGAAAGCACTAAAATGCATCCCTAGAAGGTGCTGTGGAATACGGAAGAGTTGAATCTTGAAAGAATTAGTTGGATAGAGTCAGAAAGGGGATTCCAAGTGGAGGGAAGAACTGACAGACGCATCCTTGCATGGCATAGCATAATGAATTTGGGAGCTGCTGCTGTAAGGAGTTTCGAGTTTAATCTGCAAGGACGATGGAGCTGTTGCCTTATTCTTAAAACCCCTGCTTGTATGAGATGCACGCTCGCTGGCTGTACCGGCTGTGAGATGTCTAATCTCAGTTAGCTGCTGACACGGTACCTCTTATCCACTGAAAACTTTGGCGACTGGCTGTTAGTCCTCCTTTTCTTTTCAGCTTCTCTCTGTCTGGGTTATTTAAACATCACGTGGCTGTATATTCAAACAGCCCTGCCATCTACCTGCTATTCCAAAGACCTCTTCCATTTCTCTTAAACAATTCTTACCCCGGACCTTGGCGACATCTGAAAATGTTCTAATTTCAAAATCACTAATGTGAACATCCCATAATCTATTGTTTCTTTAGCCTGCCTTTTTAAATACTTCGGATATAGCTGTTCCTAGACCTCATTAGGGCTTTAACCGGTGACATTTTCATTTAGACCGTTAGACCGTTTAGACCATTTTCTGTTCTTCCATCAGCTCCTTCTTATCTTCACTGTCCTCCCTAATTAGCTACTTAGTCACTGGTTGCCAATACCCTAAACTTCTTGACATTGTATCCTGTGCCTGAGGGTTTAAAAAATCCCAAGCACGGGAAAGCCCAATTATCTGTCTAGGTGCTGCTTGAGAAAATCACACAGTGCAAAAGATTGAATAGTACCTCTAAATTCTTAATCACTGACGTAAGTTGGGGCCTCAGCATTGCCTGGTAATCCTTGGAAGTGTATTTAATTTATTCTCTCACCTTCTGTAACAGACCTCTATTCTCTTCCGATCTCAGATTTCTCCGTTCTTTCTTTCAGCAGATGGCCTTGACCTCCACTTCAAAGAGAAAATAAAATCCCTTATTGCACTGCAGTTCCTCAGTCTCCCACGACCAGTTCGTCTGCCCTGCTCCGTACTCATCCTTTAACCTTCCCTTGTGCTGTGGATCTCATTCTTCCCAGTGGCGCTTGGACTGTGGCTTCTTCCTCCAGCAACACTCCTCTCCCCAAACGGTCTTCGGCTTCTTTCCCCAAGGGTCCTTCTTACCCATATTTAAACAACCGGAAGTTTCTTTTTTTCGTAAAACAGTGACCACAAAACAAAACAACTTTAATCTCACAGTCACACTTCAGTTGCTGTTCTCTTCTCTTCTCTTCATAAACGTGAAATAGGGAGACGGGGGATCTCTATCTGTTGTCTTCTCTTACCTCTTAGCCCACACGGATCTGGATTCTGTTTTCTGTATTCAAATAGTTAAGATCATTAATCCTCTCAGATCCAATGAATACTTACTGTTCTTTACTTAAATGAGAAATTTAACACAAAAATAAGTGTAAAATGACCCCGGTTCTACTGAATAGATTCAGCAAAAGTCAGAATTTGCCACACTTAACCATCTCCTTCTCTCCTCCCCCCCTTTTTTTTTGATTGCTGAAGTATTTTATTTTTTTAAAGATTTTATTTATTTGACAGAGAAATCACAAGTAGGCAGAGAGGCAGGCAGAGAGAGAGGGGGAAGCAGGCTTCCTGTGGGGCTTGATCCGAGGACCCTGAGATCATGACCTGAGCTGAAGGCAGAGGCTTAACCCACTGAGCCACCCAGGCGCCCCTACAGTAAATAGCTTATAGAGCTTACAATAACCAGGATTCAAGTCTTCTGGCTTCTAGTCCAATTCTTTACAATTTTTACATGTGCCCATTTGGAAATTAATACTATCTCTCTGGAGGGTAACAGGAGACCCTCTCTAGCCCTGTAGCAGCCCCAGTGACCCTGTGGTACTTAGAACCTGTCGACCTGAAAGAATACGTAAATAGCGGCTCATATAGCGGCCCTTAACTCAGAGCATTTTGGTATTCATGGTTTTTCTCTTCTCTCTGTACCATTTGTATTACTTAGAACTTTAAGTCACTTTACTTTTTAACATTACATATTTATTTTAAAAGGAAAATTTGTACTCCTGCTATAAATGGAAAACCAGTATCATTTGCTATAAGGACAGGATAACTGAAATCCAGTACACAGAAAATGTCACAGTGTTAGTAGATTCTAGCTAATACTTGTGCCTCAAGCTCTGAGCCTTATTCTTTCCCTTGGTAAAATGTGAAATAAGCAGGTGCGAGTCATTAAAGGCAGACGAGCACCAGACTGAGACTTTTAAAATATATTATCAGATCATGAAAAGATAACTGTTGGTCATGTGCATTAGTCCATTTAGTGACCCAGCTGTTGCCGGACAGCTGTAAATTCTTGTACTGGGGTTGCTTGCCTCCCGCTTTGGAGATACTGATCTGATCTAACAAGTTTACCCTTTCTATTGGAGAAATTGTAGCACAGAGAAGTTAAGTGACTTGCCCAAAGCTACGCGGCCCACTAAAGCTTTTAGCTTAGAATCCTGATGATTAGTTCATTTGTTGTTCTTTTTACTACATGTAAGGAGCAGTGATCACATTGGTACTGATGAAACACTGGTATAATGATTCTTTTTGCTTATTTCGTGTCCTCCAGTCTGTATTTATTATACACGTATAATAGCAATAAAGGCTTAAAAACCCATTCTGCAGCTTCACACACTTTACTTCTCCATATCCGTATGTGCTTTTTTTGATGTGGGTCTGGTATGAATCCAACTGATGTACTGGTAGTGGAATTGCTTGTATTAAGAAGACAATCATTATAAGGATTGTCCTAGTATATTAGTTTCCTAATGTTGCCATAACCAAGTATCACAGACTTAGTGTGTGTATTAAGACAATACAGATTTATTATCTTACAGTTCTGGAGATCAGAAATTCAGAAATGGGTTTCCCTGGGTTGACATCAAGATGTTGGCGGGGCTGTTACTTCTTGAGGCTCTAAGGGAGAATCCGTTCCCTGGCCTTACCCAGCTTTTAGTCTCTCTTCGCATTTCCTGGCTTGTAGCCCCTTCCTTCGTCTTCACATTTCACTTTGACCTCCCCCTTCCCTCTTCAGGACCTTTATGATCGTGTTGAGCCCACTTAGCGCTAATCCAGGATAGTCTGAACTCAATCTCCTAATTTCATCATATCTACAGAGTTTCTTCTGCTGTGTAAAGTAACATATTTATAGGTTCCGGGGTTTAGGATGTGGACATTGGGGGGAAGGGGCATTATTCTGCCTACTATACCTGGGGTCTGAATTGATTGATTGTTTTGTTTTTTTTTTTTTAAATACTAATTATGGGGTACATTTCTAGCATTAGGTGGTCTCTTCAGTCAGCCCACACAAGCTCCTACACAGTCCAACCAACTGATAAATACTGCGAGTGCTCTTTCTGCTCCAACGCTGTTAGGAGATGAGAGGGATGCTATTTTAGCAAAATGGAATCAACTGCAGGCCTTTTGGGGAACAGGAAAAGGATATTTCAACAATAACATTCCACCAGTGGAGTTCACACAAGAAAATCCCTTTTGCCGATTTAAGGTATTAGTATTTCTTTTGATCCTCACTTGAGTGTGTGTAAGAGAGAATGTGATATTTGGATTAAAATTTGCTTTGTCTTTAGTACTTTTTGAATTTGGTACACTTACACTTTTGTTTTAAGGATACAGAAGTTATTAAGGTAAAGTGCTTTCTTACGTACATGTGATTGAAGGTGACCAGAGTATGAATGAAGGGGAAGGGATGATCAGAATGTAATTTAAAACTGAGGAAAACATGTTAGAAGCAGGGTGGTCTGCTTGGCATCTATGAAGTAGAGACCCAAAACTAGAATTTAGTGAGAATCATCTAACACTCTCCAGGAATGTGTACTCTAGCCAGCAGAGTACTGGCTAAACAGATTGTATGTTCTATTTGGCAGGTATAATTCTGTTGTCACTATTACAGCTGGATGCTAAAGCCATTAAAACAGTATAATCTTTTTCTTCCTGATTCCATGCCTACCTGACAACCTTCTCCTTTGGATTCGACTTCTCAGAGATTGTTTCGTCATCCAGTGAGAGTATTTAGGTCAATTCGATATTTTTCATAAATAACGTATTGCAATCCAGTTTGTACTTCAGCCACTTTTTTTTAAAGACGTGTTTACAGATTTTCGTAGAGAACGTGCACGTTGGCGGGGTAAGGGACAGATGGAAAGAGAGAATCCCAAGCAGATTCTCTGAGGACTGTGGAGCGTGACTTGGGGCTTGATCCCACAACCCTAAGATCCTGACCTAAGCCAAAACCAAGAGTCAGGCGCTTAATCGACCGAGCCACCTAGGCACCTCAGCCACTTTCAGTCGCACAAAAAGAAAACAAAACCAAACCACTTTTTATTGCCTGTGTCCGTCTCTAATCAGTACGTACGTAAGCCTGTGTGTGGGGCTGCGAGGCTGAGGGTTGGGCCCTTCTCAACGTGGTTGAATGACAGACAGTGACCAGCTTCTCTTACTAAAACATCTGTTATCACTCTAACAAAAGGAATTTTTAAGTGTATGTAATTGGAATTTTAATACTTTTGTGTAGTGACTAAGCTATACAGTGGACATAGATTGGATATAACTTTTTTTTAAGTTGATATATAACGTACATATGGTAAAATGAGAACTAGTCTAGAATGAATTTAAATTCTTTTTTTAGAAGTTGGATTATGGGGCTCCTGGGTAGCTCAGTTAGTTGAGTATCTGCCTTTTGATTTTGGCTCAGGTCATGGTCTTAGAGTCATGGGATGCAGCCCTGCAGAGGGCTCTTCACTCAGCGGGGAGTCTGCTGGAGAGTCTCTCTGTCCCTCTCTCCTTACCCCTCCCCCACAAATAAATAAATCTTTTTTAAAAAGTTGCGTTATAAGTGGTGACAAAAGAAAAGGCTTCTATCTAAAAGAGTAATTCCTTAGGTATAATTTATCATATTTAATATGTTAAGAAGTAACATGCTTCATATAGTTTTGTATTATATGAACCCATAAAATGATGTAGATATTCTTTATAGTGTTACACGTTTGACGGTGTTATTCTACTTTAAAAGTATTTATATTTAGAAAAAACTATAGTAATCATATCTTTGCTATATTGAAAACTTAGTTTAGGATTCTGTAAGTCAATATAGTAAAATAAATTAGGTCTTGGTCCATGACTTTTGTGGTCATTTTTATAATGACATGCAGAATTGTTTGATCAGAGTTCAGAAACACCCAACAGTAATGACTATCAAACTTTTTTAGAGGGGAAGGCTATTTGGTTACTCTGTTGAAGAGGAAATTCTAATTTCACTCTAAGTTTATATTATTCTTGGGTAAAATAATTTCTCTGTATCCTTGCGTGATGACCGAGGGCACAGAGTGGTGGCAAGAATAATCATTTCCTTCGTTAGCAGACATTAAACCATTTTCCCTGTTTTAGCAGATACTTAACATATTAATGTTAAACATCCGATGTAAAATCTGTACGTAGTTTTGATGTTGTTTGTTTTGTCGTTCTGCAGGCGGTAGGATATAGTTGTATGCCCAGTAACAAAGATGAAGACGGGCTGGTGGTTTTGGTTTTCAACAAAAAAGAAACAGATATTCGAAGCCAACAACAGCAGTTGGTAGAATCATTGCATAAAGTTTTGGGAGGAAACCAGACCCTTACTGTAAATGTAGAGGGTATTAAAACGTTGCCAGATGATCAGTACGTATACATTAAATGTACTACTTATTTCTGTGTGCCTTGGTCCAAAGAGAGTGAGCCAACAGCGTTTTTGTTGGTAAAGCACAAATTAAATCTTTGAGCAGAATATTATTACACAACTAGTTATTATTCAGTATTTATAACAACATTTGTTTAAAAGCTTTTTTGCTTAATCTTGGAAGTTACTTTTATTTTATATATGTTTATGTATCTGTCTATCAGAGGTGGGAGGAGCAGGGTGGGGGGTGGGGAGAATCCTGTAGGCTCTACACCCAGTGCAGAGGCCAAGTGATCTCACAACCCTGAGATCATGACCTGAACTGAAATCAAGAGTTGGGCATTCAAACCAACTGAGCCACCCAGGTGCCCCTTAATCTTGGAGTTCTTAACTTACCAGATACTAATGATTCCTTAGATTTTTCGTTCAGAAACAGGAAGAAACGCTAATCATGACTGTGTGTGCAAATCAAAGGCCACAAAGATGTTATTAGAAAGTTTTAACTGATTACTGTGCATACTCATTCATGGAGAAATATGACTCATTTACTTCTTACGTCTTCTGTATAATTTTCATACTTAGTGGTAAAAACATTTACCTTGGGATAAGTTGGGTTAGAAGAATTATTATTATTTTTTTTAAGATTTTATTTATTTATTTGACAGAGATCACAAGTAGGCAGAGAGGCAGTCAGAGAGAGAGGGGGAGGCAGGCTCTCCGCTGAGCAGAGAGCTCGATGCGGGCCTCGATCCCAGAACCCTGAGACCATGACCTGAGCTTAAGACAGAGGCTTAACCCACTGGGCCACCCATGCACCCCTAGAAGAATTAGTGAAATATAATAACTGAGATCAGAAGACTTCAACAGAATCTCCAAAGTACTTCTCAATTCTGGAAAAGATAGTAACATTTACGTAGGACTTTGCAGTGAAGCAAACCTTTTATAAGTATCATATGTTTCATTTTAACTGTATCATTTAAGATGATTTACAAGTGAACATAACATTAAGTAAGGGTTCCTTATTTTCCAAGATTTAAGAAAATACTATTTTCTCTTCTAAAATGATTTCTGAATTCAGCTAGCACCTTTCAAAAATCACATGCTACATTGATACTGAGTTGAAGCTATGAGTTTTGTGCTATTTTATAACTTGGTTATTTGTCTTCCAGGACAGAAGTTGTCATTTATGTTGTTGAGCGTTCTCCAAATGGTACTTCAAGAAGAGTTCCAGCTACAACACTGTATGCCCATTTTGAACAAACGAATATAAAAACACAGTTGCAGCAACTTGGAGTAACCCTTTCTATGACTAGAACTGAACTTTCTCCTGCGCAAATCAAACAACTCTTACAGAATCCTCCTGCTGGTACGTTTGTAGTCACAGATTTGAGGAAATGAAAGATTTAGAAATAAAAATGCTTCCCCTATTTTGGGAGGTATTAGTTGGTTATTAATAAAACCAGTGTCTATCATGTCTTCTAATTTGGGACAAAGTTTTGAATGTTTTCATTGTATTAATTCGTTTAGCTCTTATATTTTATAGCTAATATGCTTGTTAGAAATGTTGGGAAATGACAAACTAAAGAGAAATAATCCATAATCCATCTACCCAAAGGTAATTTACTTTTAATATTTTTATTTTCTTCTAACTTGTTCTGAGAATTCAAGTAAAACCTAAATAAGTGTTCTCACCAAAAAAGATGATGTAGACGGCATGACTAGATTGACTGTATTACAGATCCAGTTTATCTCCTTCCCACAGAAATAGCTCCTATTAATAATTTATTAGTCCTTTACCTGTGATTTTAATATAGCATATGTACATGTAAATCCTTAAAAAGGATTCTGCACTGTACATTTACTGCAACTTGCCTTTTCAGTTGTAGTATTTCGTAGCCCTTCCATCCCATACCAGTACACACTGGTAAATATTCTTTTTAAAAATCTACATGGAGTACCACAGATGTACCTTACTTCACTTCACTTCTGGGTCGTTTCCACCTTTTCATCGTTATAAACTATGCAACAATTAAACAGCCTTGTAAATATGTCTTTTAGAATAGATCTCTGGGGGGCGCCTGGGTGGCTCAGTGGGTTAAGCCTCTGCCTTCGGCTCGGGTCATGGTCTCAGGGTCCTGGGATCGAGCCCCACATCAGGCTCTCTGCTCGGCGGGGAGCCTGCTTCTCCCTCTCTCTCTCTGCCTGCCTCTCTGCCTACTTGTGATCTCTGTCTGTCAAATAAATAAATAAAATCTTAAAAAAAAAATAGATCTCTGGTAATGAAATTTGAGTCGAGATTATGTATATTTTATGTATTGTTAGATACTATCAGGTTGCTCTCCAAAGAAAGTTGTATACATACTGTGACTGTGTTCTTTTTCTCGTATTTTTCTCGTATTTTTCTTTTTTAATATTTTCTCATTTTGATCTATTTCTGCCAGCAATAAGATTATCAGTCTTTTTTAATTTTGCCATTCTGTTGCAAAAATCACTTACTTTCATTACCATTTCCCAATTTCTAATCATTTGAGCATTATGTTTATTACCTGTGTTTGTATCTTTCGTGAATTACCATTTCTTGTCCTTTGCCCATTTTTTATTAGATATTTTTGTCTTCCTTTCTGATTTATAAGAGCTTTTTCTATTTTCTGGAGGTTAACCTATTATCCTATAGGTTGTAGATACTTCCTTTCGGTCTACAATTTTTTTCAAAACTTTATCCTAACAAAAATTTTCATTTTTGTAATTGTCATATTGAATAGTCATTTTTCAGTACAGCTTCTGGATTTTTTTAAATCTTGCTTTAGGCAGGCCTTTCCCATACAAATAATTATAAAAACAGAGAATAGTTTCTTTCAGAAAAAGTATTTCTCCTTTTTGTAGGTGTTGATCCTATTATCTGGGAACAAGCCAAGGTGGATAACCCTGACTCAGAAAAGTGAGTATACCTTCATCTTATTTTCATATAAGGACTAATGTTTGCTGAAGAATGTTGACGCCTGGCTGGCTCAGTCAGTGGAGCGTAGAACTCGTGGTCTCAGGATTATTAGTTCAAGTCCCACGTTGGGCTGGAAGCCTACTTGTTGACTGATAAGGCTGGATAGTATGGTGAAAACCTTGAAATCTGAGTATCATTCCCCTAATTTTGCCTTTAAAAGTACAAATTTTGACTGAACTGTATTTCTTTATTCATAGAATAAGAAGGTTGAAAAAAATCTGTGATTTAACATTATCGATTTCGTTGTCATTGATCTGTCTTTGGACCCTAGAAATTTATTGTGAAATTACATGAATGTTATTACGAAAACCCTAATTTCTGGTACTTTGTAATAATAGTGAAAGGCTTAAGATCTGATAATTGACCACTTGGATTTCTTCAGGTTAATTCCTGTACCCATGGTGGGTTTCAAAGAACTTCTTCGAAGACTGAAGGTTCAAGACCAGATGACTAAGCAGCATCAGACCAGATTAGATGTAAGCGTTTAGCTTCATTCTCTGCCTCTGGCAACAGTAAAAGAGATTGTAGACACTTCTTTTTACTGTGTGGATTACTATTACGTCTTAGAGTTAAATAATATGGAGTATGCTGTAAAATTAACAATTATAGTTTTGTGCAACTGCTTAGTAGAGAGCCTCCAAAATCATGTAAATCTGATTTGGTATATTTTAACAAAGAATTTAGAATTGTTGGCTTACCATTGCTATTAGGCTGTTACATCCTTTTGCAGCCAGGGAATGCATATTATTATTATTTTTGGGTGGGGGGGGACTTTTTAAATTTAAATTCAATTAGTTAACATATAGTATATTATTAATTTCAGAAGTAGAGTTCAGCAGTTCATCAGTTGCATGTAACATCACGTGCCCTCCTTCATGCTCATCACCCAGTTACCCCATCCCCCCATGCACCACCCCTCCAGAAACAGTTTGTTCCCTCTAGTTAAGAGTCTCTTATGGTTTGTCTCCCTCTCTGTTTTCATCTTACTTTATTTTTCCTGGGTTTGTTTCTTTCACTAACCAGAATCATGCTGTATGTATTGTCCTTTGATGTGCTTGCTGGAGATGTTCTTAGCCTATGACACTCCTTTTATCCCTTATATATTCAGCAGAATTAGTGTCACTGTTTGGGTTGCTTCATTCTGTTGTTATAATTTTGCCCACTTTTGTGCACAGACTTGAGCACAGGGGCTTGAATTTGAGGAGAACAGTGTCAGTTTGAGTCCCTGGCAGTCTGAGGTGAAGGTGTGTTAACTTCGCAATGAGCAGCTGGCAGGCTGTGCGTGCTGACTTAGGCAGGAGGGTGGCTGGACTATGGATTTGGGGCCCACAGGCCAATGGCATCTGTGTGTGATGGGGACGTGGCTGGTTTGCCGTTAACTTTTGTTTTTCTGGGAAACTCTGTCTCTCTTTCTATTCTGAATGAAAGACTTGCTGGATAGAGTATTCTTGGCTCTAGATTTTTTCCTTTTAGCACTTGGAATTTATCATGCTGCTCTTTTATGGCCTGCAAAGTTTCTGCTGAAAAACCCATTGATAGCCATATGGGGTTTCCCTTTTATGTAACTGCTTTCCTTTCTCTTGCTGCTTTAAAAATTCTCTCTTTATCACTACTTTTGGCCATCTTATTTACTTTGTGTCTGGGTGCAGACCTCTTTGTGTTGGTTTTGTGGGGGGCTCTCTGTGCTTCCTGGATCTGGATTTCTCTTTCCTTCCCCAGATTCAAGATTTTTTCAGCTCTTACTCCTTCGGACAAATCTGCCCCCTTTTCTTGCTCCTCTTCTTCTGGGATCCCTATCATGCAACTGTCATGCTTGATAGTGTTGCTGAGTTCCCTGGGTCTATTCCCATTTTGGGTATTTTTTCCCCCCTCTCATCTGCTCAGCTTGATTACTTTTCATTACTCTGTCTTCCAGGTGGCTGATGTGTTCTTCTGCTTCCTCTTGTTTGCTATTTATTCCAGGTTGTCTATTTTTAATTTCATCTAGTGAGTTCATTATCAGTAACTGGTTCTTTTTTATGTCTCATTTCTTGGTGGAGGGTCTCATGGAGGTCGTGCACTCTTTTCTCAATTTTAGCATGTGTCTTTATGAGCATTACTTTAAATTCGCTATCAGATTACGTATCTGCATTTCATTTAGGTCTCTTGCTCTGATTTTGTTCTACTCTTTGATTTGGGACATAATCCTCTGTCTGCTCATTTTGTCTATTATTGTGTCTATTTCTATGTTAGGAAGGTCAGCTATGTCTCCCGCACTTGCAGGTAGTGACTTTATGAAGAAGTCCTGCAGTGCAATGTCTCCACCAGAAAATGGTGCATCAAGGGTGTCTCCTAAGTGTTTTGCTACGGGTTTGTCCTAATATGGCGAGCTGTGTTTGCCTTCGGTACAGCCTGCAGTGGCTCTCTGCCTGTTGTGGGCAGAGTCTGGTGCCTGTGGTGTTGGTGGGCCAGTCCAGGGTTGCCTTGGGCTTGAGTCGCATCAGAGCAGGTGTTTGCCAGAGATGAAGTAGCACCAGGCTGCAGGCACGTTCCCCGTGTTGTCCCCTGAGAAGCTTTTGTTGGTGGGTGGGGCCTGCACTCAGACCAGCTGCCTGCCCTAGCCCGCTGCTGCACTCATAGTCAGACTGGTATGTGGTTACCTTCCCCTCTCCCCGGAGCAGGACTCACTCTGGAGTGATGCCGGCCCTTGTCTGGGCTGCGTGCCCACGGCCAGGCTTGTGGCACTGTGTGGTGGATCTCCTCCGCCTGGCCTTTTGTCTGTGTTGGGCTGTGGAGTCTGTCCTGCCAGTTTTCAGGTTGCTTTCTGGGTTATTTATGCCGATGTGGGTGTTCTCTAGGCAGCCACGCAGCAAGAGGTAAGCCCTGGGTCCTCCTGCTCTGCCATCTTCCCAGCAGCCTCTTGCATATTATTTTCTTAATTAAATACTTTTATTTATAAGGCCTTACCAAAACAAAGGCTAAAGTTGTGATCTTTTTTTATTGTGTTAGTCACCATACAATACATCATTAGTTTTTGATATAGTGTTCAAGATTCATTGTTTACGCTTAGCACCCAGGGCTCGATGCAATACGTGCCCTCCTTAATATCTGCCACCAGACTCACCCATCCCTCCCATACCCCTCCCCTCTAAAACCCTCAGTTTGTTTCTTGGAGTCCACTCTCTCTTGTGGTTCGTCTCCCCCTCCAATTTCCCCCCCTTCACTTTTCCTTTCCTTCTAATGTCTTCCATGTTATTCCTTACGTTCCACAAGTGAAACCATGAGATAATTGACTCTCTCTGCTTGACTTATTTCGTTCAGCATAATCTCCTCCAGTCCCATCCATGTTGATGCAAAAGTTGAGTATTCATCCTGACTGCTGAGTAATAGTCCATTGTACATATGGACCACATCTTCTTTATCCATTCGTCTGTTGAAGGGCATCTCGGCTTTCCACAGTTTGGTGATTGTGGCCATTGCTGCTATGAATATTGGGGTACATATAGCCCTCTTTTCACTACATCTGTGTATTTGGGGTAAATATCCAGTAGGGCAATTGCCGGGTCATAGAGTAGCTCTATTTTTAATTTTTTGTGCACACTCTACACTGTTTTCCAAAGTGGCTGCACCAGCTTGATTCCCAACAGTGTAAGAGGGTTCCCCTTTCTCCACATCCTCTCCAACATTTATTGTTTCTTGCCTTGTTAATTTTTGCTGTTCTAACTGGTGTAAGGTGGTATCTCAATGTGGTTTTTAATTGTATTTAATGATGAAGAACATTTTTTCATGTGTCTGATAGCCATCTGTATGTCTTCATTGGAGAAGTGTCTGTTCATGTCTTCTGCCCATTTTTTGACTTGATTATCCGGTTTTTGGGTGTTGAGTTTGAGAAGTTCTTTATAGATATTTGGTATCAGCCCTTTGTAATGTCATTTGTGAATATATTCTCCCATTCCGTGGGTTTTCTCTTTTTTTGTTTGTTTTTAAAATATTTATTTATTTATTTGACAGACAGAGATCACAAGTAGGCAGAGAGAAAGGAGGAAGCAGGCTCCCCGTGGAGCAGAGAGCCTGATGTGGGGCTCAAACCCAGGATCCTGGGATCATGACCTGAGCTGAAGGCAGAGGCTTAACCCACTGAGCCACCCAGGGGCCCCTCCTCTTTGTTTTGTTGACTGTTTCCTTTGCTGTGCAGAAATTTTTTATCTTGAAGTCCCAAAAGTTCATTTTCGCTTTTGTTTCCTTTGTCTTTGGAGATGTATCTTTGCAAGAAGTTGCTGTGGCTTATGTCAGAGAGGTTACTGCCTATGTTCCCCTCTACAATTTGGATGGATTGCTATCTCATATTGAGGTCTTTCATCCATTTTGAGTTTATCTTTGTGTGTGGTATAAGAGAATGGTCGAGTTTCATTCTTCTACAAATAGCTGTCCAGTTTTCCCAGCACCAGTTATTGAAGAGACTTTTTTCCACTGGATATTTTTACCTGCTTTGTCAGAGATTATTTGACCATAGAGTTGTGGGTCCATATCCGGACTCTCTACTCGGTTCCACGGGTCTGTGTGTCTGTTTTTGTGCCAGTACCATGCTGTCTTGGTGATCACAGCTTTGTAGTAAAGGTTGAAATCAGGCAACGTGATGGCCCCAACTTCGTTTTTCTTTTTCAACATTTCCTTGGCTATTCGGGGTGTTTTCTGGTTCCATACAAATTTAGGATTGTTTGTTCCAGCTCTTTGAAAAATGCCGATGGTATTTGGATTGGGATGGCGCTGAAAGTGTAGATGGCTCTGGGCAGCACAGACATGTGAACTGTGCTTATTCTTCCATGAGCAGGCACTGTTTTCCATCTTTTTTTGTCTTCAGTTTCTTTCACGAGTGTTCTGCAGTTCCTCGAGTACAGATCCTTTACCTCTTCAGTTAGGTTTTTGGTGCTGTTGTAACCGGAATCGATTCTCTAATTTCCCTTTCTACAGTTTCATTGTTAGTGTATAAGCAGCTGATTTCTGTGCATTGATTTTTGTATCCTACCATGTTACTGAATTGCTGTGTGAGTTCTCGTAATTTGGGGGTGGAAACTTTTGGGTTTTCCATATAAAGTGTCATGTCATCTGCAAAGAGAGAGAGTTTGACTTCCCTTTTATTTCTTTTTGTTGTTGTTGGGTCCATGGTCAAAGGAGCGAGACTGATACAAAGCGAAGGTCAAGCAAAGCTTTATTTCGCGCCAAGCATCGAGAATCAAACTGACCAGCAAGGGCCGTCTCTTGCAAAGAGGCGACGACCCTCTGCCTTAGAGACTAGCTTTTAAGGGCAAAGGCCATGTGGTTGGGCCTGGCCACGCACAGGTGGCCAATGAGATTGTAACACAGAGAAAGCTGCACAGTCCTGCTAGGTCACACATAAGTGACCAATTGAATTACAATTTACCCTATAGTAGATATTTGAACTAGCCTTTCACCTTGGTCAGAATGGGCGCCCAAAAGGCACCCAAAGGGCGGGACCCATACTCCTTGGTAGCTGGGGAGACAGTATGTGCCCCCACTGATCGGATGTCTCCACCTGGCCTGACCCGCCCTTGTATTTGGGCTTTGTTACCTGGGACTAGTTTCCGGGACTTGTTTTAAGTAAGTCCCCTGGGAGGGTGTGGCGCAGGGACAGTTTAAGTTTTACTATATAAACAACTTTTTACTATATAAACAACTTAAAGTCATTGTTTAACCGGATGGCATCGCTCTGGCTAAATAGGCCCTTATATTGTGTGATTGCTGTTGCTAGGACTTCTAGTACTATGTTGAACACGAGTGGCGAGAATGGGCATCCTTGTGTTCCTGATCTCAATGGAAAGACTCTCAGCTTTTCTGCATTGATAATGATATTCACTGTCGGTTTTTCATAGATGGATTTGGTGAAGTTGAAGAATGTTTCCTGTATCCCTATACTCTGAAGAGTTTTAATCAGGAAAAGATGCTGTACTTTGTTAGATGCTTTTTCTGTATCAGTTGAGAGGACCATGTGGTTCTTCTTTCTTCTCTTACTGATTTGTTCTGTCACATTGATTTGCGAATGTTGAACTAACCTTGCATCCCAGGGATAAATCCCACCTGGTCATGGTGGATAATCTTTTTAATGTACTGTTGGGTCCTGTTAGCTAGGATCTTGTTGAGAATCTTGGCATCCATATTCATCAGGGATATTCGTCTGAAATTCTCCTTTTTGATGGGGTCTTTGCCTGGTTTGGAGATCAAGGTAATGCTCCATAGAAAGAGCCTGGAAGTTTTCCCTCCGTTTCTATTTTTTGAAACCGCTTCAGGAGAATAGGTACTCTGTCTTTGAATGTTTGGTAGAATTCCCCAGGGAATCCGTCAGGTCCTGGACTCTTGTTTTTTGGGAGGTTTTGATCCCTGCTTCATTCTAGTTACTAGTTATTGGTCTATTCAGGTAGTCAGTTTCTTCTGTTTCAGTTTTGGAAATTTATAGGTTTCCAGAAATGTATCCATTTCTTCTAGGTTGCTTAACTTATTAGCATATAACTGTTGATAATAATTGCTGATGATTGTTTCTATTGTGTTAGTCATGATCTATCCCCTTTCATTCATAATTTTATTAATCTGGGTCCTTTCTCTCTTCTTTTGGATTAGTCTGGCCAATGGTTTATCGATCTTACTATTTCAAAAAACCAGCTTTAGTTTTGTTGATGTGTTCTACTGTATCTCTGGTTTCTAATTCATTGATCTCTGCTTTAATCTTAATTATTTCCCTTCTTATGCATGGGGTAGGCTTAATTTGTTGTTGATTCTCCAGTTCTTTAAGGTGTAAAGAGAGTTTGTGTATTCGGGACTTTTGTTTTTTGAGTAAGGATTGGATGGCTATGTATTCCCCCCCTTAGGACCACCTTTGCCATATCCCATAGGTTTTGGACCAGTATGTGTTCATTCTCATTGGTTTCCATGCATTGTTTAAGTTCTTCTTTGATCTCCTGGTTAATTCAAACATTCTTGAGCAGGATGGTCTTTAGATTCTAAGTTTTTGAATTTCTTACAAACTTTTTCTTGTGATTGAGTTCCAGTTTCAAAGCATTGTGGTCTGAGAATATGCAGGGAATAATCTCAGTCTTTTGGTATCGGTTGAGTCCTGATTTGTGACCCAGTATGTGGTCTGTCTGGAGAAAGTTCCATGTGTACTCGAGAAAAATGAGTATTCTATTGTTTTAGGGTGGAATGTTCTATATATATATGAAGTCCATCTGATCCAGTGTATCCTTCAAAGCTCTTTGTTTCTTTGTTGATTTTCTGCTTAGATGGTCTGTCTGTTGCTGAGAGTGGCGTGTTAAGATCCCCTAAAATTAACGTATTCTTATCAGCATGTCTTTTTACTTAACAGTTGGCTTACATAATTGGCTGCTCCCATGTTGGGGCGTAAATATTTACAATTGTTAGATCTTGGTGGATAGACCCTTTAAGAATGATGTAATGTCCTTCTGTATCTCTACAGTCTTTAGCTTAAAATCTAATTTGTCTGATAAGAGAATCGCTACCCCAGCTTTCTTTTCAGGCCCGTTGGCATGAAAGATGCTTCTCCACCCCTTCACTTCCAGTCTGGATGTATGCTTAGGTTCAGAATGCTTCTCTTGTAGACAGCGTATGGATGGGTCCTGTTTTATTACCCAGTCTGCAACCCTGTGCCGTTTTATGGGCCCATTTCGGCCATTCATGTTGGGAGTGATTATTGAAAGATATGTTTTATTGTCATCCTGTTGCCTGTGAGGATCTTGCTTCTATAGATTGTCTCTGTAAATTTCTGTTCTGTATCACTCTTGGGGTCTTTCTTCTTTTATAGACCCACCCCCTAGTATTTCTGGTAGTGCCGGCTTGGTGGTCACATAATCTTTTAGTCTTTGCTGATCTTGGAAGCTCTTTATCTCTCCATCCATTCTGAGCGTCACCTTGCCGGATAAAGTATTCTCGGCTGCATGTTCTTCCGTGTAGTGTCCTGAGGATGTCTTGCCAGCCCTTTCTGACTTGCCAGGTCTCTGCGGACAGGTCTGATGTCACTCTGATGTTCCTCCCTCTGTACATAAAGAATCTCTTCCCCCAGCTGCCCTTAAGACAATTTCTCTAAATTTATGATTGGCAAATTTCACGATCACATGTCTGGAGGCCTTTCTATCCTCTGTTGATCTGGGGGGTGTCTTCTCTGCCTAGGCCAGGAACAGCGCCTGCTGCGTTGTTTTTCAGTCAGTCCTGCTCGGGGGAGTGGCCCTGCCCATCAAGGGGCTGGGCTCCGTGGAAACCGGTTTTTCGGGCTTTTGCTCTCGAGGTTTTTTTCTCTGGCAGCTTGTCCTGCCTTTTCAGAGGGTGAGAGCAAAGTAAAAACCGTCTGCACCCAGATCTCCGCCTCAGAGAGAAGCCATAGTTTGCTCCTCTCTGAATGGTCCAGAACACAGATGCCCCCTCTCTGCAAACTCCATTCAACACTGCAGCCTCCGCACCCCCAGCCACCGTCTCAGTGCTCGCCCGAGGACCCCCTTGTCTCTGTACTGCCATGCCCCCAAAGCTGCGAGCCGTGGTGATGGTGGAGGCGGCGGAGGTGGCTGTGGGAGTCGCCCCAGGGACCAGCGACCGGAGCCCGGGCCAGCTTGCTCCGGGACAGGCGGGCGCGGCTGCGGCCATCCTGTGACCACGGGCTTCGGTCTGTGCGCGCGGCTGCCCCGTCTCAACAGTTGTCCCTGGAATCCCGGACGGTCTGGTCGAGCGCTGTGATCAGGCCCTTCCCACTTGCAGCCACCAGCGTCCCGAGTTACTGCTGGTCCCCAAGTGCAGGCGTTTCCGCACGGGCCGTTCCGTTGCAGGGGCTCGCTTCTCTGGCGGCTCCCTCCGGCAGCTGTCTGCGCACCCCCAGCTCCTCTGTGGCGCTCCGCCGCCGGTCCCCTGGCCCCGCAGAGATCCGGAAGTGTGTGATCTTCACGTCAGGCTGCTGTCAGTCAGGCTGATGTCACGGGTGTTCCGAGCGGGCTGGTAGGTACGTAGCTCCGTCCGGGGAACCGGTTGAAATAGGGTCTCCTGCTCCTCTGCCGTCGGGCCTCCCCTCCCGGCTGTGATCCTTTCGGTGGGCATAGAGTGTAGATGAACGAAGCGCTTGAATCATGGAGCGCTGAAATCTAGCTTATATCTTACCGAGTAGACTTTATAATCAAATACTTGCAGGTTCTTAACGGTTACCTCCAGCTCTCTTAGGTGGAATTGCTGATAACGTACTCGTTCAGACGGAAGAGTGAAAAGCGCGCCGCTTTACGAAGCAGCGGTTTCGCGGTCACCTGGCTCGATAGAGGTTCTCTCGCGGGGGCGCCGGGGGGCGCAGCGGGTTCAGCCTCTGCCTCCGGCTCAGGTCACGGTCTCAGGGTCCTGGGATCCAGCCCCGCATCGGGCTCTCTGCTCAGCGGGGAGCCCGCTTCCCCTTCCACCTCTGCCCGCTTCTCTGCCTGCGTGTGATCGCTCTCTGTGTCAAGTAAATAAAATCTTTAAAAAAAAAAGTTCTCTCGCTTACATTGACCCAGTGTCTGCTTTGGTATAAATTACACCCGTTCTCTGTGGCACTGATTAGTAGGTAATCACTGTGCTTCGTGGGGTAGCCCTACACATACTTGAACGTTGTGATCATTTCTTCCTTTTGATGATTCTCTTCTCTGGCTATAAACTTAAGCGTGGCTTTTCATGTGACATGATTTCCAGAGCCTTCATTATCTTTGGGCTGGACACACTGGGTTTATCAGCATCATTTTTAAAATGAGTTGCCACGGTACGATTAATTGGTATGACCACAGTTCTTCAAAGAAAGACCAAAGAAGCTGTTACCTCTGGTTTTTCGTCTTGGTAGAGGTTTGTCAATTTTGTTGATCTCATCAGAGAACCAAGTTTTTGGTCTCATTAATTTTTCTCTAGTATTCTGTTTATTATTTCATTTCTCTTTTTAACCATTTTCTTCTGCTTGCTTTGGGTTTATTTTTCTCTTTTTCTGGTTCCTTTAGGTAGCAGTTTAGGTTATTAATTTGAGACTTTTTTCCTAGTAGAGCATTTAATGCTAATAATTTCCTTCTCAGCACTGCTTTAAATCCCACAAAATCTGATATTGTCATATTTTCATCTCTGATATATTAAAAATACTTCCTAATTTCACTTGAGAGACCTTAGTTTTTTTGACTAATAGATGGTTTCATTTCCACGTGTTTGGAGATTTTCCTTTCACTTTTGTTGATTTCTAGTCTAGTTCTTTTATGGTCAGAGAACTTTGTATGATTTCAGTTGTTTTAAGGTTTTTAACCCACATGCCTTTGGAAAGAATGTAGATAATGATGTTTGTGGCTGGAGTTTATTTGTCAGTGAGATCTGGTTGGTAGATTGTTCAAGGTCTTTATTTTTGTTGATTTTTCTGTTTACTAGTTCTGTTCTGAGAGAATTGGGAGTCTCCAGCTGCAGTTGGGGATTTGTCTTTTTCTTCTTTCAGTTCTGTCAGTTTTTGCTTCATGTATTCTGACAATATGTTGTTTCCTCTTTTCTGCCTTCATTTGGGGTTTTTGGACACTTTTTTTAGCATTCGGTTTTAATTTACTGTCCTTTCAACAATTTTTTTTTGATGGCCGGAGGGCATCTCAGCAGGTGTGGGGGTGGCGTTTCGTCCCCAGGGCACATTTGGCGCCGTCTAGGGACTTGTTTGGTTGTTAGAACGGGGGCCGTGCTACAGGGGTCTGTCGAGTAGAGGCGAGGATGCGGACACCCATCCTGGTGTGCACGGAACTGCGCCTCCGCGGCAGTTGTCCGGCCCGGATTGACGCCGTCGTTCCCCTGACGCACGGTTTCACTCTCCGTGGTTTCGGTTACTCGTGGTCAGCCACGCTCTGGAGCAGATGGTCCTTCTGATGAGTCACATCAGGAGGACAGCAGTAGCGTAATGCTGTGTCACAATGTCTCCGTCACTCACTGCATCTTACCGCGTAGGCATTTCATCACCTCACGTCGTAAGAACAGTGGTGAGCACAGTGCAGTGAGTATTTTGAGCGACCACGTTCATGTAACTTTTACTGCAGTATAATTGTTCTAGTTTATTAATTTCTTAATGTGCCTGATATATAAATGAGGCCCTATCGTATGTATGTCTGTACATGTAGGAGAAAACGTAGTAAATATATAGGGCTTGGTACTCTCCATGGTTTCGGGCATCCGTTGGGGGTTGTAAAAACATCCCTCAGGGACGAGGAAGGGCTGCTGCGGTACTGGAGGTGAGGAAACCTCAGAGAATACAGTGTGGCGCCCGCATCAGTGCTAATACAGGCTTTTCTTGGAGCTGTCAGCATGATGCTCGCTTCTCAGTTTGGGGCTTTGTTGTAACCAGAGTGGGGTATGCCAGCGGCGGGGGACCCTGGTAACTCACTGCCAGCTCCGTGGCACCCCAGACCCACGTCGTCTTCCCCAGGCCTCTTGCCACTCCTTTTTCAGAGTCCGCAAATAGTCGTGCGTGCATTCTGTTCAAGTTTTAAAGCTCTATTCCATAGGAGAGACAGTGGCATATACTTAAGTCCATCTTGTCCAAAATCAAAATTAATTCCTATCTTTTGCTGGTTTTTCTGTTGCATTTAACTTTTCTTTACCGAATTTCAGGAGTTCACCATTACTCTGGATTTTAATCTCTAGTCTGATTATATTCCGATATCTCCTACTTTCTCAACTCTTCCAACTCTGCAGTGTCCTGAGTTGAACAGGAAACTTTAGTGCAATAATAGTCACTAGTATCTTGCCCTGTTTTCTTGGGAATCTGCTCAAGGAATCATTCTTTACCCCAAGAGCTAAGAGTCTCCTACATTTTTTTTTTCTAGTATTTTAGAGTTTAATCTTCCACATTTGGGTCTTTTGTCCTCATGGGTTTCAAGTTTACACAATAAGTAGTATGAACCCAAGTTTATTTTTCTCAAGTGGGTCAGGTTTTCCGGTGTCCTCCGTAAAGAACATCCAGTGTTATTTTCCCCCAATGATTTATCAAAGCATTTAACCAGTCAGGTCACCATATGTAAATATGTAAGAGTGTGTGTGTGTGATTATTCTGTTCTTTAATCAGTTTCACTTTTTTTTTTTTTTTTTTTTTAAACTCTGGCTTTAGTAGTGTATTTCAGTGTGTGGTAGAGTGAACCTCTGGTTTTCTCTTTGTTTCAGAGTTGTTGCATCTTTATGGATCTTTACTGTTCTATTATAGTCTTGGAATCAGTTTGTCAAAATACTAGCGTTTTAGTTGGAATTGCATTAAACATATTGTTTGTAGAGAACTGAATCTTAATAAATTATTCCATCATGAACCTGTTACGTTTCCTTACTCACTGAGGTCCCGTCCATTGAAACAGTTTTAAGTACTTTCTTTAAAAACCTTGTACATTCTTTCTAGATTCCTAGATTGTTTTAGTGTTTATGAATAAATACTGAATGGTAACATTTCTATTTTTTCTTAGTTATTGCTGGTTGAGAAAACCACTATATTCTTTTGTGCCTGGAAGCCCGCCAACTTTTCAAAACTGGGGTGCGGGAAGTACTTAAAATACATAGTATAAAACGTGGCTACTTATTTTTGTTCCTTCAGCGTGACCTGTCACTAGAAAGTTTCCTTAAAAGGTGACCTGTCCAGGTGTACATACTAAAATATGTCTTGCACAATCTTATCCTCTTTCTTAAAACCTCTTAATATAAGCCAATGCCATAGAATGATCATGATAGGAACAATTATGGATTAATTCAGGTTGGGTAGCTTTAATGAAATTAGATTTAGCTCCCATCTGTAAGGTTAAGACTTCATAAGGCAGAACGGTATGATTTCAAGCCAGGCAAAGAGCAAATCCAAGACACAGAGGCATAAAAGTGTATTTGGTTGTGTGATTAAGATCTTTCCTTTTTCCCTTATGCTTGATCACTCCCTCTTAAGTATTTTGTAACAGCTAAGACTGGACTATACTATACTTTCCAGAGTTAGTGGAAATTTAATGGTCTATTAAGGCCACTCCTGGATGTCACTTTTTCCATTCATGGGCTGGTTGTTAGTATTACTACAAATTCCTTATTTCTGAAGTATATGTTTTATTTTTCTGTATGCTTTGTCTCATCACTAAATTTCCTAGAGCTCTTAAGAAACCTTTGAGTGGTACTTTTTAATTTTCAGATGCACAAAGGGGAAGAAATATAAAGCAGATTTAAAGAGTTTATATTTTGAGAGATGACTGTCTCATTTTAGAATTAGATTTTGCATATAGATAACCCTGATATTTGTGATGTCTATACTTACCTTCAAAACTTTTTTAAAAAATAGATCATATCTGAAGATATCAGTGAATTACAGAAGAATCAAACTACAACTATGGCCAAAATTGCACAATATAAGAGGAAACTCATGGACCTTTCCCACAGAACCTTACAGGTAGTACTTTGCAAGTTTTTTTTTTGAACATTTTTAAGACTGTATGTGAGACCGTGCTTAATAGAGAATTTTTTTGGAATAAGAGAGAAAAACATAGTGAAAGGAAGTAATAGTAATTTGAAAATGAAAGTACTGATCTTTTCTCGGTAAAACTTAGGCAGTGGAGGAGAGGTCTCACAGGAGTGGGTGAAGAAAGTAAATATATTCTAAAATTCACATCTTTTTGAGAGGGTAGAACCAGTGAAGAAATAAATCGTCTTGGTGCAAAGAAAGCCTGTATCAGATCACTGATGTTTTCATAAAAGTAGTAGGTGAAAAAACACTCGATTTTCAGTGCTAGAAAGGGGAGTATAACCATGAATGAAAAAACAGGATGAAAAACAACAATAGAACTCCAAAATTAACAAAAGGGAATAAAAGCATGAACAGCAACAAAAATTGAAATTGTAAACTGTCATGAAGACAGAAACATCACCTACCAGAATCAATGGAATACAGGGAGAACTGTAGGCAGAGTAAAATTTATAGCCTTTAAGCCTTTGTTTTAAAATACCAGCGCAGGGACGCCTGGGTGGCTCAGTTGGTTAAGCGGCTGCCTTCGGCTCAGGTCATGATCCCAGCGTCCTGGGATCGAGTCCCACATCGGGCTCCTTGCTCAGCAGGGAGCCTGCTTCTCCCTCTGCCTCTGCCTGCCTCTCTGTCTGCCTGTGCTCACTCTCTCTGACAAATAAATAAAATCTTTAAAAATAAAATAAAATAAAATACCAGCGCAAAAATAAGGAACCTAGTACTCACGGAGTTAGACTATCAAGAGAGGCCAGTAAGAGAGAAACGAAGATGTGAAATGAGTGAAGCCAGAAAATTAATCGTAGTACAGAAAATAAATTGAAAGCTCTATCTTTGAAAAGATCTTTTAAAATAGCAAAATATTTTATGAGTCTAAAGAAGGAAAAGAAGAATCAGCAGTGAGAAAACAACCCTGGATAACACAGGACAGAGCGCGAAGATACCACATGCAATTCACCGCAACAAGTTTGGGAGCTAGAGAAGATCGCTAAATTTTGCTGATTTCAATTTTGCTAAAAACTCATCAACAGAGACGCAAACATCGTAAATAGACTATAGAAACAATTGAGAAACTTAGTAAATATCAACCATGGAAAAATACCAAGGCCGGACAGTTGATTGCTGAACTCTAACCACTACAGAGCTAATTCCCAAGTTGGAGGAAAAATACATAGACCATCGCCTCATTTTTTAAAATAACTTTGAGATAAGATTTACCAGCCATACAGTACACCCTTTTAAAGTATACAGTTTGGTGGATTTTAGTATATTTAGTCTGTGCAACATTGCTACAATTGATTTTTGAAATTTTCATCGCCCTAAGAAGAAACTCCATCCCTGTTAGCATTAGCAGTCACTCCCCATTTCATCCAGACCTCCCAGCCCTAGGCAGCCACTTTCTGTCTCTACGGATTGGCCTATTCTGGACGCTTCATATGAATGGAACATCAGATGTGTGATCTTTTGGGACTGGCTTCTTTCTTGTAGCATAATGTTTTCAAGGTTCATCTGTGTTGTAGTATGTAATACTTCTTTTTATTGCTGAATAATATTCCATTATATAAATATACCTTTTTTTAAATTTTTATTTTTATTTATTTGACAGACAGAGATCACAAGTAGGCAGAGAGAGAGGAAGGGAAGCAGGCTCCCTGCTGAGCAGAGAGCCCGATGTGGGACTCGATCCCAGGACCCTGGGATCATGACCTGAGCCGAAGGCAGAGGCTTTAACCCACTGAGCCACCCAGACGCCCCGACATGATTCTGTTTTATGGTGTTATGCAAAAAGCAAAACTAGAGACGGATAACAGATCCATTGTTGCTAGGGGCGGGTAGTCGGGAGAGGAGTAACTACAAGGAGGTAATGGAAATGTTCTGTGTCTTGATTGTGGCGATGGTAACATGACTTTATCAAGATT
The DNA here is from genome assembly GCF_963455335.1 of Martes martes. Lineage (NCBI taxonomy): Eukaryota > Metazoa > Chordata > Mammalia > Carnivora > Mustelidae > Martes > Martes martes. Next base: position 199,598,634 of record NC_137889.1, on the reverse strand, counting down.
CATAGTAACTATACACCTCAAGTGGGTGGATTTTGTTCTGTGTGGATTAGACCTCAGTAAATCTAATCTAAAACAACAGAAGTGCAGTAGTTTTAAATGAAATATAAGCAAAACGATTCCAACTACTTACCAAATCCTGTAAGAATATACTGTAACTGAGTGAGGTTTATTTCAGGGATGTGGGGTTGGTTTTATAACAGGAAATCTATCAGCATATAATTATCTATCAGCATATAATTTATCATGATCAACATATTAAAGAAGAAAATATGAAAAAGATTGTTAGCAAAAATTCAAAGCACTAAAATCACATTTCAGAAAGTATTATTATTGTGTTATCTTGGAGGTTTTCATAAATATATAAAGGTAAGTAACATAAACATTGGAAAAGATTTTCTTTTTGCTAATGACGTGATTGTATATCTAGAAAACTCAAGGAAAAAGACAATATGGTAAGATGGCTAGATACAAGGTAAAGGTACAAAAACCAAAATTTCTTTATACTGCTAGTGGAAATAGGAAAATATTCCATTTACTATGATGAAAAAATTATACTTAGGAATAAATTTATGAGGGAAGTAAAAAATGCGAAATAAAGTCTTTACAAATAGACATAAACCTCTTAGGTGCGACTTACTGTTCATTTTATAAGATTAAAAAATACAACTTTTAAAGCCCTAGTTAAAATCTTTCAGTTCATAAAGAATAGGTTTTGGCAATAGCTTTTGGGGAAACAAAATAGTGAAGGGGACTTGTCAGATTTTAGAACCTGTTTTAAAGGTTCTGTAACAAATCAGTGTGGGATTGGCATAGGATTGGACAAAAAAGATCAGTGGAACAACAGAGAATCTAGAAATAGATGCCAGTATAACTTAAAATTTAGTATGACAAGTGGTAATATTTCAGTTCTGTAGGTTTATGTAATAAATAATGCTAGAGTAACTGGCCCTCTAGGGGAAAAAATGGACTGCTGTGTTTTACCACAGACAAAAACGAGTGGATGAAAGAGATTTAACTCTAAGAAATTTACGAAGCTACATGTACAGCCCTAGGGACTGGAGAGATTTTTGGCCAGAAAGCCAGGAACAATAAAACAAAATTGGCTACATAATTAGAAAATTTTCTGTAGCAAAAGGTGCCAGAGCCATTTGTCAATGGTCGTGTGACAGATACCAGAAAAAATTGAATTTGCAAATGGCACTAATTATTCATACTATACAAAGAGATCCTTCAATTTTAACCAAAAAACCCAACTGAAATATGGGCAAAGAATGTGTAAAGGCAGTTCACAGAAGAGCAAATGCAAAGTAGTTCTTCACTATTAAAAGATGTTTAATTTTCAGGAAAGGGCAGATTAAAGAAAAAATGTGGGCTCCATTTATACTTGTTTGGGGAAAATTTAAACAACTTATTGCTGATTGGAATGTGGGGAAAGGGGTACTTTCATGTGGCCTATGAATCTAAAATTGTTTGTGAAACAATTTAGCTTCTGTTAGACTAAAAACATGCTTTTAAACCCAGCAGTTTCATTCTTGGGGGTGGGGGGGGTCTATATAAGCAAATCTATAGATATAAAAATATTTATTACAGTATTTATAATATCAAAACTAGAGACAACATATATATCTCTCAATAAGGGGAATAACTAAATAAATTATTGGTCATTAATGCATGAAAAATTATGCAGGCATTAACAACAAATTAGAGGCATGTATCAGTATACTAATGCAGACCGCCAAATAAAAATGGGCAAACCTGATTCAAATCTTGAACTGTTAAGATTCCTGCTCTATTGTTAGTGTATTGTTGAGCTGGTTTCTTTCAACAACTGACTGCAATAAAATTACTTGCATAACTAAAGAGAACCATGATTCTGTTGGTATTACTAGCGGCTTTTCTTCACACAGGTCCTGATCAAACAGGAAATTCAGAGGAAGAGTGGGTACGCCATCCAGGCGGACGAGGAGCAGTTGCGAGTTCAGCTGGACACAATTCAGTGTGAACTGAACGCACCTACCCAGTTTAAGGTAGGCATTTGTGAGCCCATAAAGCTAGAATTTAGTCTTCAAAAAGAGGAATTTTATATACTGGTAATTATTAAAATATTTTGTCATCTTTAATCAAAACTTCCTTACTAAAGTAGATTCTTAGTGTTGCTTTTGGCCTGTGTTAGTGTTAACGTACTCGTGTTAGTAACAGAGGGAGAATTAGACAACTTACTAGAGTAGTACCATCCTTTTCAGAAAAGAAGATTCTCTTGGGGTGCCTGGGTGACTCAGTCAGTCAAATGTCCAACTCTGGATTTTCAGCTCATGATCTCAGGGTCATGAGATTGAGCTCCGCGGCAGGCTCCCTGCTCGGTGGGGAGTCTCCTTGACATTCTCTCCCTCTCCTCCTGCAACCCCCCCCAACACGTGCGCGCACACACACTCTCAAATAAAGAGATCTTAAAACCAACAACAAAACCTGTTGTTAGCAGCTTTAATTTGACTTGGTCTTATGTTTAGGGCCGACTAAATGAACTGATGTCCCAAATCAGGATGCAGAATCATTTTGGAGCAGTCAAATCTGAGGAGAGATACTACATAGACGCAGATCTGTTACGAGAAATCAAGCAGGTAAGCGCACCAGCGCCTTTAACAAAGGGGAAGTCACTTCACATCCAGTAGGCTTGCTGCTACCCAAAAGAGAAACAGAAGTGTTGACAAAGAGGTGACTAAAACACAATCCTTGCACATTCTTGGTGGTGATGTCAAATGCTGTGGAAAACAGTTTTTCAAAAAATTAGGCCTCTGCCGACCACACGATCCCGCAGTTCTGCTTCCGGGTGTCCACCTGGAGGAACCGAGCGCCGGGACTCCGATTTCGCACACCTGTGTTCCTGGCAGTATCCCAGTAGCCAAATTGTGGAAGTGACCAGGTGTAGACCAATGAATAAACCGGATACGGTGTATATACATTGTAGGATATCATTCAGCCTTAAAAGCAAAGGAAATTCTGACACCCCCTGCAACATGGATGAATCCCGAAAACGTTAGGGCAAGTGAAATAAGCCAGTCTAAAAGGACACATTACAGGATACCTCGTGCAGCTCATGGTAGAATGGCGGTCGCCAGGGGCCGGAGGGGAGGGGAGTGAGGAATGCGTATTTATGAGGTACAGATTTATTTGGGAAGATGGAAGTTCTAAAGGTAGAGTTTTATATAATGTGCATATACTTACTGCTGCTGAACTGTACGCTTTGAAGAATGGTTAAAATGGATATTTCTATGTTTTTTATATTTTATAATAAAAGATGAATTCCGTTAGTAGCAGCAGAGAGTTCCCTAGACCCTGGTATTTCAGTGGTAGGTGGTAGTGGTGGCAGCAGCAGCACCTGAGAGGACATTAGAGATGCAAGGTCGGTGATTTGTCTGTACATTAAAGTCTGAGAAGTAACTGCTCTATGTCCTGTATTCCCAGCTTTTGTACGCCACATAGAAATTGTGAATAGGTCCAGTTACGGATCCCCTCAGCCCTCAGGGGACCTAGGTGGAGGCTGGGGTGGCCAAAACTGCTCCATTTTTAGGCTCACCTGGTTTGAAAAATTTTGGAAGTACTGCTCTAGCTTTATTTTCTCCAGTATAAATACAGTCAATGGTTATTTTTCATTAAATCAAATTATATCTGAAGATAGCAAAATGGGGCACCTGGGTGGCTCAGTGGATTAAAGCTTTTGCCTTTGGCTCAGGTCATAATCCCACGGTCCTGGGATCGAGCCCCACATCGGGCTCTCTGCTCGGCGGGGAGCCTGCTTCCTCTGTCCTTTCTCTGCCTGCCTCTCTACTTGTAATCTCTGTCTGTCGAATAAATAAAAATAAATCTTTAAAGAAGATAAAAATAAAAAAGCAAAATGGTAAATTTTATAGAACATATTGGGTGGGACTGTTGGCATGGCCCTGAGGATTTTAGATGGTTAAAATTGTCTTCCACAAATCCAGTTTTATTATGTGCTTTGGAATGAATATTGTCATTTTATACAGCTAAAGGCCAGTTTGGCCCCTGGATTCTTCAGAACTTAGGTACATACACACCTGATTATATCCCATGGTAAATATCTACAATAAAATTAGCTGAGAATGATTTCAGGCTGTTGAGGTAAAGAACTGTATTAAAGAGTTTATGCAGTAATCTGGAGTAACATAAACACCTACCCGAAACAGTAAAAAGCGGTGTTTGTTTTGGGATTGGATCACATCTCATCACCTAGTTTAGGAACTTGACCAGGTTTCTTACCTGCATCTCAGTTGTTTTATCTGCAGCACCAAAGGGTGCTTAAAAAAGTGTTAAGTAACTTACTTAGTAACCGTGAGGCTCTCAAAACTGCCTTCACACCTGGGTACTTGAAATTGTCAGCAGCTGTGGTTACCGCCATTACCATCACGTAACTCAGTTTACAGAGCGAGGACTGTGCCAGTCATCTGTATTCGGGTACCTTCTTGCATTCTGTTTTAATATAAAATCTGCATCTTCGTAAAATTTCTGAAGATAGTCCTGTGATCTTGTTTATCACAGCGCGTTATTCTAGGCCACGGAAGTGTGGTCGCAGAAGATGGCGCGCGGCTCTTTGGATGCGCGTGTGCCCCGGAGAGCAGCCGTCCAGGGCTGTGTTGCGAGTCAAAGAGCGGCGGAAACGTCCTTATTCCTGTGGGTAACTGGCAGCTTAACAGAGTACTACATTAATCTATGTTTTAAATTCCTTCTAGCATTTAAAACAACAACAGGAAGGCCTCAGCCACCTGATCAGCATCATAAAAGATGACTTAGAAGACATCAAGCTGGTAGAACACGGGTTGAACGAGACCATCCACATCAGAGGCGGGGGCTTTAGCTGACAGTGCACAGACCTCCGCTAGCGGCTTGTGAAACTGTCCTCGGCTACATCAGACCTTCCTGAGGAATGAGACGGACCACACGGAGGGGAAAAAAGGAACACGGTCCTCTCCTCTCCCGGCTGTTGAGGAGGTCACTGACGAATTATTTCTCATCAGATCTGAAATGACATCCGCTTCACAGCTCTTCAGAGAGAGCCTCCGGCACATTTACGCCTGAAAGCTGTTCTCCACTCTAAAAGAGAAGTACGTGATTACTAAAAATATGTACTATTGTACATTTTGACAACAGCATTGTTCTTAAAACTAATCAGTGTTTAATGATGATTTTCCATTGAGCCTTTACTCTGCTTTCCATAGCAAGTAGATAGGAAACACCTGCTTTGCACATAACATAAACTACACAACCACTGTTGGAGCTTTGTACTTCAGAATGTAAATGTACATCAGTTTTTATATATTTGTGAATCCATCTGTGGGAGGAGTAAAGGAATTCAAAGAGTATTTAATGATTGTGGTTTTCTTTTCATTCTATAAAGATTTGAAAATATATTTTTATATTATTTTACTTATTTGAAATTTACAGAACACATTTACGTGATTAGGATATAGCAGAATTACATTTTATCATTTTTGCAACTTTTTTTGTTTTTTTAGACCTTTTTATTTCTAAAGACGAAAACGGAAATAAATTCTTGATTGTAATTACTTTTATGTAATTCTGTCTGATGCTTTATTTGGCTATGGGAGAGTAACCATGTCTTCACAAGTATTAAATGATCATCACGATTCAAGAATTTCAGTCTTTCCTTGAGTCTGATTTTTCCCATGTAAGGAAAACGTATCAATGCTGACATATTTTGAGTAGGTTATGGCAGATAAAACTTATTTCAAGTGTCATCTATGGTAAAGAATTCCCTATTGTTAGTATTTGAAAACACTGGAAAATCTGAATTAGACATGTGAAAGTGATTTTTTAATAGCCTGATAATTTTGAACAATTTCTGACTACAGACTTCAACCTGACCTGCTGACCCCTCTTGTAGTGCTCTAACTTTGCACTGGCTTGGAACGAGAGGTGTTTTGAGAAACGGGCACGTGAATCTTGCCGCTGTGCTTACAGGGAAGGTGAGGAGTGGTAGATATCCAGAGCTCATCCTTTCAAATCCCACCGAACAGATTTGTCCAGTTGCAAACCAGGAAGACTGGTAATTTTTAAAAATGACTCTGATTCTAAGTTAGCTGCTAAAAGTTCGCAGCCACTTTTGCCAAACTGATGGCATGCAAACCTGTTACACCCCCTTCCGTCATACCTCCCTGATCAATTCGCTGCCATTCCAGCTGTGCCGGAAGAGATTTCTCTTTCCTTGTGTTTTCTCCTTGGCCCAAAGACAGCCAATCCCATTCTTCTCTTCCATGAGGCAGAGTATAGGAGGAATTTCTGTCCTTCTAGACACCCTCATATTAGGAAGACTTGTTGACCTAACCAATGAGAAGTTTTACTCATTGAGCCATAAATGCTAGCGCACAGACTGCTAATCACGCATGCCACGTTCACGTCTCTAGCCTTTCCTTCTTCATGCTCTGATGTTCTTGGGCTGATATTTTCACAAGATAAATACTCCTAGGCAGGGCCCAGCCCGCCTCGTAGGTTTCAAGCCCACGGACCGCACGTGTGCAGGCGGCTCTATCCTCTGGTCCTGCGGCCTTTCAGGGAACGGGACCTGGTAGAGGTGCGGTCCGAGCAAGCACAGGACAGATTCTTGTGTGCTGGGTAGGAAAGGCAAGGACCCGCTCTGGCCTGAGGACTAAGCTGTGTTCTCCAGCACAATTTCTAGACGTTCTCACGGACAGTCCACTCAAGACTGTGAACGCGAGGAGAGGTGAGCAGCACTGCCGCGCACCGAGACTGCAGGGAAGATGGCGGCGTGGGAGGGTGCTGGGCTCTCCTCCCACCACAGACACACCGAAGGTGCGGCCAACTCTGAAAATGACCAGTGACCTCCGCACTAACAGCCCGGCTCTTCCACAGCTACAGACAGAAGCACACTCAGAAGGGCAGGGGCCGCGGAGATGCAGCTGAGAATCAGCTAGCCTGGTGCTCAGGCCCGAGCAAGAGGGATACACAGGCACGGAGGGCTTCCCGGAGGAGGGGGTCAGATCCCAAATACGGCACCGGAGGTCACTGAGGAGATGAGCCACAATAACCTCTGGCTTGCAAATCAACAGGACTTCTCCCTGGGAGACCTGGAGGGCAACAGGACACGGAGACCGCACTCTTTAAGGGCCAGAACCCTATACAACTGGGTTCGGGAACCAGCACCGAGGCAGCGGTTCACAGCGTCTGGCTCAGACGGGAAGATTTATTGACTAATTATAAGGGTACGTGCTGGAGGAGTATGATCTGTAGATGCTCCACGGAAAGACATGCTGGTGTACACAGTTGTTCTCGACCTCCCTCCTCGAGCTGCACTGGCCAGTGCTGGCAGGAAACCCCTGACACTCCATCTACCCTGCCATCCCCCCTCTCCCAGCCCTGGTGTTCCCCTGTGGACCTGTCTCAGCAGGCTCCCCTCCAGAGTAGCTCCCACCACGCTAGGCCCAGCAGGCAGCCTCTTCCTAGCACCCCCCGCCCCGTCCTTCCAAAACAAATCCTGCCCCAGGGAGTGGGGGAGAGGGACCAAGCCCTGCCCTCCAGCACACACACCACAGTTGCGGCGAGGCCTCTCAGCCACCCGCACCAGGGACTAACCGCCCCCCATCAGCACACCCGGAGCAGCTGCAGCCAGGCCTGGCAGCCGTGCAGAGAACAAGCCCCGCACACCGGTGTGCCCACAGCAGTCGTGACCAGTCACTGCAGGCAGCCCCGCCCACCAGTGCTCATGCGGCCGCGGCAGCCAGGTCTCACACTCACTGTGCCGGGGGCCGGCTCTACCCACCAGTGCATCCTTAGCCGTCACGGCCCAGTCACAACAGGAGGGTGCGTGCAGCCCTCACGTGACCCCCCTGGAGTGCTGGGTCTTGGTGACCAAAGGGACTACGCTACTGGGCCCCACAGGATGACTTCTACATAAGGCCACTACTTTCAAGACTAGGAGATGTAACCGACCTACCCAATACATAGAAACAGACAAAATGAGACAAGGAAAGAAGACAAACCTCAGGAAAAGAGCTAAGCGAAACAGACAAGCAATTTACTTGATAAAAGTTCCAAGTAATGGTCATAAAGATGCTCAGACTTGAGACCAGAGTGGATACACTGAGAACTCTAACAGAGAAGTAGCAAATAGAACAAAGAGCCAGTGAGAGCGGAAAAATAACCGAAATGAAAACTACGCTAGAGAACCAAGAGCATGTCAGATGGCGCAGAAGAACAGCTCACCAAACCAGAAGACAGGGTGGTGGAAACCACTGAAGTGGAGCCAAAAAGAATTTTAAAAACAAGGCTAGGGAACTCCGCAATATCAACTGTACTAACATTTGTTTTAGAGGGATCCCAAGAGAAGAGAGAAAGAGGCAGAAAACTCTGGGGAAGGAAATGGGCATCCAGGTCCGGGAAGCCCCAAACAAATGAGTCCAAGAAGGTCTACACCGAGACACATACTAATTAAAATATCAAATCAAAGATAAAAATCCTAAAAGCAGCAAGAGAAAAGCAACTAGTTCCATACAAGGGGAAACCCCGTAAGACTATGAGCTGACCGTTCACCAGAAACTGCAGGCCAGATGCGAGTGGCATGATATATTAAAAGTGCTGAAAGGAAAAAACCTAAAACCAAGAATATTCTACCCAGCAAAGTTATTCAGAATTGAAGGAGAGATACAGAGTTTACCAGCAAAATTTTAAAAAGTTCCACTACTAAACCAGCCTTATAAGAAATGTTAGAGGGACTTCTTTAAGCTGAAAAGGCCATAACTAGAATAAAACCATGAAAGAAAAATTTCACTGGTGAAAGCAAAATATAGTAAAAGTATGAGATCACTTATAAAGCTAGTATGTAGGTTCAGACACAAAAGTAGTAAAATCAATTATATCTACAATAACTAAAGGATATACAACAATGTAAAATATGACATCTTATACATAAAACATGGACAAGGCACATAAAAAATGTGGTTTTAGAATGTGTTTAAACTTAAATGACCATCATCTTACTATAGACTAACATATCATCTACATATTACACACACACACACACACACACACACACAGGATGTTATTTATGAACATCATGGTAACCACAAACCGAAAACCTGTAAGTGATACACAAAAAATAAAGAAGAATTCACGCATAACACTAAAGAATGTCATCAAATCACAAGGAAAGGAAGCAAGATAAGCAAAAAGGATGGGTGGCTCAGTCACTTGAGCATATGACTCTTAATTTCGGCTTAGGTCATGATCTCAGGGTTGTGAGATTGAGCCCCACATCAGGCTCCGCACCTAGTGGAGTACAGAAAACAAAACAAAATCAGGAAATACGTTAAACAACCAGGAAACAATAAAATAGCATAAGGACATGCCTATCAACAATTACTTTAAATGTAAAGAGACTAAATGTTCCAATCAAAAGACAAAAGACAAAAGGTGACTGAATGGATAAAAAAAAAGCCAAGACCCATCTGTATGTTGTCTACCAGATACTCCCTTCAAACCTAAAGACAATACAGACTGAAAGTGAAAGGAAAAAGATACTCCATGCAAAAAGAGGCCAAAAAAAAAAAAAAGCCAAGGTAGCGATACAGATGTCAGACGCAGTCGACTTCTAAATGAAAACTGGCTGGCTGGGAAGATGGGGGAGTAAGAGGACCCTAAGCTCACCCAGTCCCACAGCGACAACTAGACAACACCCGTGTCAGTGTAAATAGCCTAGAAACCAACCCGAAGACGGGCAGGACAAACTTCACAACTAAAGGCTGGACGAGGCCACAGGGAAGAAGGCAGGAAGGGCGCGGGTGCGGCTGAGGAGCCAATCAGACCACTGCGTCCGCGGCGGGGAGGGGGCCAGCGCGCAGGAAGGGCAGAAAACGGACTTTCACAGGAGGGGGTCCGTCCGCAAATGGGGACGACAAATCTCCGTAATACTTGCCTTTGAAAGTGAGAGGCGCTGAATACTTTGAGTTCTTAAAACCAGCAGGGCTTAAAGCCTAGAATTTAAAAAATTAGCGGGTTCAGCTCAGCCTGGACAGCCTTTGAAGTGGAGTCTCCACCATAAAGAGAAAGGACAACAAACAACCCACAAACACGGCTTAGAACTAGCAGTTTGAAACCCACTGGGGGCAGATGGGAGGGATAATGATTTCCTCGGCTCAGAATGCAGCCCACAGACAGGCATCACAGGGAGACCCTCCAGGAACAAAGGAGCTGGTAGGCACCATTTTTCTCCTCCAAGCCTCAGCATAAACCATGGCCACCTATGAAAAGGAACGTGCTGCTGAAACTCCTTACCTAACTGGCTGGCACCAAGCCCTTGCTTCAGCAGATCTGCCCTTCCCAGTGATACTTGCCTGAGTCCTGGCTCCACGGGCCCCTCCCCGAGAAGACCTACGCAAACCCTGCCACCGCCACCTCCCCTGACCCACCCATTTTACAGGACCTCAGTTCCTCTGGCGGGGGGTAGGACTCACTTTGCGGCAGACCACTGCACACCTTGCTGCCTGCAACAGGCAAAGAGCCTCTGCAGAAACTGGACTGAAGGAGAAAAGAGACAAAGACTTGACAGCAGAGCACACGCGACACCCACAGGAGAGACGCGACACCCACAGGAGAGACGCTCCCTGAAGCACCAGGCACTGGGGACCGGGGGTCACCGCACTGCAGGGCACTACAGGACCGCTCCTTCACGAAGTTACTATCGTCAAGAGCAAAAGTAGTAGCTGACTTTCCTAACCTAGAGAAACAGGTACAGAAAAGTCAGACAAAATGAGAGAGAAACATCCCCAAACGAAAGAACAAGGACCAAACCCCAGCAAGAGACCAGGTGAAAAGGATACAAATAACATGCCCGAAGAGAATTAAAGTAATGATCATTAGATACTCACTGGTCTGGAGAAAAGAGTGGAGGACATCAGTGAGACCCTTAACACAGAGATAAAAAAGAACCAATCAGAGAGCAACACAATCAATGACACTACAATACACCTGACAGAATAAACAGCTGGCTAGGTGACGTGGAGGAACAAACTGATGACCCGGAAAGCGCAGTAATGAAGAGTAACTAAGCCGAGAAAAAGACAAAATTAGGCAAGCTGAGGACAGTCTTAGGAACTCAGTGACTCCATCCGGTGTAACATCCACACTACAGGGGTCTCACAAGGAGAGAGAGAGAAGGGGGGAGAAAATTTATTTGGAAAAAATAATAGCTGCAAACTTTCCTAATCTGGGGAAGGAAAGAGATACCCAGATCCAGGAGGCACAGAGATTCCCCCCCACCCCAAGTTTAATCAAAGGAGGTCCAAACCAAGACATAGGAAATAAAATGTCAAAAAGTAGCAATAAAGAAAAAATTTTAAAAGCAAGAGAAAGGACAGTTATATGCAAAGGGAAACCCTCTAAGACTATCAGAGGCTTTTCAGCAGAAACTTTGCAGGACAGAAGAGAGTGAAATGATACATTCAAAGTGCCAAAAAGGGAAAAATCTGCAACCAAGAATACTCTATCCAACAAGACTGTCATTCAAACTAGGAGGAGAGAGAAGCAGTTTCTCCAACAAAAACTAAAGAGTTCACAATCACTAGACCAAAGGGGAATTTCGAGTAGGAAGACCATTAAGTCAGAGTATGAAAAATAAAAAACACAAAAGCAGTAAAAATAAGTATTTCTGTAAAAATTAGTCAAGGGATTCGTAAGGTAAAAGGAGGTAAACATGGGGAGGAGAGGAGCAGAGAATGGGTTTAAACTTTAGTGACCATCAACTTAATACAGACTGCTCTGTGCGAAAGACATGATATACAAACCTAATAGAAACCACACATTAAAAACCAGTAACAGCTATGCAAAGAATAAAGAGAAAGGAATCCAAGTATATCACTAGAGAAAACCAAAACCCATAAAAGCTAGAAAATAAGCAGAGGAAATCTATAGAAACCACCACAGAGCAAGTAACAAAATGGCAATAAATACGTATCTATCAGTAATTATTGTGAATGTAAATGGACTAAACATTTCCATCAAAAGACACAGGGTGTAGGGCACCTGGGTGGCTCGGTTGGGTGTCCGTTTCGGTTTCAACTTGGGTCATCTCAGGGTCGTAGGACTGGGCCCCTCGTTGGGCTCCACACTCAGTGGGGAGTCTTCTGACCCTCTCCTTCTGGCCCTCCCGGTGCATGCATGTGCTCTCTAAAATGGGTAAATAAATCTTTAAAAAAAGAAGACACAAGGTAACAGTAGATAAAAAAAGAAGACCCATCTATATGCTGCCTACAAGAGACTCATTTCAGACTAAAAGACACCCGCAGACTGAAAGTGAGGGGATGGTGGGGCGTCTGGGTGGCTCAGTCAGTTAAGTCTCTGCCTTTTGGCTCAGGTCACGATCCCAGGATCCTGGGATTGAGCCCCAAGTCAGGCTCTCTGCTCAGCGGGGGGCACGTCTTCCTCCACCCTTCCCCCCAATCATGTTCTCTTTCTCTCTCAAATAAAAATAAATTTCAAAAAAAGTGAGGAGGTGCCTGGGTGGCTCAGTCAGTTAAGCAACTGCCTTGGGCCTAGCTCAGGTCATGATCTCAGGGTCCTCGGATTGAGCCCTGCATTGGGCTCCCTGCTCAGCAGGGACTCTGCTTCTCCCTCTACCCCTCACCCCACTCATGCTCGCTCTCTCTCTCTCTCTGTCTCAAATAATTAAATAAAATCTTTTTTTAAAAAAAGAAAGTGAAGGGATAGAGAAACATCATGCAAATGGATGCCACAAGAAAGCCAGAATAACAATACTTATATTGGACAAAATAGACTTTAAAACAAAGACTGTAACAAAAGACAAGTATACTATTATAATAATAGAAGGGACAACCCAGTAAAAGGATGTAACAAATATTCATGCAACCAACACGGGAGCACCCCAATATATAAAACAGTAACACAAAAGAAATACCCAGTAGTAGTATAGTAATAGTAGGGAACACCAACACACCCCACTTACATGGATGGACAGATCATCCAAACAGAAAATCATCAAGGAAACCGTGGCTCTGAATGAGACGCTGGACCAGATGGACTTAACATCCATATTCAGAACATTCCATCTTAAAACAGGAGAATACACATTCTTTGCGAACACACATGGAATATTCTCCAGAAAAGACTACATTTTAGGTGACAAAGCAAGCTTCAACCATTTAAAAAAAAAAAAATCAAAGCCACACCATACATCTTCTCTGACCATACCACTATGAAACTAGAAATTAACCGCAAGAAAAAAATCTGGGACCACAAATACATGGAGGTTAAATAACATGCTATTAAACAATGAATGAGTCAACTAAGAATACAAAGCAGAAGTTAAAAATTACATGAAAACAAATAGATATGAGAACACATCAGTCCAAAAATCTTTGGGATGCAACAAAAGTGGTTCTCAGAGGGAAGTTTATAGCAATATAAACCTACATCGAGACACCAGAAAAATCTGAAGTAAACAACCTCATCTTTTACCTAAAGGAGCTAGAAAAACAACAAATAAAACCCCGACTCAGCAAAAGGAGGTAAATAATAAAGGGCAGAAATAAATTACACAGAAACTAAAAACACAAAACAAAAACAAAAAAAACCCACCAGATCAATGAAAACTTGAAGCTTGTTCTTTGAAAGGATCAACAAAATGGATGAAACCTCTAGCAAGATTAAAAAAAAGAGAGAACCCAAAGAAACGAATTGACTAATGAAAAAGGAGAAATTATAACTGGGACTACAGAAATGCAAACATTTATAAGAGAATATTATGAAAACCTACATCCCAACACATTGGATAACTTAGAAGAAATGGATAAATTCCTAGAAATATATATCCTATCAAAACTAAAGCAGGAAGAAATAGAGAATTTGAACAGGCCAATTACCAGCAGTGAAACTGAATAAGTAATCAAAAACTCCCCCAAAATCAAAGTCCAGGACAGATGGCTTCACAGGAGAAGTCCATCAAACATTTAAAGCAGAGTTAGTACCCACTCTTCTCAGACTATTCCAAAAAATAGAAGGAGGAGGAAAACTTCCAAATTCATTCTATGAGGCTGGTAGCACCCTGATACCAAAACCAGATAAAGACACTACAAAAAAAGAGAACTACAGGGCAATACCTTTCATAAATATAGATGCGAAAATCCTCAACAAGGGGCACCTGGGTCGTTCGGTGGGTTAAAGCCTCTGCTTTCGGCTCGGGTCATGGTCCCAGGGTCCTGGGATCGAGCCCCACATCGGGCTCTCTGCTCAGCGGGGGGCCTGCTTCCCTTCCTCTCTCTCTCTCTGCCTACCTCTCTGTCTACTTGTGATCTCTGTCTGTCAAATAAATAAGATCTTTAAAAAAAAAAATCCTCAACAAAAGATTAGCAAACTGAATCCAACAACATATTAAAAAGCCATCCATACAATACATTAAAAAGTCAGATTTATCCCTGAGATGTAAGGGCGGTTCACTATTCACAAAACAATCAAATGACACATCATATCAATAGGAGAAAAGATAAAAAAATGTATGATCGGGACGCCTGCGTGGCTCAGTTGGTTAAGCGGCTGCCTTCGGCTCAGGTCATGATCCCAGGACCCAGCGTCCTGGAATCGAGTCCTGCATCGGGCTCCTTGCTCCGCAGGGAGCCTGCTTCTCCCTCTGCCACTCTGTCTGCCTGTGCTCGCGTGCTCGCGTGCTCGCGCGCGCTCTCTCTCTCTCTCTCTCTGACAAATAAATAAATAAAATCTTTAAAAAAAAAATGTATGATCACTTCAAGAGCTGCAGGAAAAGCAAGTGACAAAGTACAACATCCATTCACGATAAAATCCCTCAACAGAGTAGGTCTAGAGGGAACGGTCTAGTGGAAACATGCCTCAACATAATGAAGGCCGGATATGAAAAACCCACAGCCAACATCATATTCAACAGTGAAAAAAGGAGAGCTTTTCTCCTATGGTTAGAAACAAAACAAGGACATATACTCTCCCCAGTTTTATTCAACGTAGTACTGGAAGTCCTAGCGGCAATAGTCGTACAACAAAAAAGATATAAAAGGAATCCAAATTGGCAAGGAAGAAACCAAACTCTGTTTGCAGATGATATGATACTATAGATAGAAAACCGTAAAGATTCCACCAAAAAACTACTACAACTGATACATGAATTAAGTAAAGTTGCAGGATACAAAACGTACAGAAATCTGTTGTTGCCTTCTTATACACTAATAATGAAGCATCAAAAAGTGAAATTAAGAAAACTGAGCCTGGGTGGCTCAGTCAGTTAAGCATCTGCCTTCTGCTCAGGTCATGATCCCAGGGTCCTGGGATTAAGCCCCGAATTGGGCTCCACACTTGGTGGGGAGTCTGCTGTCCCTCCCCTTCTGCTCCTCCTCCTGCTTGTGCTCTCTGTCTCTCTCTGTGTCTCTCTCAAATAAATAAATCTTTTAAAAAGTAAAAGAAAACAATCCCATTTGCATTTGCACCAAAAACAAAATATCTGGGAATAAACTAAAGAGATAAGAGATCTGTACTCTAAAAACTATAAAACACTGATGAAAGAAATTCAAGGTGTTGCAAAGCAACGAAAAACATTCCGTGCTCATGGGTTGGAAAAAAACAAATATTGTTAAAATGCCTATAACTACCCAAAGCAATCTACAGATTTAATGTAATTCCTGTCAAAACACCAACAGCATTTTTCACAGAGCTAGAACAATCCTAAAATTTGCATTGAACTACAAAAGACCCTGAACAGCCAAAGAAATCTTGAAAAAGAAAAAGAAACCTGGAGGTATCATACTTCCTGATTTCAAGTTGTATTACAAAGTGGTAGTAACTAAAACATATGGCATAAAAACAGACACACAGATCAATGGAAAAGAACAGAAACTCCAGAAATCCACAATTATATAGTCAATCGTCATCAGAGGAGGAATGAATACGGGAAAGAGACAGTCTCTTCAACAAATGGTGCTGAGAAAACTAGACAGCAACAAGCAAAAGAATGAAACTAGACCACTTTCTCCCCCCCACACACAAAATAAACTCAAAATGGATTAAAGACCTAAATGTGAGACCTGAAACCATAAAACTCCTAAAAGAAAACATAGAGGTAATAAACTTCTGGATATTGGCCCCAGAAATATTTTCCTGGATCTGTGCCCTCAGACAGGGAAAAAAAGCAAAAATAAATACCTGGGAGTTATTAAATAAAAGGCTTTTTGCACAGCGGAGGACCATCAACAAAACAAAAAGGCAACCCTATGGAAATAGGAGAACATATTTGCAAATTATGTATCTCATAAAGGGATGATATCTAAAAAATATAAAGAATTCATACAACTAATCAAAAAAATAAACAGTCTGATTAAAAATGGGTAGAAGATCTGAATATGAATTTTTACAAAGAAGACCTACAGACTGACAGACACATGAAGAGGTGCTCACCATCACTAATCATTAGGGAAATGCAAGCCAAAACAAGAGTGAGGTATCACCTCGCACCAGTCAGAATGCCTAGTACCAAAGAGACAAGAACTAACAAGTGCTGGTGAGAATGCCGAGAAAAGGGAACACTTGGGCATTGCTGATGGGAATGTAAATTGGTGCAGCCCATACGGAAAATGGAATGGAGGTTCCTCAAAAAATTAAAAATAGAAATATTATACAATCCAGTATTTCCACTACTAGATATTTATCCAAAGAAAACCAAAACACTAGCTCAAAAAGTCTGTACCCCAAGTTCACTGAAGGATAATTTATCATAGACAAGATATGGAACAACCCAGTGTCCACTGAAAACGAATGGACAAAGAAGTTGTGGTATAGATCCAGTGGAATATCACTCAGCCATAAAGGGAAGGAAATCTAGGGACTCCTGGGTGGCTCAGTCAGTTAAGCGTCCACCTTCAGCTCAGGTCATGGTGCCAGGACCCTGCAACTGAGTCCCACATTGGGCTCCTTGCTCAGCAGGGAGCCTGCTTCTCCCTCTCCCACTCCCCCTGCTTGTGATCTCTCTCCCTCTCTGACAAATAAAGAAAACCTTCCAAATAAATAAATAAATAAATAAATATATATATATAAATAAGCCACATTTGGGGGTGGGAGGGAGTGTGCAGACAACGTTTTTAAAAAAACGCATTGAGGGGCGCCTAGGTGGCTCAGTGTGTTAAGCGTCTGCCTTCGGCTCAGGTCGTGATGCCAGGGTCCTGGGATCGAGCCCCACACTGGGCTCTCTGCTCAGCGGGGAGCCTGCTTCCCCCTCTCTCTCTGCCTGCTTCTCTGCCTACTTGTGACCTCTCTCTCTGTCAAATAAATTAAATAAAGTCTTTAAAAAAAAAAAAAAAGCATTGAACCCGTAACACCTAAGTCTAGATTTTAAGTAGTTTTTCCTCTTATCTTTCAAGGCAGACTTAAATCCTTTTATTTTTTATTTTTTTTAAAAGATTTCGTTTATTTATTTGACAGAGAGAGACACAGCAAGAGAAGAAACACAAGCAGGGGGAGTGGGAGAGGGAGAAGCAGGCTTCCTGCCCAGCAGAGAGCCCGATGCAGGGCTCGATCCCAGGACCCTGGGATCATGACCTGAGCCAAAGGCAGACACCTAACGACTAAGCCCCCCAGGCACCCCAGACTTAAATCCTTTTTGAAACACTGCAAAATTATGGGGCACCTGGGTGGCTCAGTGGGTTAAAGCCTCTGCCTTCGGCTCAGGTCATGATCTCAGGGTCCTGGGATCGAGCCCCACATCGGGCTCTCTGCTCAGCAAGGAGCCTGCTTCCTCCTCTCTCTCTGCCTACTTGTGATCTCTGTCAAATAAATAAATTCTTAAAAAAAAAATGCAAAATTTAAACAAGTGCCCGTTAGCAAAGCCCATGCCTAAAGCAGTCACTATTCAACTACCACAATACCCTGGGGAAAAGAGTAATTATAGTGTATAATCTCATTTTTTCCTTGCTTACTTAGCATATACACTCCTTCACTACTGTCTATTTTCCTCAATTAATATGAGATTTAAGTCAGGGATTATATGTGAAAAACTTGGTAAACAGTCATGTTTACAGAAATACAAAGTGTTTATATATCAAGGGAAGATGAAGAGATTGTCAGATGATAGTATTTGAAGTCAAAGTTTGATCCTTCAAAAATGAGTAAAACTTCTTTAAAATTCTAATTTAGGGGGCGCCTGGGTGGCTCAGTGGGTTAAGCCGCTGCCTTTGGCTCAGGTCGTGATCCCAGGGTCCTGGGATCAAGTCCTGCATCGGGCTCTCTGCTTCCTCGGTGGGCCTGCCTCCCCCCTCTCTGCCTGCCTCTCTGCCTACGTGCTCTCTGTCAAGTAAATAAATAAAATCTTTAAAAAAATAAAAATAAATAAAAAATAATAAATAAAATTCTAATTTAGGAATTAAATTCATGTTCATCACGAATGGTACTGGATATTTTAATATCTGGCAATTCTACTGAAATTATATTCAATAAACTTAAAGTCTTTTATTGAATTCAATCAGAAGGATACAGGAATTTTTTTGCAATCATAAATATAGAAATAAATGAAAAATGAATTCTATGATATATCTGGACCAACTGTGAATTTACAAAGTAAATAACAAATACTCAGTTCTCATTTTATCAAATGACTTTGATGAACAAGTGAAAAAATACATCATTCCTGTTGCTGGTTTCCTGTGGGATTCCTTGAATATATTTTAAGTAAATAAAGTATACATTAGACTACAAAGCAACAAAGAGATTTATAGCAGAAGCAATGATTGAAATGATGAATGTCGCCGGCAGCAGAAGGAGCATTTCGCCAGAGGATGCAGAGGGGTGGGTTTTGGGACCTGGAACTGGAACCGGATCTGGATCTGGAGCTGTTGATGAGAACACACAGTCACTGACACATGTCATTCCTGACAGCCAGTCTCATGCACCTAAACCAGGTACCCTTACGTAGATGTTCAAGTTGAACTACAAACGTTCCTCAAACGCTAACCAGGAACAATGTTGGAATAAGTACAGTTCATTACAGATTTCAGGCTGTATTTTCATGTATATCACCAGGGTGTGCTGCCATAGTTTTTACCTAGGATTCAACAGCTTTTTTTTTTTTTTTTAAGATTTTATTTATTTATTTGACAGAGAGTAGGCAGTAGGCAGAAAGGCAGGTGGAGGAGGGGGAAGCAGGCTCCCTGCTGAGCAAAGAGCCCGATGCAGGGCTCGGTCCCAGGTCCCTGAGATCATGACCTGGGCCAAAGGCAGAGGCTTAATCCACTGAGTCACCCAGGTGCCCCTGAGCCACCCAGGCACCCTCCATAGCCTTTTTAATATCTCTGTAGACAAGATACCTTTGTTGTTCTTCAAGTTCTCTAGAATTTCTTAGCAATTTTTTGCTTTCATTTTCTGTATATACATGCAAGGTAGAGTTTGATTCTATTTCAAGACTGTATTTCATATGTATATGCTAGTAGTTACCAATATGTGATTAAATACAGCTGCATTTTTAAACAATAAGCCCTGCCAACTGAAAAAAAAATTAACTTTTTCCCTCCATACATGGATCACTGGTCTGGAGGAAATGGTTTCCCTTTCACCTGAACGAGTGAAAAGAAACAGTAGAGTCCATCATGTGAGGATGATCTGTTTCACACTGAATTATGTAACTGAATGATGGCTGTGTTTTGGCTTAGACTGTACAAGGGAGGACTGGGAAGTATCCAAATGGAATCACACTCAGATTTCATACACAAGGCCTAGAGAAACAGCCAATAAATTTTATAAGTCTTTAATTTTTTTATTTTAATAAACATATAATGTATTTTTATCCCCAGGGGTGCAGGTCTGTGAATCGTCTGGTTTACACATTTCACAGCACTCATCATAGCACATACCCTCCCCAATGTCCATTTCCCCACCACCCTCTCCCATCCCCCTTTAAATTTTATAAGTCTTTAACTCCTGTTATCAATTTACTCAACCATAATTACAAACATGCGGTGGTATGTATACAGATGGGGAAAGGGACGGGCAGGTAGACTCATACAGTAGTTTGTTACTACAGACCAGTGTTTCTCAAGGGATCAATACCGCCCCCTACCAGGCAGTTTGGAATTTGTCAGGTGTAAATATATATTTTTTAAGAATTAAATCTGTTGGGGTGCCTAGGTGGCTCAGTTGGTTAAGAGTCTGCCTTGGGCTCATGTCATCATCTCAGGGTCCTGGGATCAAGCCCACATGGGCTCCCTGCTCAGCAGGGAGTCGGCTCCTCCGTCTCCCTCTGCCTCTGCTACTCCCCCATGCTCATGCTTTCTCTCCTCCTCTCTCTCAAATAAATAAAATATTTTTAAAATAGCTAAATTTGTCTTTAATGGGACCACCCTACTAAAAGTTATCAGCATGTACACTCATGTTGGCATGAGTGTAGGGAAACCGTGAATTAGGATCTTGATCTTGAGTATTTCCTTGTCTTAAGACAAAATTTTGTTCCTTTTATAAATCATTTCCATTTGTAGGTAATCTTCAGGATCTCTAACAAGAGCATACTGCTTCAAGTTATTTTTTCAAGTTATTTTTTTCTTTAATTTTTATTTAAATTCAATGAACACATAATGTATTATTGGTTTCAGAGGTAGAGGTCAGTGATTCATTAGTCTTATACAATATCCAGTGCTCGTTACATCACATGCCCTCCTTAAATCCAATTTGTATAAATAAATACAATCATCTGTCCTTTATTTCTTTTAGTATAATGTAGGCCCTTACATATTGAAACCTATGCAATTTTGTTATAAATTATAATTAGGACATTATATTGATATTCTTATGGGTGCAAGACGGTCTTCTTATCTATGAATGTTATTCCAGGACACTATAAAGGCTTTATAAATATTTGTTATAAAAAGGGAGACTGGGTTGAGAGGGTTGAGAACCACTGCTCTAAACAAAACACACAGTTGAAAATGATTGCTTAAGAAATGAAGTTACTCCCACCATATCACACTAATAAGCATTTGGATATGACATTATATCCCATATGATGATGCTTTAAACTCTTCAAACTTTGTACCTATCATTGAAAAATAAGTCTGTCACTTTTTCTATACTGCAGATCAGACATTTATCAACTAAGGAAATGAAATATTTCTTACCAGGATTGCCGATACCTTCTTGACTTTTGTCTTCTAAAATATGAACAGATTTTGGGTTAATTATATTATACATCTATTTACCCAGAAGAGAAAAATCTGATTAAATGATTAGGCAAACTTGCTTGTCTCTGAAAATGGGTCTGCAGGGCAGTGTCACATTTAGATTTATGAATGGGGTTGAGGAAGGGTTTAATTTTCACTCACTTGTGCTCTTTGAATTTTTTTTCACCATTATGTATATGTGTTTTCATTAAAAGAAAGATTAAAATTTTATTTACAAAAAAAGTACTTTTTCTGGACACTGAACTAAGATTCCCAAGTACAACATTAATACCTATCGTTGAGTGCTTTCTGTGTGTCATACTTTGTGCAGATGATTTATGTACATCATCACGTTTCTTACAGTCTCAGCAGGTAGGTATAGTTATCAGTATTATACAGATGTTCCTCAAAACTTGCATAAAATCACAGAGGTAGTCAGTGGCAGCAATGTCTAACTTTAAAGCCTCTGCTCTCAATTACTGTGATATATGACCTCAATTACAATGCTATACTGGCCCTGAAATATTCCGATATGGCCATATTTTGACAGCTTTGAAGCCAAATACCAATTCTAGGAGCCCAGGACAGAGGTGTATTTTCTGTAACTACATCTGGTTGGAAGACAAGGGTCATATGACAGAAGGTGAACAAAATTTGGTAAGTCTGAGTCCCAGTTTTCTCTTTCCCGTCTTTAACAGGTTCCTCAAACTTACTATATCCCATATCTTTATCTCTAAAATGGCAATAACAATATTTAAGTGGATTGAGTGAGATCCTGTGTAAATGTTTTTTGACACTTCTTAAAAACCCGCCCTACACACATTTTTCTAGGAGAGAGCACAATACGAAACATTCCCAGCAAAACGTAGTGGCCTATTTGTTGGAGGACATGGCGAGTGCAGTGAGAACACAGAACGGTCTTATGCTGTAGCGTTCCCACGGACGGCTCTTTGATGATGCTGTTCCAATTACTACGGATCCCCTCACAGTAGCCCCCTTATCTTGGGAAGCCTCCTGTCCCCTTCTGGAATAGACCCCTGCAGCTGCCAGCCAGCTGTCTTTTCCTGTGCTTAGCCCAGACAGCCATCACCGCAGCCTGCTGCTCTCACTGGCTTCTCAGCCTTTTCTCCTTCTGGCTTGCAGACTGGGGTCTCAGGAGATGGACAGTCCAGGTGTTTCCCTTTGCCCCCTTACGGCTGAGCTAACTGAATGATGAAGGTAAAGGACCTAGAAAACCATGATACCTCCACCCCCAATAAAGAATTTATTACCAGGTTTTTCATCCAGTTGTACCACTTCTATTCCTAAATGAGAAAGAATTTCAGATGATAATAATGACAACTACCATTTACTACTACTTTAAACTACCATTCATTTTGCCAAACTTTATCTCATTAGGACTTCAATCAGTCCTGCTAGACAATGTTTTCTTCACTTTACAGATTTGGAAGCAGAAGCAAAGAAATGTGAAATAACTTATACAAAGTTACCCAGTGGAAAATGGCAGAGAAGAGACTTAATGAAACTGGGTCTGTCTACACAGCCTGTGCTCATTCCCTACCCGGCTGGACAGCTGCCTTTCAGATAACCACCGTGCCTCGAAGGAGCCAATGAGAACCCTGTGCCGACTCAGGTCACTCAGCTGAGGAGTTGTAGACACACAAGATGGGCCATCAGTGTTGTTAGAGGTTCACTTCAAAGTTGTGAGCAAATAAACACGTGGCCTAACAGAACAAAACCGGGTGACTGTAGAAGAGCCGCCGGACCTTCTCTCCAGGCCCGTATCTGAGAGGCGGTTAACTGTGCGTATTCGGTTTCTGCACACAGCGCGGTGCTCTTTCCACAGATGTTAGGCAAAGCTCAGCACCGTGCTATTCATTATATAATATTCATTATATAATTATATAATTGTATCATTATATCACTTATCAATTATATCATTACATAATATTCATTATATAATAATAAGGCATATCAAAAATTATTTTCAAAATACTACATGAGATTTTGTGTTTTTCTAGTCCGTAGAGATATCCCCGTAAGGTAAGCATGACAAGTATTAGCCTATTTGAAAGATAACAATTCTGAGGCAGAAAAGTGTTATTACTGTCCATAGCTCTCTTGTAAATTATGCCTACTTTTAAAAAATAGACTTCTCTTTGTCCCAGGAAAAAAATTAAGTTTAGGGGCCTTTTTCCTCCTCTATAAGCGTAAGTTCTGAGCCTCTTCTGAGGAACTTGACAGAAATAACTGGGCAGTCTCTCTGGCCACCGAAGCTCGGGCCTTGTCCTCACCAACAGCCTCACGCCGTTTAAATACCCATTTAGCAGTTTCACGGTTGTATCTGATAGGCAAGCTGAATCGGCCATGGTGAAATGAAACTGGAAAGTCACCTGAAGACTCACAAGTCTTAAGGGGTGGGTACTACGTCGTAAGTTAAGAGACGTGGGTCCTTTACTCACTTACCTGATCTTGTGCCAAGTTCTTAGGCTCCCCTGCATCCTCTAATGGTGACAACTATAACTATACCCCCCAGACTGGCAGCTTCCTCTCTCCTATGCCAACTACTGCTTACCTGGTAGTGAAACAGTTTCTGGAATTTTCATTCCTAAGTGAGAAAGAAGTTCTCAGTGACTTACAGTTTGCTCCAGGGAGTACATTTTCCCAGCTCCTATCTCATGAGCTTAAGTGATACACGTGCCAAAGCTCCCACTGCGGTGTAGTTTCTGACTCTTTATTAACAACTTCGGGCTGCGAGAACCCGCGCTGTGCAAACCTCCGTCAAGCTTAGAGGAGCCTTCTGCCACGGCACCGCACTGAGTTCATCCATATGCCAGAAGACTGTATTTTGTTAGCTGGTAAATTCTAGATGCGGAGTTCCTAGCC
The DNA here is from genome assembly GCF_963455335.1 of Martes martes. NCBI lineage: Eukaryota > Metazoa > Chordata > Mammalia > Carnivora > Mustelidae > Martes > Martes martes. Next base: position 199,574,536 of record NC_137889.1, on the reverse strand, counting down.
AAAGCTAAAAGTCAGCTTTCTGCTGAAGCTGAACTTTCTACCGAGTAACTTCAGCTGTAGAACCTAGAAGGTGCTGGCTTGCACACCTCCGGCTTCCAGCACCCTTGCCTTCAGCCGTGCCCCGAACAGGCTAACTTTCCCGCTCCGGGAACACATGTACACTAGAGAAGAAAGACACTTTTTTCCTCTCTACTCTCTACCCCAGCTAAATGTGAAGAATGGTTAGTAGGCAGCTGTAAGGCAAATGTTAATGAATAAGAGTCTCATGATAACATATTCTTTAATGCCTGGGGGAATTCTTCTCATCTCACACTTGGGCCCAGAGAGTAAAGAGAAAGCCGTCTTACCAGGTATTTGGGTGGCTTCATGGCTTCTCATACCTCAAGACAGAAATGAGTATTAATCAGTTACCTTGCACTGTGAATGCTCTCTTTTGTCTACACCTCCCCCCCTCCAACCCTGAAAAAAGGAAGAAGAAAACAGTAACAACAAAAACACCTTTCAATGGCTCTTTGACAAAGCCCAGTGCTTGGCCTGGACTTTAAGAACTTCCAGGATCTGGCCCCTCTCTCTCCCATCTTATCTTTGCAAGGCAGTCCTAGTACAGCAGCTTTTAAATGAAACTGTACTGAGTTTCAGCCTCTACTTGGGTGAGCCTGGTGGTGGGTATTAAGGAGGGCACGTATTGCATGGAGCACTGGGTGTGGTGCATTAACAATGAATCTTGGAACACTGAAAAATAAAATAAAATGAAAAAAAAAAAGACTCTACTTGGTTTAGTTCTATTGTCATCATAATTATCAGCTCTCTGACTGGTCAGTCTTCTGAATCCTCTGAGCTTCAATTCCTTATTTACACAAAAGAAATACATTGTAGGTCTGTAATAAGTGATGATTAAGGGAAATAAGTCGTACAAGTGCTTGGTGTACTGCATGGACCATACTAAGTAAGCATGAATTAATGCAGTACCTCTGTTCTGGCTTAACTCGTTGCTCAAACTCTCCATGTCCAGGAATGTCCTGAGTCCTAGGAGTCAGCCCTTATGTCTCCTCCTAACCTTGCAGCTAGTTTTAGAGGGTAAGGAAAAGACCACCTACCAGGTAAGAGTGGGGACTCCTGGCTTTTCATTCCTAAAGATGAGAACAGAAACTCTTCAGTGAAAAACGCAATCAACTTGAAAATTAATTTACCTTGTATTTATATGGCAATTTACAGTGGAAAACTAAAAGCTTTGAGAGACGGCAGGGACCAGGGTAAAAGGGGAGAAATTTAATCCACTGGAGCTTGATTGATTTACGGTGAGAACAACTATGTCTAGCCACCCAGGCTCTCTCCTAGATTATGCAAAACAGCTCTTTTTTCATTTTATTTTTTTAAGATTCAATCCAAAGACTCCCACCTACATTTGTCATATTCTTAAAAATAAAACTTCTTGATTACATAATACATTATAATTACAGATAAGTTGGAAAAACACAGGAAATCATTAAAAATTACTCATAATCCCAGATCTCAGAGCTACTCATCTTCAGTATTTTGGGTATATCTCCTTTCAATTTCTTTGCTATGTATATATTGATACCATTTTAAGCATTTTTTATTGCCTTACTGAGATGTAACTGATAGCACTGTGTAAGTTTAAGGTGTATGTGTAATGCTGCGACTTACATTTGTTGTGAAATGATCACAATTAACACCCAGCATCTCATACAGATATTTAAAAAAAGAAAAAAATGGCTTTTCTCCTTGTGGTAAGAACTCTCAAAACCTACTCTCTTAGAAACTTTCAAATACGCTGCACCGCTGCGCTGCTCTACTCATCCTGTTATACATTACATCTCCAGTACTTGGGTCTCCTATAACCGAAGTTTGTATCTTTTGACACTCACAATTCACTTATTTTAGAGAGAGAGAGAGCACATGAGTGAGCACAAGTGGGGGGAGGGCAAAAGTGGGGGCAAGAAAGAGAGACAGAGAGACAGACAGATAAGCAGACTCCCGCTAAGCACAGAGCCTGATGCAGGGCTCGATCTCATAACCTTTATATCATGACCTGAGCTGAAATCAAGAGTCGGATGCCCAATCAACTGAGCCACCCAGGTGCCCCTCTTTTGAAATTTTTAAATAAACTGCTATTACAGTTCATATGCTTTTTTACATATTTTACTTGCCACTATATCATAAGCACTTTCTCATATTTTTCAAAAATATGATTTTTAGGGGTACCTGGGTGGCTCGGCATAGAGTCAGCTTCTCTTTCCTTTGCCCATCCCCCTGCTCACATGTGTGCATGTGCGCTCTCTCTCTCTCTTTTGAATGGATAAATCTTTTAAAAAATATACGATTTTTAAGTTGTTTAGTGTTTCATTATATGGATATTATTTAACAATATCCAACTGTTGGACACTAAGATTATTTAGAAATTTTGGCCACCACACACTCTAACCATTTTGTACACAAATCTTTATTTCCTTAGTACAAATCTTAATGTGCTATAACTAGGTTAAAAGGTATGGACATTTTTAAGGCTAATAATACGTACCATCAAACCGTCCTTCAGAAAAGTTCCAATTTATAATCTTACCATTAATTTATGAGTGTCCCTGTCCCAGCACCCTTGAGGACATTTGAGTAATATTATTAAAAAAAGACAAAAAACCAAAAACTTGGGAATGAGCTGTACTTCAAAATACACGAAATAATCAGATGGATATAGCTAAAAGCATCTATTACTCAGATTGCTGGAAACAGAAATAAATACACAAAATCACTGTAATTTAGAAAAAAACAGTGACACTTTTCAATGCCCCTGCCAACACCCTAGGTTACAAGAGTCTGTGAAGTCACACCTTCCTCTATCCTGCGACAGCTAACATAAAAGCAGAAAATACGCTCTTTAGTATATGTGCTGTCAAAGCGAGCACAGGAAACAGGCCCTTTAGAACTAGTTCCTCATGTCATGCCTCTAAATGCTCTCTGGTCATCTTGGAGATAAATGGGAGAGTTAAGCAAGAAAGAAGGCAGCTGCGTTATCTTATAAAGGTCAATCTGTAACTCAGGAGGGCTCTGACAGACCAAACTAGTAAGTTAGAGTGGGTTCCGTCGTCTTCTCTTCCTGACTGTGTCATGCTTGCCTGTTTCCATCCCTAAGAGAGCTATACTGCAAATGAAAACCCCCGGAGTTTACAAAAATATCTTACCAGTGTCTTCAAGGTTCTGGTCTTTCTCACCTAAGTTATAAGAAGAAACTTATCCGTTTTAATGATAAAACAAAATAACTGAGAATTACTATAGTTACAGCAAACAATTCTCAGATACTAGAACCATAAAGAACCACTTGGTATGTCCAATAAACTAGAGCTACTAAATTTAAGTGTCAGCCAGAATCTAAATGCACCAGATTGGGCTGGAACCTTCCTCTGGCCCCCTTTCTTAAGAAAAATCATCACACAGAGAAAGTCTCCTGGGGATCTCAATGAGGTAGAAAAACGTCCGTCTTGAAGACTGGGCTGAAGTACCTGTGAAACGACCAGTAAAACTTGCATCTGCAGTGGGCCAGTAAGAAGTGAGGCCATGCAGGTCCTCAGGCGCTCGCTTCCCTTCGGGACAGGAAGTATCTTCCAAATATCGTACTTAAGGAAAAGCCACATGCTTTTCTCTCTTCAGTGAAGAAAAACTTATTATAGCTACAGGGGCCGAACACATAATAAGGAACTTAAATGCAAAAAGTGGTTTGAGTCATATCAACGGAAGTGGAAACTTAGTGGGGAAGCATCCAATCACCCAGACATCTTATTTAGCCAAATGATAACAAATATCAGCATATTTGACAGATGAAAATGAGTAGCTTTTCTCCTTTCATCTGGATGCGTGGTGCCACACAGGCTAACCTCAGTGACGAATACAGAGCTCTCCGTAAGAGGTCCGCAGGCCTGTCAAGAGTGACTAGCCCTTTGGATCCTACCAATCTTACTCCCCAGAATGTTTCTGTATTACTCAGATCTCCAGAGACCCAACCTTCCATTTACAAAAAGCTAAGTTTCCCCTAGAATAAATTCCTTTCTCCCCTTCTCTTATTTCTCAAGTTATACTTTCGTATCTGCAAAGTACTCTTTCCTAAGCTAAGGAGTGAATTTGCTAAACAGGAAAGAGCTAATAAATACTAAACATCCATGTAAGGATTATAAAAAAAAAAAAATTAGAGCCCACTTACCCGGGTTGTAGAGATAGATGGGGAGATGATGTTCTGAAACACAGACATTTTTCATTACCGAGTACTATGCTCAGATGTAAATAAATGTCAGATTCAGTCTATTTTTAAATGCTTATTCATAAAAAAGATTTAAGTGGGCTTCCAAAAATACAGTAATATGAGAAATTTAAAACTTCAATCTCAAAAACAAATGGGTATGGATTTATTTTAATTACATGAAGAATTCACAGAAAAACTAGCCAGGAACACGGCTAGAAACAGACCTTTATTCCCAAATCTTTTAACAAGGGTATCTTCAAAAGGATCCACCCAAAGCATGTATTAGCCTAAAGAACTTTCGGAAACCTTTAGTTCAAATCTCTTGGGCTTATCTGATAATGCTCCTCCCTCCTAGAATTCCTGTTTATCCTCCCAAATCTTTCCCACGGTCCTCTACGGAAGATTGTTTTTGTTACCTCCTTCTATCCCCCATGCCCAGGAAGGTGAGACAGGCCCATTACCATTCTGTCCTCTGTCTCCCCCCTTCAGCTATATGCACTCTATTCCTTCCCTGTTTAGTCTCCCAAATGTTATTTCCTAAGATATCAAAATACGGGAACATGAATCTAGCCCTGTGCATAGGAATCACGTAGGGGCTTTCAAAAAAGGCCTTCAGCACCTACAAGGACAGGCTAGGGTGAGAGTGGCATGGTCCCTGCCCACCCAAGGTGAACGTAGTGTCCGCGAGAATGGCCACAGGCACGGCATGGGGTGGAGAGCAGGCGACAGAGGCTCGTGGGCCCTCCACCTGACGAGGCACTGGTGGTGGCAGCAGCGGCGGCGGCACAGCTCAGCCCTGAGAAAATGACGGCTGCAGTAGGACAACATGGTGGCACGGCTCTGACCCATACCTGGGAGAAGTAACATTCCCCTCACAGAGGTAATATTTTAACAGCGTATCTTACCTGTGTTCTCAACGCAATTTTCCGTTTTTAGTCCTGAAACATGAAGATAAAGCTTTATTAGTCACACTCTGCCCTAGAAAAGATTTCAAACCGGTCTTAGAGCTACTGGTAACCTAATGTGTCAGCTTTAATCTACCGGATCCGTAATTTGGCGGGATACAAAATGAGGAACAACTACATTTTTGTGCTCACATTACAGCCATCAAAGAGCAATATGATCTTCGATAAAACATCTAACATTTCTGGAATTCAGCTTCCTTATCTGCATCTTTTACTGGGAGTTTGCTTCAAATAACCTCCAAATGCCCATCCAAGGCTAACACTTTGATTCTATTCTATGATTAGTCTGCAAACGTTTGGAAAAAATTTATCTGTCTGTTCAATCAATCTTCTCTCCAGATTCTAAATGTCCTCAACAGAAAATCTATCCTTTCACTATGATTTTTTTTTTTAAGAGAGAATGGGTGCGTGCATGCACAAGAGCAGGGAAGAGGCAGAGAGAGAATCTTAAGCAGACTCCACATCCATCCAGCACTGAGCACGACAAGGGCTCGATCTCATACCCTGAGATCATGACCTGAGCCTGAATCAGGAGTCAGACGCTTACCCAACTGAGCCACCCACGTGCCCCTATGACAATGCCTATTCATTGGAGAAAAAGAATCACAATCAGATCTTCAAGATCCTTGGATATAGAAAGAAAGATCCTTCACATTCACATGAAGAAACATATTGGTCTATCCCAGAACATTGATCTGTGGTCTGTTCCAGAACACTGATCTATATATTAAGGAAATCCACAGTTTTTGGAAAGCAAGAATACGGCATAATATGGCATCTACCACTATATCTTTATAAGGCCCCAGACCCTCTCGCTAAGTCTAGGGCCTTATACAAAAATCACCAGAGCCGGGGGACTCCTCTGAGGCATGACGCGCAGGGACAGCGCTGGTCTGCCCCGCGGCCATGAAGGCAGCGACTCCCGCGGGAGGACGTTCGGATTTGGTGGCAGCATGGGCCACGAGGGCTTCCCAGGATGCTGAGAAGGACTAGGGTTCTGTGGTCTCCTCTCCAGGTCTGGCTGACTCACTGATCTAATCTGGATATTCAGCTACCTGAGGATGAATCTCTCCATGTAAAATGGGGGAATCCCTAAGAGGTCTGTCTTCACTACGAGAGATGCGCTTTTCTGTAATCTGCTCTCAAATCCTGTTCCGTGTGTGGAGTTTGAACCAAGAATCTCGGTGACTTGGTCCAGTTTCCACTGGTCCAGGAAATGGTACGGATCCGTTAGAACTTGGATGGTGCCCTGAGGCTAACCTCAGGTGTCTAGCTAAGCTAGAAATTTAAAAAAAAAAAAAGGCTACAAAATATTGCATTAGCAGGAGAGCAAAGAGTGCAAGTTTCACTCAGAGGGCTGAGCTGAGGGTAAGGTAAAGGTGAGGGAAGGTGTGACTAAGAAAACTATTGGTATAATAGAGAGATTCACCCAGGGGAAGAGACACTGGGGGATTTTAAAGCTTTACCTTTCATCTGTACCACAAATTAGAGTAGGTTTCTCAAAGTGTAGTCTTCTAATCACATACTTCAGAATCATGTGGGTGTTTACTGAAATTGCAAACTCCTGGGCCTTAGCCAGGACTACTGATAGAGAATTTCTAGGGGTGATGCCTTGTAATCTGCATTTTAAAAAGGATTCCAAGTGATTTTTTTAATGCACCAAACTTTTTAAAAAATATTTTATGTGTTTGCCAGAAAGAGAGAAAGAGAGAGCGCGCATGCACACAAGCAGAGGGAGTGGCGGGGATAGGGAGAAGCAGACTCCCCTTTGGGCAAAGAGCCTGATGCAGGACTCGATCTCAGGACCTGGGATCCTGACCTAGGCTGAAGGAGATGTTTAACCGACTAAGCCACCCAGGCATCCCTCTGCACCATATTTTTGAGAGCCTTGTCACTGGTAGAGGATGGATCTCCTTTAATGCTTAACACTGGTCCATCTATTCAAGACTGCATTTCTCCTCCCTATTTATATATATTTTTTAAAGATTTTTATTCATCTATTTGACAGACCGAGATCACAAGTAGTCAGAGAGGCAGGCAGAGAGAGAGAGAGAGGAGGAAGCAGGCTCCCCGCTGAGCAGAGAGCCCGATGCGGGGCTCGATCCCAGGACCCTGGGATCATGACCTGAGCCAAAGGCAGAGGCTTTAACCCACTGAGCCACCCAGGCGCCCCTCTCCTCCCTATTTGACTTTGGATTTAATTTTTCATTAGTGTTTCAGCCTCAGAAAGTAAACTATTTCGGGTTTCTAAAGAAGTAGTAGGGTTAAAATGGAGGACACTGATCCAAAAATTAACAGGAAAAGGCAGAAATATAATATATAAGGAAAGAAAGAAGAGACTATAAGCACAGATTTGGTAGGTATAAAAAACCAAGAAATTACTATGACTAGCTTTAGGCCAATAAGCTTGAAATAGAAGACAAGTGCCTAGAAAAGCAGACTTTACCAAAAATAACCCAAGAATAAGTAGAAAACTCGAATGACATTATAACCATGGAATAGCTTGAATTTTTTCCACAAAAGAATTACCAAGATAATTTGATTTTTATAGACTCCTAAAGAGAAGGTAGCTAGCTGCACAGAGAGCTCCGGAGATCAAGTATAGAGCACAATACTGATCAGCTTACACATGCGAGGAAACTGCGGGAGGCCAGGAAAAGAACCCACAGGAACAAGAGTCGGGCCTGTTCCCACCAGTCACACTGGAAAACCACCTAAGTTGTCGTTTTAGCAGCGAGCTCTACAGTAAGAAGACTCAGAAACAGTCCAGACAAGCGTAAATAAAGTCCTCTCAGGAGCTCCTGATCTGCTTCGGATCCTCCGAAACTACAGGTGTCTGTGACCAAGCTCACAGCTGGCTGGAATTTCCAGCAACAAGACTAAGGCGGGTTTGTTGCCCTCCAGCTTTCCGCACACAAGCTCTGCCTCCCTTTGCAGGGCAGCCACTGCCAGCCTTGCACTGCGAGAAAGTCCGGACTCTCCGACACGCTGTCTTATCACGCAATGGATTCTCTCTCAAGTCCCACAGGATAAAGCCCCGAAAGTTCCATCACATGGAAATCTGACTTCCAGTTAAGAGCCAAACCAGGCTGCTAAAGCCTTAACCAATTTCACGAACAGGTGGCCGAAGTTTCCAAACAGTGGCCGAAATTCACAGGGCTCCCAAGGGATATATTAAAATTGTAGGACAAGCACAGATATACGTGGTATCTGTCAGACACAGCATGAACTACTAGCTCGAGGTATAATGCAGTTTCAGAGTTAGACCACGCTACATTCTGTTTGATGACATCATGTATTTGCAAGGCTGGGTTTTCAGCAACTGTGATTAAAAAAGCAAATATAAAAATTTTTTTTAAAAAAGCAAATATATGTGAAAATCGATGTGGATCAGCAAATAAGGTGGTATCTAATCTGATCCAAGGTTTGAGAAGCTGTGCAGTGTCTAACAGGCACATACATATCCCATTAGCAAGTTATTGTGGCTAAGAATGAAATAATATAGTTTTTTATTTTTGTGTATTACTTTCTCAGTTACTAGGATGTACATAATACTTACATGAACACAATACTGAGTTTTTTTGACTTCACTTAATAAATGGAACTTTCAGGTATTTCTTTTAGCCTATGGACATACTTAGGACACCACTAGGGACACCATGAACCAAGAAAATCTGAGAACCTCTGCATGAGACACCACAAAAGCTTACTTACTACTTCACCCGAACTACTAGCTCAATGGGGGCCTTACCTACAAGACTTCAGACCTGGAAAGACAGCAAATTCTCTAATAAAAGAGCCTGCCCCAGGTGGGGCAAATCCAACGGAATGCTGTATTCGTCCACTGGAGGAGTAACGGGTCCATTGCCTTGGATGTTCTGGCGAGGAGCAGAACTTCAAATGGTGATCCTGGCAGGGGTCCTCGCACCACCTTGGGACTGACTGAACTCTACCAGTGGCAATGCTAACGCTCTAAGGCTGTATGACCAGGCCACGGAGACACTGAGAACTGCACTACTGAAGACAAAACCATGTGCAGTCCCTCTCTATGGAAACAAACACAGCAAACCCAGCTCATCAAGTCAGACTTTATGCTATACACCTACCTGCTCGTGTGCACGGACTGCATCTCAGGAAAGGCATCTGGAGTCTGGCCCCAACAAATCCAGACTGTGTGGCCACAGTCTCTACTACAACTTCTGGCTCTATAAGCAAAGGATTGGGACTTCCAATAACAAATTCTGTCAGCCTCCCCAGTAAAGATCTCTGCAGGGCTGACTGGGCCGGCTGTCTTCCGCTATTTATAAGTCACCCTCAACCACGCTAACCTCTCTTGGCTGAGTTCCCAAGCACCAAGGAATTAGGTACTAAAAAATGAGGTGCATTGGGGGACTAGTACACTCGCCTCCTTTTTGTGTAGGCGTACTTGTTCTGACCTCAGTGGATGGACATTTATAGAAAACCTACTTTTAATTCAGTAAATGAATATATATTCCATATAAGCTCAGCAAACAAATAGATTATATTGATCAGATCAAAACACCAGTATGTGAAACTGTAGGCTGACATTGAGCGGTTCTGTAGCTAGTCTTCTTTGCCAGAGAGGTCACTGTGGAACTCATCATTATGGAAAAAGAAGAGCCAATCTGGATCATGCCCAAGAGGAAGCGACACTGTGTAATGGGTCGGGATTACCGTAGGCAGCTTCTGACATGGTTCCCAATGACCCTGCCTCCTGGTATTCACACCCTTATATAATCCTCTCCTCTTGACAGTGGACTGAACTAGTGACTTGCTTCTAGCAAACAGAATACAGCACAGGTGATGAGATGTTACTTCCATGATTAGGTTGCAAAAGACTGACTTACTGGCACTCTTTCTTGCTCTCTCTCTTTCTTGCTCTCCGATGAAGCAAGCTGCCATGCTGTGAGATACTCTATGGAGAGGCCCATGTAGCTGGGAATAAGGGAGGCCTCTGGTCAACAGCCATGAAGAACTGAGGCCTTAGTCAACAACCTACAAGGAACCGAATCCTACCACCAATCATGTGAGTGAGCTGGGAAGCAGATCTTTCCCAGTCAAGTCTTATGATGACTGTAGCCTCATAAGATGGCAAGATCCCAAAAGACTCAGCTACGCTACACCCAGATTCCTGACCCAAGGTAACTGAAATAATAAATGTTGTTGTAAGCCACTAAATTCTGGAGTAATTTGTTATGCAGTGATAGATAACTAATAGAGGCGTGAGGGTCAGTTTTATTTATGTCAGACGTCTAGGCTACCGTCCTCTGTTACCCAGTCAAACACTAACCTCGCTGTTGCCTTGCAAGTATTCTGTAGGTGTGGTAAGAGTCTATGATCAGTTACCTTAGTAAGGGAGAGAGCCAAGATCATCAGGTGGGCCTGATTCAATCAGCTGAAAGGCCTTCAGAGACTGAGGCTTCCCAGAAGAAGAAATTCTGCCTGGAGACAGCAGCTTCAGCTCGCCCCGAAGCTCCAGCCTGCCCTTCCTGACAGCCTGACCTACAGATTTCACACTTGCCGCCTTGCTAGCCCCCACAACCACGTAAGGCAACTCCCTGCAGTTAGTGACTTAATACATATATTTCCTATATATTTTCTATGGATTCTGATTCTCTGGGTGAATCCTGACTGATTCATAGGGATGAAAAAGTCTGGATGAAAGTCTGGAGGAAGCTGATGGTGAAGAGCTCTCGTTTGCTATAAAAACAGATAAACAGTCTGAACAGCCTTCCAAGTTGCTCTAGGTGTCGACTCACACTGTCAATTTCTCCTGGGGATGACTATGTCACGTCCTATCTGGCCTAACTACATGAGATCTTATTGATGTCCCAGTCCCAGCCAATCTCAGACAGCAGCATCGAAACGTCACTCCTCCCAGAGAAAGCGAAATAAGACTGTTAGAACCAATGAAGATATTTATGTTTAATGAGCCCTCAAGAGTTAGACGTGGGTTTACAAAAACTAAATCTCTACATCTTCTTTCGCCCTGTAGATCTATCTTCTTTTCCCTTTTGATGGCTTAGCAGAGAGCTGGCTCAACAGGTCTGAGTAAGAGTAACAAAATCGACTAATACCAGCCACTGGAGTCCGGGGGCTCCTCCTTTCCGACAGGGCCAAGTTTCCAGCCAGAGAATCTTGCCATTCCCTGCCATGACTGCTAACATGCAGAACATATTTACCTGTACGCAGCCCGGCCTCTCTCTCTATAGAAACACTGGCCAAAATGCCAGATGATCTATGCCCAGCTTGCTCAGTAAATGATGAGAGTTCAGAGCATGGTGTTTATACTCTATGACTTCATTCTCCAGTAACACCTTACATTGTGTCTCCACTATAAGGTCCAGGGAATCCCAAAGCTATGGTCTTCTACCAGGTATTATAACTCATCTACAGTCTTCCCAAGCCATGTACAGTTTTCCAAATTGGGTCTTTTTTAAAAGTAGGGAACGTAGCCTGAATATACCACTGACATTCCACCTTTAATCAAGCTTTCTAGAAAAGCAATACAGCAGAAGGTTAACCTGCAGTAATTTTCCCATGAGGAAGGAGAAAGGGGTTTTTTGCCATTTACTCACAGTTCTCTCACATATTCTTGGATTAAGAACAAGATGAGTATTTTTGACCTCCAGGAAACTGTATTATCTAATGGGACACTGGTGTTTTCTCCAGTTCCTAACCAAATGACCTATTTTTTTTCAGGTAAAAATTTATTGCGGGTCTTTACAAAAATTAGGTATCTTGGAAATCATAAGCAAGTTTAAAACGATTAACACAGGACTACGCTAGCACTAAATTTGGTATAATTTTTTTATCCCCTTTAGAAACAACTTTTTTTTAATCCCCTTTAGAAACAACATCTAGAGTTACATTCAGTCACAATGGAACAAAGTTCTGATTATATCCTCTGGCTTGAGTTTTTAAGTACTGGCTTAAGTTTTTAAGTTTTGAGTACTGAGAACAGCCCAGCTTTAACCACCTGTTTCTGCCCCTGAGATCCCAACAGCTGTCTGCAGAGGGCAGCAGAGGACACTGGGTAGATTACAGTTTGGGATTAAATCAACGCAAGGGCGTGCAGTGGTCTTTGTCAGGACTCCCCAAACAGTGCTTGTGAGCGTCCGCAAAGGTCTCCGCTTGCGGCTGGTTTGGACGTTCACTTGCTGGGACGGCCTCTGCCGACGCCGTGGGCAAACCCCTGCCGCGCGCACGCTCCTTCCTCCCTCACCGGAGCTCATGCTGCGCTTCCTCAGGCAGACCTAAGCCCCGGCTCCTGCTCATTCTCAATCAACCCGATGGCTCCACTCCTTTTGTTCAGCATAATCCCACTCAGGAACAGCTCTGTGGGTTCCACCGCCCCCCTTCTGTCCACCAACCAGTGACCGATCTGGCCTCGATCTACCGCGGCGGGGGTTTCGGTATAACCAGCGCCTCCACAGTGGCATTTGCTGAACGCGTCAGCAGCACCGAAGCGGATGGATTGTGCCAGCCCGGCCGCAACTGGCTTCCCGGCTGTGATGTGTTAGTTTAGTTGAACAGGTTCTGGGGTGGGTGGTGGGGTCCTGATTTGTACTGTTCCATGATTTCCATGGCAAAGCTCTCAGCCATGGCCCATTTCAAGCCGCTGTGCCGTGCGAGGACCTGGGACGAGCCGCAGGCCCACAGTCAGCTTCCTTTAACTGGAATGAGTCAGCTCTGACTGGCTTAGGTCGGGGTCCGCGCCACTGTATGGCTGGTGAGGGGAATGGGCACTTTTCCTCTCAATACCGATTTACTCGCTTCAGTCTTCATCTGTCCTCTCAACGTGAATAGTTAGTTTCATTCACTTGCAACTCAGGTCCGGACAGGGGCGAGGCAAATGAGGTGCCTATGAGTGGAAAATTTACAAAGGCACTCACTCTTAGAATCATGCAAATTTGCAGATGGTAAAGTGTATGACCCTAAGAGTAAGGACCTTCCTTAAGTTTTGTGCCCCAGGCATCTCAATGGCCACCACACTTCTGCCGTTAAATCATAAGTAGATCAGCCTCCCACCCAGGCATGGTGTCTCATCAGCACTTTCCTACCTGTTCTCTTTTAATCCCACAGTGCCTTGGCCACAAGAAGTCAAGGTCTAAAAGTCTATCCCACTTCTGAGGCCCTACTGCGATACCCACTCTGCTTGATCAGGAGCCGTGATTTTGGGTTCCACTAGACAGCCACACTCATGAGACCCCAAAGGCTCTCCTCTCACTTGTTCACTCAGTTTTGCAGAAGAATGCAAGGCAAGAAACACAGCACAGTATTCAGCAGCAGGGCGGAATCACATGTGTCCCTTCAGTGCAAGTCCTCACAGCAACCCAGGCCTGTTCTCCCCAAATGATGGCTCGGGTACAAGGAGACAAGCTTGCACAGGGGGGTGCAGGAACCATCCTAGCTTAGTAGCCTCGTGCCACTTGAGGACAGTATCTCTCATGCCGGTCCATGAGTGTAGTTTCAGGACTCAGCAAGAAAAACATAAGCGTTACGTCACACCACCTTCAGGAATGCCCAAAGCTCTGGCTTCCCCCAGGTATTTATAGTTTATTCACAACCCTCCCAGCTCAGATGCATTTTACCAGTGAAGGGCTGTGTTTGCCATTACGCGGTGTTCTGTGGTTACGCAGCTGTCATTTCACCTTCAGTAGATTACAGAGAAACTGCATTAGAGGATCAACGGGGGGGGGGAGGGAGGCGGGCACCTGGCTCAGGTCATGCCCTTGGGGTCCTGGGATCGAGCCCGCATCTGGCTCTCTGCTCAGCGGGGAGCCTGCTCCCCCCTCTCTCTCTGCCTGCCTCTCTGCCTACTTGTGGTCTCTCTCTCTGTCAAGCAAACAAATAAAATCTTAAAAAAACAAAGTTATTTAAAAAAAAAAAAAAGAAGATCGATGGGAGGCCATTTTTACAGGAGGAAAGAGAAAGGGTTTTATTAACCTTTCGCTCCTAGACACTAAGCCAGAACAACATAAAATCTCAGAATGTTGGAGGCAAGGAAAAATTCTAATACCATCTGAAGAAAAAAACAAGGTCTCATTCAAAGTTTCAGTAATTAGAATGGCTTCACACTTTTCAACAGCAGCACTAGAAACCAGAAGACAATGAAGGAGTATCTCCAAAATTCCAAGGAAAATGATTTCCAAAACAGAAATACAAATCTATGCAAACTATTGTTCAAGCTTACAGGTAGATTTTTCAGACATGCAAAGTCTTAAAAATTTCCCTCAATGTCCCTTTTCTCAGAAAACTTCTGGAGAACACACACCTTTGCCAAACAAAGAAATAATTCAAGAAAGAGCAGAAAATCCAAGATACAGGGGATTCCTCACAGGAGAGAAACAAAAGAAAGTCTCTACAGCTATGAGGAGAGATTTTAGGATATTCAGCAGGCCTAAGGAGTACATCATAGATTAGTCTGAATGGGGGAATCCAGAAGGAATATATTTCAAAAGAGAGAGAGAGAGAGAGAATCTGATATGTTTGAATGTACTAAGTAGAGATTTATATTTTGAAGTAATTGGAGTGAATTACTGAAGGGATATAAAAAACTAAGGAAACAGAAAAAATCATATAACTAATAATCTAGGATAAAAAAGGTATTTAAAAAGGTACCAGTCTGGGGGTGCTTGGGTGGCTCACTCAGTTAAGCACCTGCCTCTGGCTCAGGTCATGATCTCAGGGTCCTGGGATGGAGCCCCGCGTGGGGCTCCCTGCTCAGTGGGGAGTCTGCTTCTCCCTCTCCCTCTGCCGTTTCCCCCTGCTCGTGCTCTCTCTCTCAAATAAAAAAAAATATATATTAAATAAATAAATGAATGAATGAACAAGTAAATAAAAAGGCACCAGTCTTTCTGACGCCAGGAGGCTGGGAAAGGAGAAATGCACGAGCAGTGAGGAGGAGTGCAGGGTGGCTATCAGATACATTTGGTTTACTGACATGACAGCAACTTCTAACTCCCTTCTCCTTGCCTCCCTATACTAGGGAGGCTGGGAAAGCTAATTTCCTCTCTTCCAAGCTTTTCTTCAAGTTATGCATTATCAGGTAGCTGTTCTGGTCAATGATATATAATCAGAAATCTACTAGCAATTTCTGGGAAAGCCTTTACTTTCCTGGTTAAATAGACAGATTTAGCTGCCATCCCTCTTCCCTTTCTTTTTGTCTTGAACCCGGCTTGATGCCTACAGCTACAATAGTCACACTGCAAACATGAATCAATAAACCCAACAGGTTAAGACTGGTGCAACAGAAATACAAAAGAGTCTGAGTTACTGATGATGTAACTGATGAGGTTTAAAAATTTTTAAACCAAGAAATAAGATGCTGAAGCATATCATTAAAAACTTTAGCTTAGGGGCAGCTCGGTGGCTCAGTTGGTTTGGTGTCTGCCTTCGGCTTGGGTCATAATCCCAGGGTCCTGGGATCAAGCCTACATCAGGTTCCCTGGTTGGTGGGAAGTCTGCTTCTCACTCTCCTCTACCTCTCACCTTGCTTGTGCTCTCACTCTCGTATAAATAAATAAAATCTTTTTTTTAAATTTTAGCTGAAAAATTAAAAATGAATGCCACTGAGGAGTGAAAATTGGAGATCGGGAACAATGGGGCAGGAGTTGCTACTTTCCACTGTAAGCCTTACAAGCAGGGTTATAGGCCAAGTACTTCTTTGTCACGGGGTGCTGTTCTAAGCATTACTGTTTGGCAGTGTCCTTGGCCTCTACCCGTTAGATGCTACTAGCAGCAACTTGGGATGACTGTGACATTTAAAAATTCCAGTTATTACCAAATGACCCCAGGGCAAAACTGCCCCAGTTGAGAACCATTGCCTTATAGTGTTTTATTTCTGTAACCTTCCAGAGTGCTACAATGTATTATTTTGATAAAATTAAATTACGGGGGTGGGGGGTGGGGGGAAGAACTAATGATAAGAAAGGAGCCAGGGACCATCAATGTCATTTTTCCTTTCAAACAACTGTCAGTTTCTTTCTGGCCTCTCCCTGGGTCTCAGAATCCCACTCCTTCCCTACCAGACAAGCACAGACAGAACCGAGACGCTTACCGCCTAGAAACGCACACTCATAATGGCTGCAGGTCTTGTTCGTGCTTTGAAGGATAAGGTTATTGCTGGTCCCATCCTGTGACACATGAAAGACCTCATTCAGGGGTATTAAGACAATTCTTTCACCTTCTTTACCAAAAAAATGTTCAACGGCAACTGCAAAGCACGAGCGGATGGTTAGCAGAACGTGCTGGTCGTCAGCAGCTTGAGGTCTGGCGGAATACGCCAGCGTGAAACGGCCAAGCCTGGCCTGGCTGAGCCCCCCGGACGTGAATGAGACATCCTGGCTTATGCTATAGACCGCAGCTTTGTAACTGTCCTCACAAGGTCTTCTCAGCAACTGCAGGGCTCTTGTCAGATAAAAATGAAAAGCTTTGAACTGGAAGTCATAGACATAATCTTTTCGAGACAGGCCGGCCGTCTTCACAGCTTCGCTGAACATCCGGTAAAAGGGAGTCTGCGCTCGAGCTGCAGCAGCGTACGCCATCAGTGCTATTCCGTGGTTATCTTTAAAACTCATCGGGAGGAAGATGCGCGTCTTCTGGGCCTCCCACTTGGCTTCTGCATTTTCCCACACGTCCTTCAAGAGCTGATGGCTTGCTTTTTCCTCCTTGAGCAACTGGGGAACATATTTGACTTCCATTCTGTCCGTGCATTTTAGGTACTCATCGTCGAATGCATTATCCGCCATGTCGAACGTTTCAGCCTTCACCTTCAACAGAAAAGGAAAAGGAAATTAATACTCTTGAAATGAGATATTTGGTGTATATCATTTATCATTTCTCTCCCTTACCGTTCCCATATTCTCATGCCCTGCCTAGAATCTCTCCCTTGCTTAGAACAACTTTGGACATGATTTTTTCTTCTTTTGCATTTTTTTTTATATAGGAAGTATATTCTGCTGTTGCTGATAACTTTTCTTAGCTGTGATCTCTTTGTATGAAAAAGCAAATGTTAGCAATGAGAAGTGTGGGAATGATTATGCCTGTAATTCATTCATCTGAACTTTCTGGTGCAGAGGAAAGAGTTAAGTGTGAAATTGAAGAAATGGGTGGCAGTCCTGGCTTTGAACAATATTCTTAGCTAGATTTTCTCAACCCCTTAACACTGCCGAATGATTTTGAAATACCATCTGTGAAATACTGTATATGATAAATACATAATGGTAAATATTACTCATTTTCCTTTGAGGACTCCCCCCACGTGGGTTGGGTAGAACTGATCTGCACCTTGCTCCAATGATAAGCAATGATGCAGGGGTCATTCTTTCTTTCGAGAGAGCAAGTGCGCATGCAGGAAGAGTGAGCGAGCATGTAAACAGGCAGAGTGGGGAGGGGCACAGGGAGAGAATTTTAAGCAGGTTCCACACTCAGCCGCGCAAAGCCCCATCCATGCAGGGCTCAGTCTCACAACCCTAAGATCATGACCTGAGCCAAAATCAAGAATCAGATGCTTACTACTGGTATTTACCCCAAAGATACAAATGTAGTAATCCAAAGGGGCACCTGTACCCCAATGTATATGGCAGCAATGTCCCCAACAGCCAACTATGGAAAGAGCCCAGATGTCCATCAACAGATGAACTGATAAAGAAGATGCAGTGTGTATACACACACACACACACATATAATGGAATTTTATACAGCCAACAGAAAATTAAAATCTTGCGTTTTGCAATGATGTGGATGGAACTAGAGGGTATTATGTTAAATAAGTCAATCAGAGAAAGACATTTATCATATAATCTCACCGTTATGCAGAATTTAAGAAACAAGGCAGAGGATCGTAGGGGAAGAGAGGAAAAAATGAAACAAGATGAAACCGGAGAGGGACACAAACCATAAGAGACTCTTAATCTCAGGAAACAAACTGAGGGCTGCTGGAGGGGAGGAATGGCAGGAGGGATGGGGTGGCTGGGGGATGGACATTGGGAGGGTGTGTGTTGTGGGGAGCATTGTGCATTGTGTAAGACTGATGAATCACAGACATGGACCCCTGAAACAAATAATACTTTATATGTTAATTAAAACCAAAAGGAACCAGATGCTTAACTGACTGAACCACCCAGGTGTCCCAGTGACGCAGGTCTAAAAACCAGAGCACTCCTGGGAAGAGGAAAAAAGCCATCTTCCTCTACAACCATAAGCTCTAAGGATGATATTGGCTTGGGGCAGCCAATAGTTATCCTTTATAGTTCCATGAAGAATCCTGTCTGTAAATAAAGCCAACAAAGGAAGGCTTGCAGAGCTGAAAAGAGAGATGAGGCCCTGATGACATTAGTTAAGGCCCTGAGTTTAGCTGTACCTGAAGACTGTATTCTACCTTGGTCATAAGAATCAAGATTCCCTACTTACTTGAGCTAGTTTGAATTGTGTTTCTGTCACACACAACTGAAAAAAAGCCTAATGTACCTTTAAATGGTACCTGTAACATAATAAGTGGGGTTGTATAATATAATTAGCACTAGCTTGGAGCCAGACAAATCTAGGTTTAGATTCCGTAAACAGATACTATTTAGATATGGGAAAGTTACTTTTTACATTTCTGAGCTTCAATTTTCTCATCTAAAAACAAGGATAAAGGAAATAGTATCTTAACTGCAGGACTGTTGTAAAGAACTAATGATAAAATGAATATACGCAAAGGCCTTACCTACATTGCCTACCATCTATTAAGCCTTCAACACGCTGGGGTTATTTTCATTATTTCATGATAGGAATATACATATTATAGTGGAAGCTCCTCAAGGGCAGGATCTGTCTCACATTTGCCTTTTGAATTCCAAGCTTCCAGCATAGTAACTAGCAAAATATTCAAGTGAACTAAATTCATAAAGGATAGTTGGAAGAAAGGCAGGCAGAGACGACCCCTCCCACCCCTCCCACCCCGGCCCCCAAGAGGAGACCATCCTTAAAAGAATTTTACACCACCCGGGAAAGAGCCCTCCATCCTTTCCCACATGATAGATAGATGACAAAATGTGATTGGGTGACAGGGGCAGGGAGGGTGAATCCGATTAAAACCGCCTGCCAACAAGCCCATAAAACCCCTAGACATAGAAACCCCCAGGCCAACCCTCTCGGGCCCCCTGCCTCTTCAGGAGCTTCGTACTATCACTTTGCTATCACCCAATAAACTTTGCTTTGCCGCCCACCACTCTTCAGGGGGTCTACCTCCTCATGCTTCGAAGTGGTGCGACCAAAAACTGAGGGCACTAAAGGAAAAGAAATCCTGCAAAATAAGAACCTGTACTCTGGCCTATAGATCAAAACACAGGACAAGAAAATCTGCCCAGGGACGCCACTTAAGGGTTTCTACAAATAAAAGGACAATGCCCTCATCATTCTCCCTTTCCACTATTCTATATTTGTAATAGTACAGTGGTGGCATAAGCTGCAACCTAAGCAGGAGACCGCAGCTAAAAACTTTGTAAAGATCCTTAGTCAGGAGCTCTTAAAGTTGCAGCTTTCGCGCGAATGATTTTTTGTTTGTTTACTCACGAATGATTCTTGAAAAGTGTGTGTGTGAGTGTGTGAAAGTGTGTATGCCAGGGGTGAGAGGAGGGAGAAGGGGGAAAGAGAGAGAGAATCAACTCAAGAAAGCAAAATAAATATCCCAGGCTATCTATCTGCTTCCTACTATCTCTTTTCTCCCCCTCACAGACCAACTTCTCGAAAGAAACATCTACCCTTGCTATCTCCATTGCATTTCCACTCATTCCCACTCATATCTCAGTCCTCTTCAGACGGCTTCCCACCCCCATTCCTCCGCCCAACAGCTCTTGCTGATTCCTTGCTTAGATTCCTTTGAAGACCCAACATACTCTATCGGCCATTAAATGTTGGGAATTGCTCAAGGCTACTTACTTTTTAACTCTCAACTCTACCCTTAGGCAATTCTATACATGCACATGGTGTCAGTTATCATCTAAATACCTCTGACCTGTCCCTGTAAGTGCAGACCCATATTACCACCTGCCTACTTGGTAACTCCACTTGAACTGCACAAAGACCCACCAACTGTCAATAGTCAAGAGCAAACTCATCTTATCCCCTACAACCACCACCACTTGGTGCTTACACAGACCCATCTTTCATTTTTGCGTTTTCCTATGTATCTTCTCAGTCACCCTCTGTGGCCACTCCATCACTAAGACCTAACAAACTTCTCCCAGGTGTCATCTGTATGCCAAGCACTAAGTGTCCCTATATAT
The DNA here is from genome assembly GCF_963455335.1 of Martes martes. Lineage (NCBI taxonomy): Eukaryota > Metazoa > Chordata > Mammalia > Carnivora > Mustelidae > Martes > Martes martes. Next base: position 199,554,023 of record NC_137889.1, on the reverse strand, counting down.
TAATGAGCTCATTTAATCTTCATGGCAACCCTGTGCGGCAGATACTATTAGTCCCTTTTTAAGGATGAGCAAACTAAGACAGATAAAGTAACTTGTCTGAAATTGAGATATGAAGCCACACAATCTGGCCCCATAGTCTGTCCTCTTAAACAAATGTCCTGCTTCCAATGACAAAGACCGCTGATATTTATGCAGCACTTTCAGAAGGCTTTAATTTTCTCCTAACACCTGTTATAAAGGTTGGGCAGACAATTCATAACATCATTTTACAAACGAAGAATCTGGGCCAGCATCAGAAACTGTCCTTATTACCAGCCACAGAATATTCTGCTGGGGAAGTCATTGAGTTTCCTGAAGTGGGAATGTGAGCCCTAGGAGATTAAGTCACTATCATCTCCTAGCCAAGAAATGCATTTTCGTCTGCGGCACAGAACGTACCACGGTGTGTCTTGGGCACTGATACTGATTCATCTTCAAGACTTCAATATAAGACATCACACCCTGAAACCACCTCCCACATTCCTCACATCATATCCGAGTCACATCATATCAGAGTCATATCCTATCCTATCCTGTCCAGTATGTTCCTGTCTTTTCCTATGCCTCTAACCAGTCTCTACAGGTCTAATTTTAGACATTAAGTCTTTCTGGCCCAAAGCCACAGTTGATTGTGTGTTCTGTACAGTGAGTGCCTTGAGCAGTGAAAAAGTTCACAAATGCCACCACCATTCAGGGACAACTGAATGGACATTAAGGGACATGTCCAAAAGGCTAGGTGAACACACTGGTTCTATTTTCTTCCTCTGTTTTATCCACTGAAACAAAAGCCCATACTAATGAAATTTAATTAGCAAAAAGCTAATACAAAAATATTACCAAAAAATGTGGAAATGACCTAAACGCTAATGAAAAGAAACTGGTTAAAGAAACTATGGAACATTCACAGAACATACACGAAAATTATTTACAAAAGAATGTTAAAAATGCATAGCAAAACCATAGAGAGATACCACTGCACACCCATTAGAATGGCTATAATCAGAAGGGGGTGGAAATAAGTGTCGGCAGAGAAGTAGAGAACTGAACCCTCATACCATGCTGGGGAACATAAAATGGTGCAGCCACTGTGGAAAACATAAAGTTACCATATGACCCAGAAATTCCATTCACAGGTATACACCCAGGAAAACTGAAAACATGTTCACATAAAAATCTGTACATGAACGTTCAAAGCAGGATTGTTCACCCCCAAGAGCCTTTAAAAAGCGAGAACCGAAATGTTCATCAATTAATAAAGAGATAGGGGTGCCTGGCTGGCTCAGTCGGTGAAGCACCCACCTTCAGCTCAGGTCCTCATCTCGGGCTGAATATTATTCAGCTTTAAAAAGTAATGAAGTACTAGGATATGCTTCAACATGAATGAAACTTGAAAACAAAACACTAAGTGAAAGAAGCCACACAAAGGGCCAGATCCTGTATGACTGCATTCCGGGGAGAAATCCAGAATATGCAAATCCACAGAAACAGAAAGCAGTAACGGTTGTCAATGCATGTAGGGAAGAGGGAATTGGGACTGACTGCTGATAGTTACAGGGCCTTCTTTTGGGGGTGATGGGAATGTTCTGTAAAGAGATAGAAAAGATGGGAATGTTCTGTAAAGTGATAGTGGTGATGGTTGTACGACACAGTGAACTTATGTTTATGATGTAAAGATTTTATTTATTTACTTGACAGAGAGAGAGATCCTAAGATACTTCCTAAGTAGACAGGAAGCGAGACGGGGGAAGCGGGCTCCCCGCTGAGCAGGACCCTGAGATCATGAACTAAGCCGAAGGCAGAGGCTCAATCCACTGAGTCATTCAGGCGCCCCTAAAAATACTCATCTTAATGAATTCACATAAATTTATATTTATGAAAACCACTGAATTATGTACTTTAAAATGGTGGGATTTTTATGGTATGTAAATTATACCTCAATTTAAAAAATCATACTGTAGTACAGGCAACAGAATACACAATAATTCTACTGACAAGGGATCAGAATAATAAAGTCAAAAACAAAATTTTAAGAACTTAACATATCTCAAAGAAGACACTTCAACTTCCCCCCCCCTCTCTCTGCCTGCCTCTCTGACTACTTGTGGTCTCTGTCTGTCGGATAAACAAATAAAATCTTTAAAAAAAAAAAAAAAGAAGGCACTTCCAAACAGTGGAAGAATATTCAGTAGTAAGTGACAGTTAACATTGTGGGGAAGAAATCAAATGAGATAGCTCGTTCATATCTTACATAAAAATATGTTACAGACTGTTTAAAGATTCAACTGCAACAAATAAAACCATAAAAGTTTTATCAGAAAAAAGAACACCAGGTGTGAGAAAATGGTCATTATATAGTTCAATAAAACAAACATAACCAAACACTGCAGTGTCATCTTATTCGGACAATATACATATTTTAAGAATACTTAATGACTTAGACATATAGTACAGTAGTAACTTAAAAAGCAAAATAAAATAATACTTTGTACAGTGTGAATCCATTTTTCTAAATTACAAACACACACACACAGAAAGAAGTCAAGAAGACTATACACCAACAAATTAAGAGACTTTCCTTCTAAGTGGAGGGATTATGGATGATTTTTACTTTCTTCTGTTTGCTTAATTTTAATTTTTTCAACTTTCTACAGTTATTATGTATCTAATGTGTAAAATGAAAAGATAAAAGCTACTTGTAAAAAACTAATTTACCTATTCTATCTATTCTAGCCACTCTCATTTCCAACATCAACCCACACAAATGCCTCAGGCAACATTATATCAAGAGTTCCCATTCCAATGACTACATACTTCCCATTCCCAACATTACCTGGAAAATGTCCATTAGAATCAGAGCTGCCAGCAGCATGGTGACCATATCAAAACGTCTTGCCTTCATTTTTCTCTTCTAAATTAAAATGAAGAAATTCCAATTTAGCAGACTTAAAAAAGAGGTTTAGGAAAGGAGAGCAGGATGACACACTGTATGTATTTCATTCAGGGTGACAGTAGGCACCATGATGGTCAGGAAGTGATCATCAGTTAATTTCCAATGGCTGAAAGGGCCATTAGATTCGGTCTGGTGGCCTACATCCTCATTCTACAGATGGGGAAACAAAAGCTCAGAGAACTTCAGAAATTTGCTCAAGATTAAATCTGTCCATTTCCATTCTCTTCCAGCCATGTTTTCTCTCCCACCATAGCCAGTCACTGGAAGTCATATTTTCTTCCTATCTCTGAATTTCCCCCCAGCATACACAGGAAATAACACAGACTAAAAAACAACCACTTCAGACTGGTGGTCTCCTAGCTCCCAGTTTCCAAAAATTCCCCAGTAGTCATGGCCCATGCACATCATCCATTCTTTTATTCTCTTTGCAAACTGAGTGACACCCATCTGGGCAGGATAGAGGGAATGGTAAGACTAGTAGTGGTACTCACTGGAGGGCTACCCAAGGGGGCCTCCTTGCCCCAAATACTCAGATTCAAGAGAAGCCCAAGGACAAAACAAGTGTCTTGCATAAATTTCTGATGGCAAGAATGAAAATAAGGAAAAATTAGGTAGGCAGCAATTCTAATAAGATTAAACAACTCTTTTGGCCAAATGCCCAATACTTGTCCCATTATTTAGGAAAATGAAAGGGGTAAACAGGAGTGTGAAAGGCCTTCAAGAGCTGAAGCTATCCCACAGCCATGATCCAATTCAACTCAGTACTGGTTCCTTCCACATACCTACAACAAAGCTGACATTACAGGAACTGAACCGAGATCTCTACTTCATCCTACTAAGCACCATATTCTGGCACATACAAGTGAGAATGAACAGCATAGGGAGTCCTCTCTTTGGTCTCACATTCCCGTCTGTACTCAGGCACAGCTTCTTTCACTAGAGATACTAAAATATACTACCAAAATGCCATTTTTGTGTTGAACTTCACTTTCTAAAAAAGATTTGAAATATACTTTACAGGGGCACCTGGGGGGCTCAGTCGGTTAAGTGTTTGCCTTCTGCTCAGGTCAGGATCCCACGGTCCTGGGATCAAGCCCTGCCTCGGGCTCCCTGCTCAGCTGGGAACCTGCTCCTCCCTCCCCCTTTGCCTCCCCCGCCCCTTGCCTCTCCCCCAGCTTGGGCCCTCTCACTCTCTCTCTCTCTTAACTAAATAAATAAAATCTTTAAAATATATATATATAACTTGACAGATAACTGTCACAAGGCAGTATGTGCCAAGCAAGCTCTGAATCAGGGTTTTCCGAAAATCCATTACTTCTGTAGTCTGAGTGTAAATAAGTCAAAATGTTTACCTGGCTTTTCTGCCTGCAGAGGAGGTTTAAATGATGCTAGGTCTCAGACTGTTTCCCCACTCTCTTAATTGTGGTGTGTCTTCAGGATGGGAGGTTGTTGACAGTGAGAGCTGAGAAGGGAATGCTTTTCTTTTTATAAACACCCCCAGCAGTAGCTTGGCAGTGGCACATTACCCCATTTGTGTTCTGCTATTTATATCTGGCCCCCACACTATCCTTTGGAATCGCTGCTGTTAACACATGAAATCTCCCAGAGGCTTGTAAAGCCACAGCAATGCCTCTGACCACACAGCATGTCCAGTTTCGAGCCCTGTTGTAGGCTTCTCGGAGAGCGATCACCTCCTGCTCCTGACCCTTTGACTCTGAGATGTCAAACTAAAGCAAGGGATAAAATCCTAACTAGATGGCTCACGTAACTAAGGGAACTTGCCACGTTCATCGCTGGCAATGATGATGGCTATCGCCATTCACTCAACCAGCTTACTGTTTTTCAGGTAAGGGCGCCAGCTGCTGGGATACACAAGCAAGTAAAACGAAGTAATAAAAAGCACTCACAATCTGAAAAAACACATTAATATTCATACTTAACCAAAATGTATGTTAAAAAGCCAAGTCAGTTTTAGAAAAAGCCCAGTGAGAACACTAAGGGAAGGATTTGGTAACCTGCAACTACGGTCCCCATTTGAGTAAGTTCACAGAGTAAATATACAGACTGCTGAGGAACACTTGGGAGTTCACGGACTGTGGATAAAAAACTGTGAAATGTCCTAGGAAATTTGTGCATATATATCAAAATACATTAATATAATGTATTAGACAGTGCATGATGTGTAACAGCCCCAAACTGGAAAACATCCAGATGCCTAACAACAGCAGAATGGATACATTGTTATATTCATACAATGGAATTTTGTGTGGCTTGAGAATAACCACATATAAGAAATGTGGATAAATCTTAACAAAATATTTTCAGCAGAAGAAGAGACCCAAACATGTATATACTGTATGATTTAATTGGGATAGGGAATAAAATCAACAAACCCATCTATAACATCGGAATCAGAATACTGGTTGCTCTGAGTAGTAAGGAGACCTGGAAGAGGAACAATGAGAGAATTTGGGATGCCAGTTAAGTTCTGGTGTGGTTCTGGGTGTTGATTACATTGAAATACTCAGTTGTGAATATATTCACCAAGCTATATGCTTATGTGTATTTTCCTCTGTATGTGTGCATATGTACATATATTATTATACAACTAAATATTTAAATATTAAAGTGCACCCATTTTTATAAAACCCACCTCTCATCTTCACCCTTTAAAGTTCTAACTTCTTCCTACCGCATGGCTAGGCAGTTTAAAATACAACTTAATATACTAAATAGACTCCGAGCAATAGCATCATTTAAAAAAAAAAAGTTTGGTCCGAAAGGAAAAAGAGGGTTTGCATCTGTCTTCAGGCATTACTGACCTTCTTCTAAGTTGCAAGCAAGTGAACTTTGAGGAGTGGGATTCTCCTGTCTTTGGCATTAAACCCTACCAAATTTGTCTACATATCACACAAAAGATGAAGTCCACAAAAAAGCATGTAACAAACACTGCATGAAGTTCAAGGCAAGTCTGGCCTTCCTTATGCCCGATATGCTTTTGCTCCATTCCTGTTTTATTTCACTTTTAAACTTTTTAAAAATTGAAGTATAATTAACATATAAAACATATTAGATTTAGATGTATAACGTATTTTTATACTTGTGTACATTGCAAAATGATCAGCATAATAAGTCTAGTATTAATGTCTGTCACCATATAATTACAAATTTTTGTAATTTTTGTGCAGTAACTTTTAAGACTTACTCTCTTAATTTTCAAATATGCAGTATAGTAGTAATATTACCTACAATTACCATGTTGTACATTATATCCCCATGGCATTTATTTTACAACTGAAAATTCGTACCTTTTGACTCCCTTCACCATTTTCATCCACCTTCCCAATACCCAGTATGGCAACCACCAAACTGTTCTCTATACCCATGAGCTTAGTTTTTTTTGGTTTTTGTTTTTGCTTTTTAGATTCCACGTATAAATGAGATCATGTGATGTTTCTGTCTTAGACTTATCTCATTTTAGCATGCTGTTCTCAAGGTCCATCTATGTTCTCACAAATGGATGGGAGATATTTTATTCTTTTTTATGGCTGATAATATTCCATTTTATTTATATATGTGTATATATGTGTGTGCATATATATATATCTACACACAAACACATTTTCTTTATCCATTTATCCATTGATGGACACTCAGGTTGTTTCTATATCTTGGTTATTGTAAATAATGCTATAATGACATGGGGGTGGATCCATGCTTTTTCAAGTTAGTGTTTTGTATTCTCTTCATATAAATAAATACCCAAACATGAAATTGCTGGATATTTTTTCCATAACGGCTACTCCAATATATACTACCACAAACAGTGCACAAAATTCCCCTTTTCCACATCCTTGTCAACACTTGGTATTTTTCCCCTCGCAGTCCCCCTTTGTTCTTTTTGATAACAGCCATTCTTCTAACAGATGTACTGTGATAGCCCACTGCGGTTTTTACTTGAATTTCCCTGATTAGTGACTCTGAAGATCTTTTCATATACCCACTGGCCTTCTATAAGTCTTCTTTGGAAAAATGTCTATTCAGAGCATCTGTTTGTTCTTTAAATTGGATTTTTTTTTTTTTTGCTATTGTCTGAGTTCTTCATATATTTTGGATACTAACCCCTTATCAGATATATGATTTGCAAATATCTTCTCCCATTCAGTCGGTTGCCTTTTCATTTTGTTACTGGTTTCCTCTGCTGTGCAGAAACTTTTTTGTTTGATGTAGTCCCAATTTTTTGTTTTTGCTTTTACTGCCTTTGCTTTTGGTGTCAAATCCAAAAACTACTGCCAATTAACGACGTCAAGGAACTTACTCCCTGTGTTTCCTCCCACAGATTTTATGGTTTCATGTCTTACCTTCAAGTCTTTAATCCATTTTGAGGGAATTTTTGTAAATGGTCCAGTTTTCCCAACACCATTTATTAGAGACTGTCCTTTGCGCCTTTTCCTAAATTAATTTACCATATATGTATGGGTTTTATTTCTGGGATCTCTATTCTGTTCCACTGATCTGTGCGTCTGGCTTTTTGCTTTTGTTTTTAACTTTTTTTCATAAAGATTTATGTATTCATTTGAGAGAGAAAGTAAGTGAGAGAGCAAGCAGGGGGAAGGGTAGAGGAAGAGGGAGAAGCAGACTCACTGCTGAGCAGGGTGCCCAATGCAGGGCTCAATTCCAGGACCCCAGGAGCTAAGTAAAAGTGGTCACTTAAATGACAGAGCCACTCAGGTGCCGCAGAAGATGTTGTTTTTTAAGGTAGGCTCCACACCCAGCATGGAGCCCAATGTGGGGTTAGAATTCATGACCCCGAGATCAAGTCCTGAGCTAAGATCAAGAGCTGGATGCTCAACTGATTGAGCCACCGAGGTGCCCCTGTGTGTCTGTTTTATGCTGATACCATACTAATTTGATTACTCTGGTTTTGTAATATAGTCTGAAATCAGGGAGCCTGATGCTTTGTTCTTCTTTCTCAAGATTGCTTAGGCTATCTGCGTTCTTTTGTGGTTCTACACAAATTTTAAAATTGCTTGTTCTATTTCTGTGAAAAAAAGATGCCATTGGAATTTTGATAAAGGTTGCAATGAATCTATAGATTGCTATGGGTAGTGCGAACATTTTAATAATCTGATCTTCTAATCCATAAGCATGGAATATCATTCCATTTATTTTTGTCTCCTTATATTTCTTTCATCGATGCCATACTTCTCAGTATGTTAGTCTTTCACCTCCTTGGTTAATTCCTAGTATTTTGCTCATTTTAATGCAACTGAAAATGGAAATTATTTTCTTAATTTTTCTTAAGATTTATTTATTTCAGAGAGAAAGGGATCATGCATGCAAGTGGGGGGAAGGGCAGAGGGAAAGGAGAGAGAGAGAGAGAGAGAGAGAGAATCACAAGCCAACTCCTCACTGAGTCCGGATCCCAATGTGGGGCTCAATCTCACAACCCTGAAATCATGACCAGAGCCAAAAATCAAGAGTTGGATGCTTAACCAACTGAGTCACCCAGGTGTCCCCTTAATTTCTCTGATAGTTTGTTATTGGTATATAGAAATGCAACATATTTCTCTGTATATTGACTTCAAAGGACTTTTTTTTTTTTGAGAGAGAGAGAGAGAGGGAGCCCAAGCAGGGGGAGAGGGAGAGAAATCCTTGAGCAGACTCCCCTCTTAGCACAGAGGCCAACTTGAGGCTCAATTCCAGGACCCTGAGATTATCACCTGAGCCGAATTCAAGAGCTAGATGCTTAACCAACAGAGCCACCTAGGCAACCCTCTGTATGTGGACTCTGTATCCTACAATTTTACTGAATTTACTAGTCTTAACAGTTTTTTGGTGCAATCTTTAAGGTTTTCTATATACAAAATACCATGTCATCTCAAGAGTGACAATTTTCCTTCTTTCTCTACAATCTGGATGACTTTTATCTTTTTCTTGTCTAATTGCTGTGGCCATGACTTCACACTATGTTGAATAAAAGCGGCAAGAGCAGGCATCCTTGGGGCTCCTGGTTGGCTCAGTCGGTTATGCAACTGACTCTTGGTTTCAGCTCAAGTCATGATCTCAGGGTCCTGGAATCCAGCCTCACACAGGGCTCCACACTCAGTGGGGAGTCTGCTTTTCTCCCTCTCCTTCTCCCCATCCCTCACTCATGCACAGCCTCTCAAATAAATGAATAAATCAAAAAAAAAAAAAAAAGAGAGAGGGCATCCTTGTCTTTTTCCTAATCTTAGAGAAAAAGTTTTCACTTAACCCCACTGGGCTGTAATGTCAGCTGTGGGCTTTTCATTAATGGCCTTCATTATGTTGAGGGATGTTCCCTCTATACCCACATTATTGCAAGTTTTTATTATAAAAGGATATTGAATTTTGTCATATAGTTTTTCTGCTTCTATTTAAATGATCATGTGATTTTCTCACTTCATTTTATTAATGTGTTGTATCACACTGATTGATTTGTAAATGCTGAATCATCCTTGCATCCTTGGAATAAATTCCACTTATCACAGGGTATGATCCTATTAATGTATTGTTGAATTTGGCTTGCTAATATTTAATGAGAAGTTTTGCATTTATGTTCATTAGGGATATTGGTCTGCCATTTTCTTCTTTTCTTGTCTGGTTTTGATATCATGGTGATGCTGGCCTCATAAAATGAGTTTAGAATGTTCTTCTCTTTTATTTTTTGAAGCGTTTGAGAATGATTGATGTTAATTCTTCTTTGACTGGCAGAATTCATCAGTGTAGTTATTTGGTCCTGGAATTTTGTTGGGAGGTTTTAAATTACTGCTTTTATCTCCTTACCAGTAATCAATCTGTTCAGATTTTTCTCTTCCTGATTCAGTTTGAAAAGTTTTTATGTTTGTAGGAATTTATCCATTTTTTTTCTAGGTGGTCCAATGTGTTAGCGTGTAATTGTTCATAGTCTCTTATGATCCTGTGTATCTCTGTAGTACCAGTTGTAATGAATCTTCTGTCATCCTTGATTTACTTAAGCCCTCTTTTTTTTGTTAGTTTAGCTAAATGTTTTGCAATTTTGTCTATATTTTCTAAGAACCAGCTCTTGTTTCATTGATCTTTTCTATCATCTTTTTGTCTCTATTTCATTTATTTCTCCTCAGACTTTTATTTCCTTTCTTCTAACTTTGGCCTTCATTTGTCCTTTTTCTAGTTTCCTGAGGTGTACATTGGTTGAGATCTTTCTTGTTTCTGAGGTAGGCATTTATTGCTATGAACTTCTCCCCAGAACTCTTTTTGCTATATCCCATAATTTTTGGTATATTGGTTTGGTATTTTCGTTTTCATTTGTCTCAAGGTATCTCTTTGGATTTCACTTTCAAATTCTTTACTGACCCACTGGCTGTTCAGTAATACGTTGTTTAATATCCACATAATAAATTTTCAGTTTTTTTTTAATAATTGATTTCTAGTTTCATACCACTGGGTTTGGAAAAAATGACATGATTCAATCTTAAGTTTGTGCAGACTTGATCTATCCTAGAGTATGTTTCATGTGCATTTTTTGAGAAGAATGCGTATTCTGTTGTTTTTGGATGGTATGTTTTGTATATACCTGTTAGGTCCATCTGATCAAATGTGTGATTGAAGTTTAATGTTTCCTTTGTTTTTGCAGTCTGATCTATTGATGTAAGAAGGTGGTGTTCAAGTCCCCAGCCTTCTTCTGGGTTCCTTTTGCACGGAGTATCTTTTTCCATCTTTTGATTTTCAGCCTGTGTGTGTATTTATGTTTGAAGTGAGTCTCTTGGGGGTAACATATAGATGGGTCTTGTTTTGTTTTGTTTTGTTTTACCCACTTAGCCACTCTACGTTTTCTTTTTTCTTTTTTAAGATTTTATTTACTTATTTGACAGAGATTACAGGTAGGCAGAAAGACAGGCAGAGAGAGAGGAGGAAGCAGGCTCCCCGCTGAGCAGAGAGCCTGATGTGGGGCTCGACCCCAGGACCCTGGGACCATGACCCGAGCCGAAGGCAGAGGCTTTAACCCACTTAGCCACCCAGGCGCCCCATCTATGTTTTCTGATTAGAGAATTTGCTCTATTTACCTTCAAAGAATTATTGATAGGTAAAGACTTATTACTGCCATTTTGTTATTTGCTTTCTGGCTGTTTTGTACTTCCTCTGTTCCCTTCTTCTCTTGTTCTCTTCCATTGTGGTTTGATGACTTTCCTTAGTGGTATGTTTAAGATGCCTTTCTCACTGCCTTTTGTTCATTCACTACTGGTTTTTGCTTTGTGGTAATCATGAGGCCTAAATATAAAAATTTGTAAGTCTATTTTAAGCTGATGACAACTCAAGTTCGAATGCATTTTAAAGTATACATTTTTATTCTCCCTCTAATGTTTTGTTTCTGATGTCATATTAAACTAATGTGATGTCACATTAACTAATTATTGTAGCAACATTTATTTTTTGTATTTTTTATGTTGTCTTTTTTGTATTATTTTGTATATATTTTGTATTTGTCTTTTTTTAAAAGAAATTTTATTTGAGAGAGACAGAAAGCAAGAGAGAGAGCACAATGGGGTCAGGGGCAGAGGGAGAAGCAGGCTCCCCACTGAGCAGGGAGCCTGATGTAGGGCTCAATCCTGGGACTTCAGGATCATGACATGAGCCAAAGGCAGACGCTTAACCAACTGAGCCACCCAGATGCCCCTATATTTATCTTTTAACCCTCATACTGGCTTTAAGAGATTATTCTATTCCCTTCAGTAAATATTCACCTTTACCAGAGATATATTTTTCGTATGTTTTCTTGTTACTGTTTGTATTTCTTCTCAACTTAATAAGTCCGTTTAGTATTTCTTTAAGGCCAGTTTGATGGTGATGAACTCCTTTAGCTTTTTTTTGTCTGGAAAACTCTTTTCTTCACCTTCAATTCTGATTAATAACTTTGCTGGGTAGCATATTCTTGGTTGGAAATTTTTTTCTTCTAACACTTTGACTAGATTGTGTTACTTCCTTCTGGCTTGCAAGGCTTCTGCTGAAAAATATGCTCATAGCCTATTTGAGTTCCCTCACACGGTAACAACTTTTTTTCCCTCTTGTTGCTTTTAAGTCTCTCCTTTCCCTTAAATTTTGACATTTTAATTATAATGTGTCTTGATGTGGGTCTCTTTGGTATCATCTTATTTGGAACCTTCTTGACTTCCTGGATTTGAAAGTCTGTTTCTTTCCCCAGATTAGGGAAGTTTTTGGTTATTATTTCTTCAAATAAATTTTTTGCCTTTCTCTCTTCTCTTTTTTCCCAGATTTCTCTCTTCTCTTCTTTCACCGTATAAGGTGAACATTAGTCTGCTTGAGGTTATTCTATAAGTCCCTTAAACTATCTTTTCATCTTTTAAAATTCTCTTTGCTGAAGTTCTGTGTTCATCCATTCTTCTTCCAAGTTCAGTAAGCATCTTTATAACCATTACTTTGAACTCCTTATCAGGTAAATTACCTACCTCCATTTCATTAAGGTTTCCCCCACCCCCGGGGTTTCATTTTCTGCTTTCATTTGGAATGTAGTCCTCTATTTCTTCATTTTGCTTAACTGCCTTCATTGGTTTCTATGCATCAGATGGAACAACTGCCTATCCATCTTGAAGGGCTGGCCTTGCGAAGATAAAACTTACTGTTCGACACTGTTCTTGCTCTTAACTGTCTCTCAAAACTTTGTAATTATACAAACAGTGTATTTTATTTTTATTTTTAATAGGTTCCAGTAATTAACCAGACTGGACCCCAGAGCTAGGTGATCTGGAGGTGTCTCCTGGGCAAGTTGGCACAAAACTGGGGCTCCAGGCAAATGTATGAGTTCCTTTCCAGGAGGTATGAGTGAGCTAGAGTGCAAGCATGGCATTCCCTCGCCCACATTCACTGAGAGCACCTGTACAGCCACTAAAGGTGTGCCAACCCTAAAATTTGTCCTTTAGGCTGAAGCTCTAGGACTAGCAAGTAGGCTTCTTTGACAAAAAGACTAGGGGTGTGTTTCAATCTGGTCTGTGCAGTCTCCTGGGATCAGTACCTACCAAGGACTCTGACTGTTATAGTCCCATGAGATACAGGAGCGCCAGTGCCCCTGGCCACCAGAGCCGAGAGTGATCAAAGGATATTCCCTGGGTGACAGCCACTAAAACCAGGCACCAGATATAAAAACTAGGATACCAGACACATATAAGAACTCTGCTGTGAGAGATGATGGCACTCTACAGTGTAGCAGAGGGAAAGCATAAAGATAATGCCTACTCTCTGAGGAGTCAGGGAAGGTTTTCACCCTTAGATGTTTGTAACAGAAGCCTGCCCCTGAGGTTTCAACTTTGACAATAAACTAATAAGCCTTTTTCACAGAAAGACTGAGTTCCTGGGTCTACTGGCTCTTGCTGTAGTGGTTCTTGGGATAGCCACTGGGGTTGATACTGCTATGTAAGAATTCTCTGTTGGTGATAGTCCTATGGGCCTAGGAACTGCTACCACCAAATCAGGTGATGGAGAGGTATCTCCTGGCATCAACAGTAAAAATCAGGGAACCAGAGAATGGCATAAGCTCCTCCCCAGATGATACTGGCAAGCTGGAGCAAGGCAAAGGGAGAGCACAAAGCCTGTATGAGTCGGCCTCTGTTCCCTAAGAGCAGTTTTGTAGGCCTTCTTATGCGCGCCAAACCAGAAGCCTGCGCCTCAGTCCGAAGCTCCTGGACAAACAGGTCTCTTTCTCAGGAAGACTGGGGGTGTGTTTCAGTCTGCTATCTGTGCACTGTCCCAGGACTCCTCATAATGTCCCAGCACCATTTTAGGTACTGGGGATAGATTAATGAACAAAATAAACAAACATCTTGCCCTTGTTAAATTAATATTCTTGTGGCAGGAGGCAGTCAGATAACAAAATAAAAAATCAAATGATATCTTAGAATATAGTAAGCTTTTGTTTGTTTTTTCTGTTTTTTGTTTGTTTTTTAGTACTATGGTTTTCAAAGAAGTATTACAAGGGAAATTGGGAGTACACGCAGAGTTTGCAATTTAAACTGAATGATTAGGGAGTTAAGAGGGCAGAGTAGTAGGAGGACCCTATGCTTGCCTCACACCTCAAACACAGCTAGATAAATATCAAATCATTCAGAATGCCAGGAAACCAATCTGAGGACTGAGAGAACAACAGCACAACGAGAGGGAGAAAAGAGGCCACGCCATTGAAGGTAGGAGATGTGGAGATGTGATTTGGAGGGGAAGAGAACAGCGAGTGCTAGGGAAGGGAGGGAGTGCTGATCAGGGACAGAGGAGAGAGAGAGAGAGTAGAGTGCAGGGCATTAAGTAACAAAAACACTTCTCCAAAACCACTGATGTTGAAAACGAGAGGGGTTGATAACTGCAAGTTTTTACAAGTGGCTGAGCTCAGAGACTGAAGTTTTAGAAGTCATGCAATCACTGGGTGAAGGCTGGCGTGTACAGAGGTGCTCAGGCCTGGGAGCAGATGGTGTGATCTGAAGCTCCCTGGGTCACACTGTGAGAGACAGTTCCCCCTTCTTGCAGTGCATTTGGGAGACGTGGCATCGCCTCTCCAGGGACAAAAGAGCCAGTGGGTGCCACTGAGCTATCTGGCTCATTAGCATAGGAGCAGAGATGCCTGCTGTGGGGCCGCTAACCGAGATGCTGGCTTTTTGCTACTCTCTGCCATGAATTCCAAGCCCGTTCTCAATGCAATGGCCCTTCTTGAACTCACCACAAGAAAAATTTGGAAAGACCGCAAATATAATGGAGGTTAAAGAACATCCTACTAAAGAATGAATGGCTTAGGGGTGCCTAAGTGGCTCAGTGGGTTAAAGCCTCTGCCTTCAGCTCAGATCATGATCCCAGGTCCTAGGATCGAGCCCTGTATCAGGCTCTCTGCTCAGTGGGGAGCCTGCTTCCTCTTCTCTCTCTCTGCATGTCTGCCTACTTGTGATCTCTATCAGTCAAATAAATAAATAAATAAATCTTTAAAAGAAAAAAAAAAAAGAATGAATGGCTTAACCAGGAAATTAAAGGAGAAATTTTAAAATGCATGGGAACAAATGAAAATGAGAACACGACAATCCAAAACCTTTAGGACACAGCAAAGAATACTAAAAGAGAAATATATTGCAATACAGCCCTACCTCAAAAAGCAAGAAAAAGTCTCAAACATACAACTTAACCTTTTATCTAAAGGAACTAGAAATATTATAGCATAAAGCCTGAAGCCAGCAGAAGAAGGAAAATAATAAAGATTAGAGTAGGGGTGCCTGGGTGACTCAGTGGGTTAAAGCCGCTGCCTTCGGCTCGGGTTGTGATCCCGGGGTCCTGAGATCGGGCCCCGCGTTGGGCTCTCTGCTCGGCGAGGAGCCTGCTTCCCTTCCTCTCTCTCTGCCTACTTGTGATCTGTGTGTGTCAAGTAAATAAATAAAATCTTTAAAAAATAAATAAATAAAGATTAGAGTAGAAGTAAATGATACAGAAAGAAAAAAAGATCAATGAAATTATGAGCTTTTTCTTGGAAAGAATCAATAAAATTGATAACCTCTAGCCAGACTTAAATAAAGAAAAGAGAAATGACCCAAATAAACAAAATCATGAATGAAAGAGGAGAGAGCACAACCAATACCACAGAAATACAATTTTAAGAGAATATTATGAAAAGTTATATGCCAACAAATTAGGCAATCTGAAAGAACTGAATAAATGCCTAGAAACATACAAACTACCAAAACCGAGACAGAAAGAAATAGAAAATTTGAACAGATCCATAATCTGCAAAGAAATTGAATCAGTAATCAAAAGTCTCCCAACAAAAAACCCAGGCCAGGTAGCTTCCCAAGGGAATTCTACCAAACATTTAAGGAAGTTAATACCTACTCTTCTCAAACTGTTCCAAAAAGTAGAAATGGAAGGAAAACGTCCAAACTCATTCCATGAGGCCAGCATTATCTTAATTCCAAAACTAGACAAAGACCCCACTAAAATGGAGAATTATAGGCCAATATCCTAGGTGGTAAAGTTGTGACTGATATCAAGGTGGTAAAATTATGACTGATTTAGCAACATACTTTGAAATCTATTCACATTGCTGCATTGATTAGTTCTAAAACTGACAGCTGTGATGGCTGAACAATTCTGTGAATATACTAAATACCATTATATTGTATCCTCTAAATAAATGATTTATATGGTATCCGAATTGCATTATCAATAAAGCTCTTTTTTTAAAAAAAGAAATGAACTACTGATACATGCAACAACACAGATGAATCTCAAAAGCATTATGCTAAGAAGTCAGTTACAAAAGGCTACATACAGCATAATATTTAAATGACACTCTAGAAAAGGTAAAACTGTCATACAAAAAGCAGATCTGTTGGCCCACAGACACGTGAAAAAGTGCTCCATATCACTTGCCATCAGGGAAATACAAATCAAAACCACAGTGAGATACTACCTCACACCAGTCAGAATGGCCAAAGTTACCAAGTCAGGAAACAACAAATGTTGGCGAGGATGCAGAGAAAGGGGAACCCTCCTACATTGTTGGTGGGAATGTAAGCTGGTGCAGCCACTCTGGAAAACAAGTATGGAGGTTCCTCAAAAAGTTGAAAATAGAGCCAGCCTACGACCCAGCAATCACAGTAGTGGGTATTCAACCTAAAGATCCAAATGTAGTGATCCGAAGGGGCACGTGCACCCGAATGTTTATAGCAGCAATGTCCACAATAGCCAAACTATGGAAAGAACCTAGATGTCCATCAACAGATGAATGGATAAAGAAGATGTGGTGTGTATATATATATAATGAAATACTATGCAGCCATCAAAAGAAATGAAACCTTGCCATTTGCAATGATGTGGATGGAACTAGAGAGTATTATGTTAAGAAAAATAAGTCAATCAGAGAAAGACAATTATCATATGATCTCTCTGATATGAGGAATTTGAGAGGCAGGGTGGGGAACTGTGGGGGGCAGGGAAGGAAAAAACGAAACAAGATGGGATCGGGAGGGAGACAAACCATAAGAGACTCTTAATCTCACAAAACAAACTGAGGGTTGCTGGGGGATGGGGGGTAGGGATAGGGTTGCTGCGTTATGGACATTGGGGAGGGTATGTGCTATGGCGAGTGCTGTGAAGTGTGTAAGCCTGACAATTCACAGACCTGTACCCCTGAGGCAAATAATACATTACATGTTAATTTAAAAAATAAAAATTTCAAATTTGAATTTAAATTTAAATTAAAAAAAAAAAAGCAGATCTGTGACTGCCAAAGGCTTGAGTGGAGGGAGGACACTGACTGACTATAAGAGGGCATGAAAGAACTTTTTTGGGGTGATGAAATATTTTACATCATTATTGTATTAATGGTTATGTGATGGTATACATTTGGCAAAAGTCATAGTGTTGTATTCTTAAAATTAATAAATTTATATAAATCATAACACAGCTGATTTTTTAAAATTAACAACACATTTTTCATATTCCTTGGAATGTCTTTTGTGTATACCAAGAGTTAAATGTATCCCAATTTGAAAACTACTACTAAAAGGAACTGTAATATTGCAATGGCCCATAGAAAAGACTGAAAAAGAGCTGGGAGGTCCAAAGGAACCCAGGGTTGTGATCAGATAAGTACGTGTACCTTAGAGACCGGAGGCCCAGCGAGGACATCACAGCAGTAAATGTAAATTACCATCACCATCATCCAAAGAAAACCAAGTAGGACCAGACACTTCGGTGACCACTAGAGGTCAGCACTAGAACAAGCTATCTTTCTTCTAACGGCAAGATTTAGACTGCTCTTAGGGAGGACAGGAGAGAAGGGGAGAAAACAATTCCGAATTTAACTATCCACTCAAGAGAAGACTGTTTCAACTTACAAATGACTAAATTTTAATCGGAAAGATTAACGTTTCTACCATTAATGGACACGAGGGTTTGTGAACGAAGTTGAGTTCCAATATAAAGAAATACAGCTTTGTTTTGCACATTGTTCTCCCTCTACGTTGTGGCACTCGCTAGTAGGGGAAACAGTCTGTGCTCTGCTGGCTCTAGTGGTTAGGCTGGTCTCCAGCACTGGTGACATTTAACTGCTGGTTCAATAACTACCGCTTTTGGGGTCCAGTTGGCACTGGGTATTGTGAACAATTTCTATGTCCTCTGGCCCCATTACCACAGATGAGCTTCTTTGGCCTTGCTGGGCATCCTCTTAGAATAAAATCACAGCTGGTTTGTGCTCCCTGATATCTTAACCAGGCCCAAAATCAAACCTAGGAGTTCTTTCACAATAACTTTGATTCTGTAAAAAACTGAAGAGGAAAGAAACTTTGTTCTCAACATATTCTGCTGCTTGCTATTTCCAACTTATTGCTTGGGTGGTCCCATGTTAGACTTGGTGCTTTTCTAAGAGACCTTGAAAATGATACAGTTTGTTCAAGAAGAGTCAAAACAATTAAATTGTTTAAGGATACCCTAAAACTTATCAGATAGTTTCTGAACTCCTACATCAACCCTTTCCAGGGTTTCAGTCCAGAGAAGCCAGGACACAGGAGTCTAATCTTGTCCACTGCTCCTTTTCTTTTTGTTCAGGAAACAGCTCTCCACTCCCAATACTTTTTAGAGGTCCTTCTTATATGCTACTTCTGCTCCTCTATCGTATGATCCCCCTTGTTCTGCTGTATCTGCCTTTTCCTTCCCTTGGACTACTTGTGAATTAATACTAAAGGTGATCTGGAGTACGGACATAGAAAACTTTATAAGAGGAAATAAAAAGGTTATCTACATAGTATTTTCAAAATATTACTCCTATAACATTCCATACACAATGATACAGTGTCTTACTTGTAGACACCGCTCTGTTGGTAGATTTTAAACCTCTAGGCTTTAACTCTCAGCTATTCTTTTTTCCTCCTGCAGTGAGAAACACATTATTTTCAAGGACAATGGTCCTTAAAATAAAATTAAATGTGAAAAAAAAAAAAGGACAACGGGTCTCTGGCAATGATTTCCAAGTGTGTATGTATGAATATGTGTGGAGTAAGTTATATTAGAGTACAAGACGTATGGTATTTAAAAGAAACTCTTTCGAAGATTTCTCACATGTCCCCCATTATATATTATGTCATCAGCATATCACTGCATCTCCTATAATGTGTCTTTCATATGTCTTTCATTCTACGAGTAGCTCATACATGTTTACGGAATAAAGAGAGGGATGGAAGAGGGAGTAAAGAACGTCAGTAGCCTTATGAGGGTTAAGATTTCCAGGATAAGGGGCGCCTGGTTGGCTTAGTCATTAGGCGTCTGCCTTTGGCTCAGGTCGTGACCCTGGGGTCCTGGGGTGGAGATCTGCATTGAGCTCCCTGCTCAGCTGGAAGCCTGCTTCTCCCTCTCCCACTCCCCCTCCTTGTGCTCCCTCTCTCACTGTCTCTCTGTCAAATAAATAAATAAATGTTTTTTTTTAAAAGACTTCCAGAATAAATATTAGCAGGAACAGTTATCAGAAACCTTAGTCACCAGAAGAAACAATTTAGCTTTTGCAACTAGATCTAATCTATCTACTTTCTTGGGAAAAAAATTATACTAATAGAAACTTTCGGTGAAAGTGGTAAGGAGTCCTGTTTCTGGTCACCTGGACTTATAATTTTTGCCTCACTGAACAGTTACATGAACTGGGACTTGAAACCATAAACCTCAGTGACTCAGCGGTCTTATACTATTGGACCATGTTACACACACAAACACACAAGTTCACATAAAATACTATGTGTCAGACCATGGAGTTCAATGTCAATGCTATAGTATTTGTAAACTAAATTTATTTTCTTCAGCCTTGTGATAGAAACACTTGTAAGTGGGAAGCACTAAGTTATTCCATGAGTATTTTCCTATACGCTATTGCTGGATGGAGGCTAAAGTCAAGTGAACTGTGACTGTCCTTAGCCAACCTGTTAGGGTCTTACAAATCTCGTTTCCAGCTCCACATTTCACCCCAGAAATTTTTGTACTACACAGACATCTACAGTCACCTTTTATTATTTAAATCAGGTAATTTGGCTGGTTGTCAAGAAATCTAGACAAGAGCCATGAAGTTAGCAATTCACTTTTCTGTGGAGTAAAGCTGCAGAGTCCAATCTACAATTAAATATTCACCACAGAAACAGAGTAAGTCTACTGCAGCAAAATTTTAAGAACAAACTATTTAGAGAATCATTTTATTGAAAACCAAAAATGTTCCAGGTAGACATCACTCAACAAATACGAATGACCTATAATAAATGTTGAGGATTTGGTTTCTCATTTGCCAATCATTGATTTGGATAATAACCCACGTCTGAGGAAAGAATTAAGGGCAAATGACCATTGCCACTTGCAATTCTTCCTTTCGGGATACTCCCAAACTTGCAAGCCAAGATTCTGGGACGATGGCTTGTGAATGAAACTTCTTACTGAGAACCATGTTAACACTAAATAAGAAAGAAAACCAAAAACTGAAATATGACATTAGTAAAATTAGGAGATCCCTTGCACTGACAAGTATTTTAAAAGAGAAAAGAAAGTATCAATAATTTAGGAACACAGACTTAAAAGGAAAAGGAGATGCAAGAACACAGCACAGAGGCGTCAACGTCAGGCTTTCTCCAGGCAAGGACCCAATCTTGAGGGACTGACTGGCTACAGAGGCAACTCCAGGGGCAGATTTTTGTCGAATTCTTCGTATCCACATGATTCTACAAAGACACTCACTCATCCATTTATTCTCCACTCTAATACTTAAAAAAACAAAACAAAATCTTGAGTTGTCTACTATGTGCCAGACCACAGTTTGATGTCGATGCTCTAGTATTTGTAAATTAACTTTATTTTCTTCACTATTGCAATAATACTTACACGTGGGAAGCACTCAGTTATCTGGTTAGTATTTTCCTAAGTGCTGGACTGAAACTGATGCCATGTGAATGTGACATCTCTATACCTCGCTCTGTCTCAGTAGGGTGAACAGCACCTGAAGTGCACAGAGGGTTACACAAACAACTGAGTTATTTACTGAGTGCCATGCGGTAAGTAAGGTGAGGAATATTAACGTTTTTAAGACGGTCTTTGGCCTCAAGATGTTGTTGGTGATGGTAACAGATTTAAGATGAGGAAGTTTGGGTATCATATTGTTGGAAAGGAAAAGAGAAGTATTTATAAGCATATTTTCTTTCTTACAAATGTGTAATTTGGTTTTCTTCCTAAGAATATTGGCTTATAATTACCCTTTCTTCTGAATATATCTATTCCAATTATGTCTATTATCTTGAGATTTTTTATACATATAATACTTCCAGCTTGAACATCAGCTCTTTCAGAGAGTTTACACTGATAAACAACAGCCCCTGTTCCATTTGTTGCCAGCGATAATCACTTTCAACTATTTTAACTTTTTCTTTTTTTCAGTATAGTCAACACACATTACATTAGTTTCAGGTGTACAACACAGTGATTTAAATTTATACATTAGTTCATGCTATGCTCACCACAAGTGTAGCCACCATTTGTCACCACACACTAGTACAGTATCAGGGACTAGATGCCTTATGCTGTGCCTTTTATTGTCATGACTTATTCATTCCAGTACTAGAAGCCTGTATTTCCCACTCCCCTTCACCCATTTTGCCCATTCCCCCTTCCGTCACCTCTGACAACCATGAGTTTCTTTTCTGTATTTATAGGTCTGATTCTGCTTTTTGTTCATTCATTTTTTAGATTCCATTTATGAGTGAAATCATATGGCATTTGCCCCTCTCAGTCTGACGTCGTTTAGCATAATGCCCTCTAGGTCCATCCATATTGTCACAAACGGCACAGTCTCATCCTTTTTTATGGCTGTGAAATATTCCTGTGTGTACATGCAGAGACACAAATAGCATATATGGTGTGTGAATATACACACAGTGTATACGTATTATAGTTTGTATACACAACACACATCTTCCTTATCCATTGGTCTATCGATGGACACACAGTGTACATGTATATATAGTGTGTCTACACACACACACCCCTTCCTTATCCATTTGTCTATTGATGGACACCAGTGTTTCCATATCTTGGCCACTGTAAATAATGCCACAATAAACACAGGGTGCACATATTTTTTTCAAATTACTGTTTTCATTTTCTTTGGGTAAATACCCAACGGAGGAATTACTGGGATCATATAATATTTCTAGTTTTAATTTTCTAAGAAAACTCCATACTGTTTTTCACACTGGCCGCACCAATTTACATTCCCCCCAACAGTGCACAAATGTTCCTTTTTCTCCACATCCTTGGCAACACTTGTTATTTCCTGTCTTTTTTATTTGAACCATTCTGACAGGTATAAGGTGATATCTCATTGTGTTTTGATTTGTATTTCCCTGATGAGCGATATTGAGCATCTTTTCATGTGTCTGTTGGCCACTGACTGTCTTCTTTGGAAAAATGTCTATTCAGGTCTTCTATCCATTTTTTAATTGGATTATTTGGCTTTTTGGTGTTGGGTTGCAAATGTTCCCTATATATTTTGGATATTAACCCCTTATCAGATATATCATTTGCAAATATCTTCTCCCATTAGTAGGTTGCCTTTTTGTTTTGTTGATGGGTTTCCTTTGCTGTGCAAAAGCTTTTAAGTTTGATGTAGCCCCGATAGTTTATTTTTGCTTTTGTTTCCCTTGCCTGAGGAGACACAGCTAGAAAAATAATGCTATGGCCTATGTCAGAAATTATTGCCTATGTTCTCTTCTAGGGCTTTTATGGTTTCAGGTCTCACATTTAGGTCTTTAATCCATTTTGAGTTTATTTTTGTGTATGGTATAAAAGATGGCCCAGTTTCATTCTTTCACATGTAGCTGTCCAGTTTTCCCAGGACCATTTACCGAAAAGACTGTCTTTTCCCTGTTGTATATTTTTGCTTCCTTTGTCACAGATTAATTGACCATACAATCATAAACAGGCTCTCTACTCTTTTCCTGCAATTGTGGTATCTGCAGCTTTATTTTTTCCCCCCAATACTGTTCTATTTTCTGTTATACTATTAGTTATTTGCTTATACTACTACTATACCACTAGTATATCAATGTATATTCCAATGCCATGATGATTATCACATTCAAAGCAAAACATTACTAATGTGAAGATCAAATTAATAATCCTTTCTAGCAGAATATACTCCACAAATCATTTGAAATCATGCCCCTTTTTAGTCTGTTTCATATTTGGTCATTACAATTTTTTATTTTTCTTTTGCATTTCTGGAGTGCCGTTGTCCCTAATGTATTTCTATTTCCAATTCTATTGTTTAGAACCCATTTTTGTTTGTTCTTAAGGTCTAGTTTTAATCTGGACCAACTGCATTCTAGGTCAACAACCACATTAGAAAATCTTTAAAGTATCCCTGCGTACTTTTTCCATTTCTTGTATTATGGAGCTTTTTTCTTCCAGTTTATTTTGTGGGAATACTTTCTGAAATAATTTTCTCATAAAGGATGCATGGAAAAATTTTAGTACTTTCATTTTTGAGATGTGAATATGGTTAATACTTTTGCTAGTATATAACTCTAGGTTCAAAATAATCTTCCCTCACAATTTTGTATAAAGGATGATTCTCAAGGATTTTTATAAATTCAACTTTTTAAAAAGCAGTTTTAGTGTGCGTGGGTGGGTCAGTTTATTAAGCATCTGCCTTTAGTTCATGTCGTGAGCTCAGGGTCCTGGGATCCTGAGACTGAGCCCTGCATCAGGCTCCCTGCTCAGCAGGGAGTCTGCTTCTTTCTCTCCTTCTGCCCCTCCCCCAGCTTGTGTGCGCTGTCTCAAATAAATAAGATCTTTAAAATAAACAGATAGATAGCTAGATAGATAGATAAAAGCAGTTTTAGAGTGGCGCCTGGATGGCTCAGTCAGTAAAGCATCTTGATCTCAGGGTTGTGAGGTCAAGCTCTGCATTGGACTCCACTCTAGACATGGAGTCTTTAAAAAAAAAAAAGCAATTTTTCATTCACAGCAAAACGAGAGGAAAGTATAGAGATTTTCCACATACTCCCTGCCTCCAGACATGCATAGCATCCTCCATTGTCAACACCCCGCCCACCAGAGATTTGTTACAAGTGATGAACTTATATTAACATAACACAATTACCCAAAGTCCATAGTTTATATTATAGGGCTCAGTCTCGGTGTTGTACATTTCAAGGGTTTGGAAAAATGTACGATGGCATGTGTCCATCATTATAACATCATATAGAGCACATTAACTGCCCTAAAAATCCTATATTCCACCTATTAATTGGTCTTCCCTGCCTCAAGCTACTTATCTTTTTACTGTCCCCATAGTTTTGCCTTTTCCAGAATGTCATAGAGCTGGAATCATACAATAGGTAGCCTTTTCAGATTGTCTTTTTTTGCTCAGTAAAGTACATTTACATTTCCCCATGTCTTCTCATGGCTTGACAACTCATTTCTTTTTAGTGTTAAATAATCCCATTCCATTCCCTAATAATTTCCATTTAGTGCTAACTACTCCACTGTCTGGATGAGCCTCAAGTTTATTTACACACCTGCCCACTGAAGGGCATACTGATTGCTTCCGTGTTTCAGCGGTCATCAGTAAAGCTACTATAAAGGAGCATGTGTATTCCGGCTTTTGAGTGGACATACATTTTCAACTCTTCTGAGTAAACTGGGAGTGCAACTGAAGGACTATATATTAAAGAATATATTTCATTTTCTAAGAAACCCCCAAACTGTCTCCCAAATGTTGTAGCATTTTGCATTTCACCAGCAATAAATGCTATTTCCTCTTGCTCTACGTTTTCATGCCAAAATTTGGTATTGTCCATGGTCTGGGTTTGGCTCTTCTAATAGATGGATAGTGATATTTCACTGTTGTTTTTATAGGCATTCCATGATGACACATGATGTGGAGCACCTTTTCATAAGTCTTATTTGCCATCTATATATATCATCTTTGGTGAGGCATCTGTTAAGATTTTGGGCCCATTCTAAAATCAGGTTTTCTGTTTTATTAATGTTAACGTCTAAGAATTCTTTGTATATTTTGGACAACAATCCTTTATTCAATGTGTCTTTGGATGTATTTTCTCTCAGTCAATGGCTTGTCTTCTCATCTCTAACGCTATCTTTCACAGGGAAGTTTTTAATTTTAATGAAGCCCAGCTTATCAATTATTTCTTTCATGGGTTGAAACTATTAGTGTTGTATCTGAAAAATCATCACCATATTCAAGGTCATCTAGGCTTCCTCTTATGTTATCTTCTAGAATATCTTTTATGGTAACAGAACTTATGTAACTATAACCACAGTTACATGTTTATCTTTTCTGGTTTCTCATTTTACATTTACGTCTATGATCCATCTTAAGTTAATTTTTTAAATGGGTTTAAGGTCTGCGACTAGGTTCATTCTTTTGCATGGGGATGTTCAGTTGTTTCAGCACCATTTTTTTTTTTTAAGATTTATTTATTTGAGAGAGAAGAAGAAAGCGTGTGTGTGATGAGTGGGGGAAGAGCATGAGGGAGGGGAAGAGAGTCTTAAGCAGACTTCCCGCTGAGCACAGAGCCCGATGCAGGGCTCAGTCCCACAACCCAAGATCACGACCCAGGCTGAAACCAAGAATCTAATGCTCAGTCAGCTGAGCCACCCAAGCATCCCTCCATCACCATTCTTTTAAAAAGATTTATTTTAGAGAGAGTGTGTGCACAAGTGGAGGGAGGGGCAGACAGAGAGAAGTTGGGGGCAGCAGACTCCCTACTGAGTAGGGAACCCAATGCAGGGTTCAGTCCCACAACCCTGAGATCATAACCTGAGCCAAAACCAAGAGTCAGATACTCAACTGACTGAGCCACTGAGGTGCCCCCAAATCACCATTTCTTAAAAGAATTATATTATCTAAATTCAATTTTTAGAACTGAAATTATTCTCCCTTTCACTGTCATGATGTTAAACTAGTTTTCAATTTTTAATTTCTTAAGTAATCTCCACACTATTTTCCAAAGTGGCTGCACCAACCTGCATTCCCACCAACCTTTCTTCACATCCTCTCCAACACCTGTTTCTTGTCTTGTTAATTTTGGCCATTCTAACTGGTATAAGATGGTATCTCAATGTGGTTTTGATTTGAATCTCCCTGATGGCTACTGATGATGAACATTTTTCATGTGTCTGTTAGCCATTTGTATTTCTTTGGAGAAGTGTCTGTTCATGTCTTATGCCCATTTTTTGACATGATTATCTGGTTTTTGGGTGTTGAGTTTGAGGAGTTCTTTATAGATCTTGGATATCAGCCCTTTGTCTGTGGTGTCATTTGTGAATATCTTCTCCCATTCCGTGGGTTGCCTCTTTGTTTTGTTGACTGTTTCCTTTGCCGTGCAGAAACTTTTTATCTTGATAAAGTCCCCAAAGTTCATTTTCACTTTTGTTTCCTCTGCCTTTGGAGACATGTCTGGAAAGAAGTTGCTGTGGCTGATGTCGAACAGTGTGGAGATTACTTAAGAAATTAAAAATAGAGTTTCCCTATAACCCTGCAATTGCACTATTGGGTATTCACCCCACAGATACAGATGTAGTGAAAAGAAGGGCCATATGTACCCCAAAGTTCATAGCAGCAATGGCCACAATCACCAAGCTGTGGAAAGAGCCAAGATGCCCTTCAAAAGATGAATAGATAAAGAAGATATGGTCCATATATACAACAGATATTACGCCTGCATCAGAAAGGATGAATACCCAACTTTTGTATCGACATGGATAGGACTGGAGGAGATTATGCTCAGTGAAATAAGTCAAGCAGAGAAAGTCAATTATCATATGGTTTCACTTACTTGGGGAGCATAAGTAACGTGGAGGTGATTGGGTGAAGGAAAGGAAAAGTGAATTGGGGGAAATCAGAGGGGGAGACGAACCATGAGAGACTGTGGACTCTCAGAAACAAACAGGATTTTGGAAGGGAGGGGGGTAGGGGTATAGGTGAGGCTGGTGGTGGGTATTAAGGAGGGCACGTATTGCATGGAGCACTGGGTGTGGTGCATAAACAATCAATCTTGGAACACTGAAAAAATAAAATTAAAAAGAAAACTAATTTTCAAGTGTGAGTTTTATAATATGCTTAGTTTTCCTATTTGTTGTGTTCCCCAAGTCTCCAAATAGTTAATGATAAATACATAACTACTTACTAGGAAATTTTCAAAGGGATATATGCAGCACCTCCAAAGTACCTTATTTTAAGTCAATTTTCTATAGTGTTTATAATAGAAAGCAGCATTTTTCATATTTTCTCTGCTTTTTGTGAATCTTACATAAATAGATTATGTACGCTTTGTTCGTACTCCTTTCTTTCTCCACTACTTCCAGCTTAAAACACTATAAAGTACAGAAAATGTATTCAAGATACATTTAAGAAGGAGTTGATCAATAATACTTTTAACCCTGTATGAATCTTATCTGCAATCTAGTGTATATTAATAATTTCAGATGGGGGCACCTCAGTGGCTCAGTCAGTTTAGTGTCTGACTTGATTTGGGCTCAGGTCATAATCTTGGGGTCCTGGGACTGAGCCCCATGACAAGTTCCATGCCCAGCAGAGTCTGCTTAAGGATTCTCTCTCTCTCCCTGTGCCCCTCACCCCGCTCACACATTCTTTCTCCCAAATAAATAAATATTTTTAAAAAATAATTTCAGGGCACCTGGATGGCTCAGTGGGTTAAGCCTCTGCCTTTGGCTCAGGTCATGATCTCAGGGTCCTGGGACTGAGTCCCCTCTCTGTCTCTGCCTGCCTCTCTGCCTACTTGTGGCCTCTTTCTCTGTCAAATAAATAAATAAAATCTTAAAAATTTTTTTCAGAATGTTTTTATCATGATTCATGCATTTATAAATTTATTCTAAAAGTTTACTGAGGACATGCTATAGGCCAGGCACTATTCTACGCATTGGGATGTGTCAATGAACAAAACAAAGATCCCTGCCTTCAGGAAGCCTACATCTAACAGGTAGAAGAGAGGGAGGGAGGCAACTAACAATGAATAATGTTATAAATAACATAAATATAAATAATAAATTAGCAATTATACACTGAAAAGAGATGAAGTAGAGTAAGGCAGATTCAAATTGTGAAGTGTGGGACGTAAGAGGCAGGTTGTAATATTAAATAGTGGTCAAGGAAGGCCTCACTGAGAGAGGGTGAGATTTAAGCAAAAACTTGAGGAGGTAAGGGAGTTAGCCAAGTGATTATCTGTAGGAAAGCAATCTTTATAGAGAAAATAAGCTAGAACTACACTGCCCAATTTTACCTATGGCTACTGAGCACTTAAAATGTGACTAAGTGACAAAGGAACCACATTTTTAAATTATTTCATTTCTTAAATGATACTTGATTTAATAAAAAAAATTAAGTATGTTTAAAACTCAAGTATGTCTGTTTCAACTATTTTAAATTTTACAAAATCTAAAAAAAGACCAAGTATCTCTGGTAAAAATTCAACATCCAAATGAGATGTGTTATCGCAGCATAAAAACACATAGTAAGAAAACTAAAACATCTTATTTAGATATATTGGGTTATATAAAAGATATACTAATAAAATTAATTTCATTTGTTTCATCTCTTTTTAACGTAACTACTAGAAAACTTTAAATTACATATGAGGATTGCTTTATATTTCTTTTGAATACTACTGAGCTAGAACAAGAAGCCTTCCTGCTATGGCTGAAGAAACCCCAAACCTCTCAAAGATAAATGTAGCTGAACTGAGTGAGTGAACAATATAGTATGAGGTCAAACAGGTATAGGTCCTCATAAACTTCTTAAACCTTTCTATGGTAACAATGACAATAACAGAAATTTCAGGGTTGGAGAAAGAACTGACATCTGAAACCTGATGTCAGAAATTTCTAGAAAACCATGTGGCCCTATAATCATGCCCTTATCGTGATGCACTATTAAATGACATAAGGTACAATGGTGGGAAGAAAAGAAGTTACAGTTAAACCTCATTCAAATCTTGACAGTGAACAGGACTGGACAGCTTTCAGAGAATGGGCTAATCCAATTTCCATGATCCCAGGCCCACAAACACTCAAGTAGTATCAAGTCAGATCTGGCCTATCATTCCTTCATTCTTCACATCATTACTCTTTCCATCCAATGTTGCTTCTCCTCAAGTAGTAGGAAAACAGTTCTCTATATTTCCTTTCTCATACCATAAATTAATTATCACTATCATCTATGCAATAGCCATATGTATTTTTTATTTTTTTAAAAAGCAGATGAAGCGATATGTATATTCTCATCTTCATTTTTTCTCTATATAAAATTGATTAATTAACAGATTTAGGAAGGACAAAAAGGCTTTTCAATGGAATAAAAAATAAGCTATTTTCATTCATTCATCAGCTATAAGATGTCCAGAATTGCATGGGACCTTGTGGATTAAGGAAACAACATAAGGGTAAACAGGATCTGATTTACTAACTGCAAAGGCCCTGTGGAAGTTATGCCTTCCTAAAAGAGCAGGAAAAAAAGAAGAGTTATTTTTATTTTTTGCCCTGTACATTTCCTTTTTAAATACATAAAGAACAATACTAAAATGGTGAACATTTTACATAACTTGAAGGATACAGAAAAATTCTGTCTCCGGGCATGACTAATGTGATTCAAGAGTTTAGTTATTGACTCTTTTCCCAAAGTTGGAAACCCCCATATGAAGAAACTGCTATTAGAATACCATTCAAACTCAAAAGAAAACTGAAGATAACTTAAGCTTGTTAATTTAAGCTTACTCCTTTCCAGAACAAGAAATCCTGCCTTTTTAAAAAAGAGGAAGCAAAACTAAAAGGGGTAAGTCCCTTTTATAGATGAGAAAATGTGAAGGCTACATAAGTGGATCTGGTAGCTTTCTTACATGTGTCTCATCATCCATAACTGCTTTCTCCTCTGAATGAATTGCGTTCCTGCCTACTCCTAACCCAAATACCAAATTCAAATGCGCTCCTGCTAGCTTTTACATAATACTGACAAAAGACCGCCACTGAACGATCTCAGAAACTCTGCTGGCTAATACTGTCCTTAGACTACACAGGAAAAGATATTCTAAAAATTTATGTGGAAACCCACTTTTTCACAATCCTGTACTTTGGAATTCTTCTTATTCACTCTTTAAAGTACATTATTTATTAAGCCCCTAAGTATCAGACACTATAACAGGTGCTTAAGACACAAAAATAAAAGTAAAATCCCCTGTCATCAAAGAACTTAGAGTTTACAGAGCAGTGATACCACCTAAACAAACAAAAAATATAGTATGTGAGGTACATGCTAGGTCAGAAATATATATGGGGCATGATGGGTCTACAAAGGAGGGCAACTACTTCAGCCTGAAATGGGGAAGAGGTGCTGAAAGAGGTGGCAGTTCAGTTGAAGCCTGGAAACCAAACAGTAGACAGGAGAAGAAACCAGACAGCATCCAGGCAGATTTAAGAGTGTGGACAAGGCACATAAAAC
This sequence comes from Martes martes, assembly GCF_963455335.1. NCBI lineage: Eukaryota > Metazoa > Chordata > Mammalia > Carnivora > Mustelidae > Martes > Martes martes. The sequence goes on along the minus strand of NC_137889.1, from coordinate 199,523,496 downwards.
AGTAGCACACACTGAAGAAAATACAAGTTACACAATCTAGCTGGACGGCATGATATGTGTTAAGGAGACTGAAGGCTAGGGAGGTAAGCAGGGGCCAAGATCATAAAAAAGCCTTGTGTGTAATGCTTAGAAGTTGGGACTTTTCTGAAATGACAATGGAAAACATGAAGCAAGGGAAAAGTACCCATTTTCAGAAAGGTTCTGTTTCTTCACAGAACATGAGTACAGATTAGCTATAAATTTTAAATAGAGGCAAGGCAATGTGTTGATAAGATTAGAGAAATCCAAGTGAGAAGTGGCAGGAGCCTGACCCTTATCAGTGTCACAAACCTAGAATCAAAAAGATTTGGTAACGAATGACACGGGGTAGGGATTTATAGAGGGATAGTGTAAAATAGAAGGAGGAGAGTAAGCTGATTCCTGGATTTCTGACCCAGGTAACTGAATGCATAAGACCAGTAACAATCAAAGTATAAAAGAGGAGCAGGTTTTAGAGGGAAGTTTCATTTCACTGTAATGAGTATGAGGTCCCTACAGGATATCACAGAGAAGATAACCCAGTAGGCAGCTGAATTTATGGTTTGGAAAGAAATATGAGATAGTGTTTCAAATCTAAGAGTCAATAGTTACAGTAGTTTTCTATTGTTGCTACAGCAAATTATCACATATTGAATGGCTTAAAACAACACAAATGTATTATCTTAGCGTGCCTAGTTCCGAAGCCCAACATAGCTCTCCACAGGTTAGCGGGGCTAATTCCTTTTTAGAGGCTCCAGGGGAGAATCGATTTCTCTACTCATTCAGATAGTTGGCAGTATTCAGCTCCTTGAAGATGTAGAGCTGAGATCCCAGCTTCCCTGCTGGCTTTCGGCTTAGAGGAATTTCCAGACTCTAGAGGTGGTCACCATCCTGCATCTTCCAAACCAACAACAGCAGGAGGAGTCCCTCTCATACTTAAATCCAGCTCCCTTCTTTTGTTGTGTCCGGCTGTTCGCTTTCACTCCTAAGTGCCCGTGTGATTACATTGGTTCTACTCTATGTATATATGCATCTTAAGATCCGCAACCTTAACTCCAGTTGCAAGGTTCCTTCTGCCGTACAATATAACACAATCACAGGATCCAGGGATTAAGGAATGGACATACTTGGGGAGCTGTTATTCTGCCTCCCATATTAGCTCTTAGGAGTTGTGGGCTTGAATGCAGAAGATAATGCCCCGGAGAACACTGGCATTTGGGTGCAGATGGAGAGCAGTTATAGAAGGAAATTAGGAAGCACACTAAGCTTAAGTTATAAGAAAAGAGATTTTCATGAGGAAGAAAAAAGTTAATTGTATAAGGCCACAAAGAAGTCAAGCTAGATAAGAAACAAAAAGAGTCCTCTGAACCTTGTTTTATAAGAATAAGCAGTAGCTTTGGACTGTTCAACAATAGAAAAAAAAAATCTGGTATCAGTAGGTCAAGGAGAAAGTATAGAGACTATGCAGAGACATTACTGAAAGGATGTGATGATGATGACTATATTAGTCTGCTGTTGCTGCCATAACAAACACTAAAAATTGGGTGACTTAACCAACAGAAATGTATTTTCTCACAGTTCTGGAGGCTAGAAGTCCAAGATCAAAGTGCCAAGATCAGGGTTTCTCCTGAGGCCTCTCTCCTTGGCCTGCAGATGGCCACCTTTTCTCTGTGTCCATACACAGTCTTTGTTCTCTGTGCACATGTCCTGGTGTCTCTTCCTCTTCTAGTAAGGACGCCAGTCCTATTGGATTAGGGCATCACTCTTATGACCTCATTTAACCTTAATTACCTCTTTTAAAGACCCTATCTCCAAGTAAAATCACACTGGAGTCAGGGCTACAACCTATGAATTGTTAGGAAAGGGAACACAGTTCTATTAACAACGATGATGATGACGATTATGACGACGACCATACCAATCACTGCTAACATTTACTGATCATTAAATATGGGCCAGACGCATTGCTAAGCACTTCATACATACTGTCATTTGACCCTCAAAGCACCTTATAAAGAACTATTATTTCTTTCACTTTATCACTTGAAGAGCTAAAGCAAGGTCATACCTCTAGAAGCGGCAGAGCTGACACCTGAATCCTGGTCTTTTAGCTTGAGCTCATGTTCTCAAACACTTTGCTCTCTGCTTTCCAGTAGTTGTAATAGAAAAGAAACAAATGGAGAGCAGCCAGATTGATAATATAAAGATGAGGGAGTTCTTTTTGTTGTTGTTTTGGTTTTTTGCTTGCTTTTATCTTGTTTCTCTAAATCCAAAGCTAAGAAAGGCTTAATGATTAGTATCTTACGTGGGGAAAAGAGCTCACAGAAAGGGAGAGGTTGAAGATTTTACTGTTCCACATTTACTCCTGTGCCGACCTTGATGAAAGCGGAATAAAAAAGCTGCATTGCACAGCTACTTAAAACTGTTCCCTCTACAGATAATTCTTATCTATCATGTGATATGCTATATCACGTGAACTATTTAAGGATCTACAGTGAGCAAAAACAGGAAGCCATCTTTCCCTTATAACACTAGTTACATAGTCTAGTGGGGGAGGCAGGTATCAAATACTAATAAAGAAGTATATAATAATAAACTGAGATAAGTGGTATGAAAAAAACATTCTACGAAACTGTTTAAAAAATTTTTTTTTAGATTTTATTTGTCAGAGTGAGAGAGAGAGAGCACAAGCAGGGGGACCAGAAGGCAGAGGAAGAAATAGGCTCCCCACTGAGCAAGAAGCCCAAAGTGGGGCTCAATCCCAGGACTCTGAGATCATGACCTGAGCGGAGTCAGATCCTTAAACAACTGAGCCACCCAGGCGTCCCTCTCTGAGACTATTTAATAAAGGAAACTGCGGGCACCTGGGGGGCTCAGTCAGTTAAGCATCTGACTCTTGATCTCAGCTCAGGTCTTAATACCAGGGTCATGAGTGCAAGCCCCATGCATTAGGCTCTATACTGGGTATGTGGCCTACTTTGTAATTAATTAATTAATGGAATCTGACCCAGACTAAAGGATCAGGGAAGGCTACTCAAAACGTTACTACTGAGTTCAAAGCAGAAGAATGAGCAACATGTGTAAGGGGAAGGGGATGTGCAAGACAAAGGCCCTGTGGGATGTACAGGACGGACTACGGAGCACTGGAGGAACTGAAAGAAAGTACTGCTGGTCCTAGATAACCCAGGGACACGGTGGTGGAGGATGTATATGTAATTACTGAAACATTATCATTGACTTCACTGCCCAAGATAGAGCTAACGACACAGGACAGAGGTTATAGGACAGAAAGTGGTAAGATTATCTAGGTCTGAATCAGAGAAAGCAAGAGAGAGAGAAAAGAGAAACAGAAAGAGGAAGAAAGAGAGAAAGACAGATGGATGGATGGATGACCCTTAACCAACAGGGACAGAAAGATGGGCCTGCGAAGAAGGAACAGGCAGAGACACACAAGGAAAAACCATGAGTACAATACCAGAAACCAAACGAAGAGAATTCCAAAAAGAAGGGGTTCAACGGCATGAAATGCTCTAATGAACACCAATACTCATACTTTAGAATTTAAAGGGATCTTAGAAACTGTCTGATTCAGTAGCCCTTTATTTCTCAAAGTACGGAATTAAGATTCAGGGAATACTCCAGTTAGTTTGTAGAATCTAGATTAAACCTAAAATTCCTAACGAAGAAGACAAAACTCTTCATATAATCAGTTGCCTGCTGACTAGTGATGACAACTAGTACTTGGCTCAGCTTTTCCTTCTTAAATCACTTTTACTCCTTTAGTCTTTCATAGTATTTCACCAAACCTCTGGCTATTTAAAAGTCATAGTTCTAAAGCTTCTCCAAGTCCTTTTTTTTTTTTTTTTAAAGATTTTATCTATTCATTTGAGAAGGAGAGAGAGAGAGCACATGAGCAGAGGGAGGGAGAAGCAGACTCCCTGCTAAGCAAAGAGCCCAATGCCGGGCTTGCTCCCAGGACCCCAAGATCATGACCCAAGCCAAGGGCAGATGCCCAACGGACTTAGCCACCCAGGCACCCTGCTTCTCCCAGTCCTTAAGTCATAATCCATTCTAAGAGTAGCCTTCCCTAACTCTAAATTAAGCTTCAGACTGATACGGAGCTACGGCAAGAAAATAATTTGCCACCCACACCCTTCCCCTACCTATTCCCGCCACCCCTAACCAAAGTTGTTATACATTTGAGTTTCGGAGTAGCATCCTACACTCTGTATTCAAAGGATTGTTTAACTGGGAAACAACTAGAAGAAACGTCAGGAACACAACTTTGTCAAGCTGGTGGTATCATCCTCTCTTGCTGGGGTAGTATTAAAAGTTCAGCCCCAGAGAGAGATGACAGAAAGAAGAAATTTAAAACAGAAGGGGAAAAATAGAAGGACAGGTGGTAGAAAGGTGGGAACATGGGACACAGTCTCTTTTCTTTTATTGTGTGATTTTTACATGGCAGAAGCAACTAAGGTAATTATTATAAGCACCCTAGAGTCCACTCTAAATTATCTTTTATATTGAGGTAAACCCATTCCATAGGTAAGCAATGCAATGCTGGACAATTCAAAATCCATTTGTTTGGGGAGCATTATCTCAGTTGGTGGGGGTAGTAGTGGTATTTCTTTTTTGTCTTTTCAATTTTTTAGATTCAATTAACATATATTATTTGTTTCAGGGGTACAGGTCTGTGATTCTTCAGACCTGCCTAACATCCAGCACTCACCACAATACCTACCCTCCTCAATGTCCATCACCTGGCCACCCCATCCCCTCACCTCCCTCCCCTAGTAGTAGTATCTTGAAAATAATCTTTACATGTAAATTTGGCTTATGACTAATAATCTAGGAACTCATAATACTTTAAAATAAGGAACTATCCTATCAAGACACAATCTCCACAGTCTCTGTACCAAACTCTGCTTCTTACTCCATGTTCCCAATGAATAACATCACCTTTTAAACTGATCACTGTCTCAACACAGTTTCTGGGGATTGGGGTTTTGTTTTGTACCTGTAGATATCCTAGTTGTTTCATACTGTCTACACCAGTCTCTGGGGTAAATGGTTAATCAAGATTTTTTTATTTAAGTGACCTCCTTCCTGAATTTCTACAGTATTCAAAAGAATGCTTTCCTATATAGACATACTTCAGAGATACTGAAGTTTCAGTTCCAGACAACTGTAATAAAACACATTATCACAAAGCAGTCAGTCAAATGAAATTTTTTGGTTTCCCAGTGCTATGAAAATTATGTGTACACTCTATTATAGTTTATTAAGTATACAATAGCATTATATTTTTTAAAAATGTGCACGTCTTGTTTTTTAAGTAGGCTTCATGCTGGGCTTGAATGGGGGGCTTGAATTCACAACCCTGAGGTTAAGACCTGAGCTAAGATTAAGAGTCAGACACTTAACTGACCAAGTTACCCAGGAGGCCCCAAAATGCATATACCTAAATTAAAAGATATTTTACTGCTAAAAAATGTTAACCATGATCTGAACTTTTAACAAGTCATAATCTTTTTGCTGGTAGAAGGTCCTCTCGCCTCAATGTTGATGGCTGCTGACTCGTCAGTGTAATAGCTGCTGAAGGCTGGGATGCCTGTAGCAATTCTTCAATAAGACAATGAAGTCTGCTGCATCGATCAACTCTTCCTTTCACAAACAATTTATCTGTAACATGTGATGCTGTTTGACAACATTTTACTCACAGTAAAACTTCTTTCAAAATTGGAGTATATCTTCTCAAACCCTGCTGCTGCTTTAAGTTAGCTTAGTAACTTAATAAAGCTAGCTTATGGAATATTCTAAGCTCTTTGTTGTTATTTCAACAGTCTTCACAGCATCTTCACCAGTAATAGATCCCATATCAAGAAACTACTTTTTTTTAAAAGATCTTATTTATTTGATATATTTAGAGAGAGCACAAGCAGAGGAGAAGGAGAAGCAGACTCCCCACTTAGCAGAGAGCCCGATGTGGGTTTCGATCCCAGGACCCTGAGATCATGACCTGAGCCAAAGGTAGATGCTTAACCAACTGAGTCACACAGGTGTTCCAAGAAAGCACTTTTTATTCATCAATAAGAAACAAGTCCGAATCAATTAGTTTTATCGTGGGATTGCAGCAAATTCAATCCCCTCTTCAGGCTCCACTTCTGGTTCTCTTGCTATTTCCATCACATCTGCAGTTACTGCCTCCACTAAAGTCTCGAACCCCTCAAAGGAATCCATGAAGACCGGAATCAATGTCTTCTGAACTCCTGTTAATGTTGACATTTTGACCTCTCCCTATGAATCACTAATATTCTTAATGGCATCCAGAATTGTGAATCCTTTTCAGAAGGTGTTTGTCGTTTTCAATTTTTATTTATTTGAGAGCAAAAGAACGAGTGAGCAAGCGAGCGAGAAAGGGAAAGCATGAGCAGGGTGAGGGACAAGCGGTCTCTCCGCTGAGCAGGGAGTCCCGTGTTGGTCTGGATCCTGGGACTCCAGATCATGACCTGAGCTGAAGGCAGATGCTTCACCGACTCAGCCACCCAGGTCCCCAGAAGGTTTTTGATCTCTTTTGTCAGATTCATCAGAAGAATCACTATTAATGGCAGCAGTAGCCCTACAAAATGTATTTCTTAAATAAGAAAAACTGAAATTATTCCTTGATGCAGGAGCTGCAAGATGGAAGTGCGGTGGCGAGCGCCAAACAATGTTAATCTCACTACGTATCTGCAACAGAGCTCTTGTGTGACCAGCTGTACTGCCAATGAGCAGTAATATTTTGCAAGGAATCTTTTTCCCCTGAGCATTAGGCCTTAACAGCAGGGTTAAAATACTGTATGGAAGTGCCACGTCACTATATTGTACACCTGACACCAATATTACACTGTATGTTAACTACCTAGGACTTAAATTAAAACTTGAAAAAAAATCAGTTTACAAATAGATGTGCTGTTGCCAAGGCTTTGTTGTTCTTTTTACTGTATAGAGCGCAGGCTGAAGAAATGCAGCATAAGGACATTAGGAAAAGAAAGGAAAAGTGAATTGGGGAAAATCAGGAGGGAGAGACAAACCATGAGAGACTGTGGACTCTGAGAAACTGAGGGTTTTGAAGGGGGTTGGGGGATGGGTGAGCCTGGTGGTGGGTATTAAGGTTGGCACGTATTGTATGGAGCACTGAGTGCAGTGCATAAACAATGAATCTTGGAACACTGAAAAAATACAATTAAATTTTAAAAATAAAAGATATATAGATTTATTCATTTGTTTTAGAGGGAGGGAGCAAGCGAGAGAACGGGGTTGGGAGGAAGAGGGTATGGGCAGAGATAAAGGGAGAATCTTAAGCAGACTCCCCACTGAGCACAGAGCTCAACATGGGGCTTGGATTTTTGGTCTGGTAAATAAACACTGGCCTGAACGTAAATTCACCAGCTACATCAGTCCCTAACAAGAGAGTATGCCTGTCCTTTGAAGCTCTGAAGCCTGGTATTAACTTCTCCTCTCTAGCTATGACAGTCCTAGACAGGATCTTCTTCCAATAGACAAAACAGCTACACTGAAACTCGGTTTCATTTAGCCACTTCATTCATCCGCAGCTGGATCTTGCGAATAACTCCCTGCAGCTTCTGTACCAGCACTTGCTGCTTCACTTTGTACTCTAATGTCATGGAGATGCGCTTCCTTCCTTAAACCTCCTAAACCAACAAGTGCAAGCTTGAAACATGTCCGGTAACTCACTCACCTTTCTCAATCTTTATAGAACTGAAGAGAATTAGGGCCTTGCTCTGGATTAAGCACTGGCTTACAAGACTGTTGTGGCTTGTCTGATCTTCTAACCAGACCACTAAAACTTTCTCCGTATCAACAAGATGGCTGTTTCACTTTCTTGTCACTCGTGTGTTCGCTGTAGCAGCACTTTCCTTCGAGAACAACTTCTTCGCATTTACAACTTGACGGTTTGATGAAAGAGGTTCAGCTTTCAGCCCATCTCAGCCTTCCTTACTAAACTTAATCATTTCTAGCTTTTGATTTCAAGTGAGAGACATGTGACTCTTCTTTTCACTTGAACACTTAGAGGCCACTGTAGGATTAGCAACTGGTTTATTTTCAATACATTGTGTCTCAGGGAAAAGAGAGGGAGGAGAGAAATGGGGGAACAACAGAGCAGTCAGAACACACAAAACATTTATTAAGTTCACCATCTTATATAACCGGTGACTCCCTTATATCTAATATAATTTATGACTCCCTAAAACAAATAAAATAGTAATATCGAAGATCACTGATCACAAATCACCAAAACAAATATTATAATAATGAAAAAGTCTGAACTATTACACAAATTACCAGAATGTTATACAAAGACACAAAGTTAGCAAACGCTTTTGGAAAAATGGCGCTCAATACAAGGTTGCCACAAATCTTCAATCTATATAAAAAACACATCTGTAAAGTGGAGTCAATAAAATGAGGTATGCCCTGTATCAATCAAAAACTTAAGTAGAATATATGACAATGCTAATAAAATTAGGAAATAGATATTTGACTCTGTAACTCAGGGTTCCTCCATGTTTAATCCTAATACACCATTTAGCATAACTGATTATTATATATCCTTCAGCTCTCAGCATCAGCACACTGTCTCACTCACCACGGAGATTCTCTTTTTAAACCAGAAGCACTGCATGAGATTCTGAAGTTTCCTGTTTCCTCATGTCTCGCCTTCTTTGTCTATTGCAAATATCAGGTTTTCCTGAGATCACAGCTGTCCCCAGCCTACTCTTTCTTGTCATAGGATAGATTCAGGTACAGGTCTACAGTGGCTAGTGGCCAGAAAGAGAAAGAAAGTAGAGAAAGAAGTTTTGGCAACACCTTCACAACAGCTCTAAAAGATGCTATTATTATGTAATGGCTAAGTTCTACAGTATTCCTGGGCTTGAATTTCAGGCACCTTAAAAATTAACTAGATTTTGTAAGCCAAGAATTACATAAATATATTTATTCAGACTTTACTAGGGTGCCTGGGTGGCTCAGTAGTTAAGCGTCTGCTTTCGGCTCTGGTCATGATCCCAGGGTCCTGGGATCAAGTCCCTGCATCGGGCTCCCTGCTCAGCAAGGAGCCCGCTTCTCCCTCTCCCATTCCCCCCCACTTTTGTTCCCACTCTCACTCTGTCTCTGTCAAATAAATAAATAAAATCTTAAAAAAAAAAAAAAAGACTTTACTTGACCTTATTTGACATGTGAAAATCTAAAAAAAACCCACCAAGCTCACAGAGAAATCAGATGGCCAGAGGTGGGGGGTTGGGAGGTTGGTGAAATGGTGGAAGGGTGTCAAAAAGTACAATGTTCCAGTATGAAATGAGTCATGAGGATGGAATATACAGCATGGCAACTGTAGTTAATAATAGTACTGTATTGGGACGCCTGGGTGGCTCAGTTGGTTAGGCCGCTGCCTTCGGCTCGGGTCATGATCCCAGGGTCCTGGGATCGAGTCCCGCATCGGGTTCCTTGCTCAGCGGGGAGCCTGCTTCTCTCGCTGCCTCTGCCTGCCTCTCTGCCTGCTTGTGTGTACTCTCTCTCTCTCTCTGGTAAATAAATAAAATCTAAAAAATAAAATAAAATAAAAAAAATAATAGTACTGTATTACATGCATGACAGTTGCTAAGAGAGTAGATCTTAAAAGTTCTTATCACAAGAGAAAATTCTGTATGTATTGTGATGGACATTAACTAGATTTGTAGTGATCATTTTGCAACATTTACAAATATCAGATCATGCTGTATATACCTAGAACTAAAATGATATTGTATATCAATTATACCTCAACTTAAATATTCATTCATATATATATGTAAATATACATATATATTTACATTATATATATATGTACACAAACACACACACACACATATTTGGAAGGAAAAAAGTTTTGTGTAAAGCAATTAGGAGAAAACAGCAGATAAATCAAACAAAGTTACTGTCCTGGAGAGACCTCTCAAGTTTAAAAGTTACACCACCATTTTAACATCTACAAAAATGTAAGTTCTGATTTCTTAACCCATAACTCACAGATTTCTTGACCATATCCCTATAAAAAACACTTTTGCTTATTTTCTTAGTGTTAGTGCTACACATCCAACTCATTTAGCTGATGGTTTATTCAGTAGCCCTCATCTCTCCTCATCAGACATGTAAAAATGTGGGAGTTCTCCAACTAATATTTATATGGATTGCTCGGTTGGGTTTTTTTTAATGTAAATTCCCATACCTTTAACGCTAGTGAACTTCACTAATTCATTTTTTAAAATGTCAGAGTTATTTAGTAGTTTTACTGAGTTGTCCACACAATTAGGGACTGCTTGAATATGTAAAGGGAGTACTGAATGGCAAGTCAAAAACATTTATTTTTCTTCTGAGATACCTACAAGTAGAAAAATCATCTGAGGGGGCGTCTGGGTGGCTCAGTCAGTCAAGCATCTGCCTTCGGCCCAGGTCATGATCCCAGCTGGGGTCCTGAGACTGAGCCCTGCGAAGGCCCTGCTCAGCAGGGAGTCTGCTTCTTTCTCTCCTGTACTTGTGCATGCCCCCCCAAATAAATAAAATCTTAAAAAAAAACAGAAAAATCAATTGAGAACAATTGAGAATGTAAGTTAAAAGCCACTTAATTCAAGGTTTTAGATAAAAATTCAAAGGTTCAACTATCAATCTTTCAAACTAAAAACTGAGAAATAACTTTTCCTGCTCTTTTTCTCACCTTTTAAATAACTAGTTGCTTTTTCTTTTTTTGCTCCCGATGACAGAAAGAAATGAATTTCTCTAAACAAATGCAATGGCAGTGATTAATTCCTAGAATTATAAAGCTCAGTTAACTGTTAATATATGCATTTTATCAACTTTCTCTTTGACTAAAAGATAGTATCTTTCTTCAGAGTAATATGCACCTTGTAGAAACCTCTACCTCTGGCAGTTACAGGAAGTTCGGGTTCGGTCTCTACATTATCTGGTAACCAGACTCAAGTAATTCATTCAAACTCCCAAAGGTCCTATCTACAAGTACTCCACACATCATAATCTCCCTTCATTTTAAAGAATACAATCAAAGCCACTATTACAATGGCTACCAAGTTGGGTTTAAAATAGGAGCGCCTGGGTGGCTTAATGGGTTAAAGCCTCTGGCTTCTGCTTGGGTTATGGTCCTGGGGTCCTGGGATCAAGCCCCGCATCGGGCTCTCTGCTCAGCGGGGAGCCTGCTTCCTCCTCTCTCTCTCTCTGCCTGCCTCTGTGCCTACTTGTGATCTGTCAAATAAATAAATAAATAAAATCTTTTTAAAAAATAAATAAATAAAATAAATAGGTAATCTCAGTATTAAGATGAAAAGGGCATTCATGAGGCACCTGGATGGCTCAGCTTGTTAGGTGTCTGACTTTTGTCTTCAGCTCAGATCAAGATCTCAGGGTCATGAGATCAAACCCTGAGTCAGGCTCCGTGCTGGGCACAGAGTCTGCTTTTCTCTGCCTCTGCCCCTCCCTCAGCTCACAACTCCGCTTTCTCTCTCTCCAAAACAAATGAATCTTAAAAAAGAAAAGAAAAGAAAAGGGCCTTCATATTAATTAAAAGTATTCATGAGAGTAACAGCAGAACTTCTTGGCTAAATTCTAAATGAAATGTGATTCTACTTAATTTTATTGTACAGGCTGCAACTGTTACTTATGAGAAATTAACACTTTACAGCTAACCCTTGAACAATGCAGGGATTAGGGGAACCGAATCCCCACACAGTTGAAAATTTATGTATAATTTTTGACTCCCCAAAAATGTAATAGCTTGCTGTTGACCAGAACCCTTACTAATAACATAAATAGTTGATTAACACATATTTTGTATATTATATACTGTATGCTTATAATAAAGTAAGCTAGAGAAAATAAAATTAAAATCTTAAGAGAAAATATATTTATGGTACTGTATCAAAATATATCCATATACAACTGGACCCATACAGTTCAAACCCATGTTGTTCAAGGGTCAATTGCACTCATAAAGGCTTCTTATCAGACCATCTCAGACGGGATTCCCTAGTTTCCTACACAGTTGCTATCTATGACAGTCAGCATGCCATGAGAAATTTCTGAAAAGAGAATGAAAGAGTGCCCAAGCACAGCTCTGAATATCATGGATGAAAACCAAAGGGAGCTGCTATCAATGTTTAAGAGTAATTATTCTCTGAAGGATTAAAAACAATAAGTAGTTAACAGAGATTGCCTCAGAAAAGGATCGACTGGTTTTTGATAACTCTGAATTATTTTTTTATTGAGATAAAATTGATATATGGCATTATACAATTTTCAGGTGTGTGACATCATCATTCAGTATCTTTATGCACTACACCAAAAGTCTAGGTGCCATCAATCAGCATATAATAAACCGCCTTCTCCCATTTCACCTACCCTCCAATCCCCTTCCAGTCTGATAAACAATCTGTTCTCTGTATCTATGAATTTTTGCACTTTTTTTTTTAGATTCCGCACGAGTGAAATCATCACGAGTGGTATTTGTCCTTCTCCATCTGACTTATTTCACTTAGCACACCATCCTCAAGGTCCATTCATGTCTTCGCAAATAACAAGATCTCATTTTTCTTTATGGCTCAGACATATTCCATTGTCCATATATATACCACAACTTCGTTATCCATTCACCTATCAATGGACATTTGGGTTGTTTCCATATCTTGACTACTGTAAATAATGCTGCAGTGACAGAGCGGTGCATATATCTTTCTGAATTAGTGTTTTCACATTCACTGGATAAATATCTAGAAGTGGAATGGCTCAATCATACTATGAATCGATTCTTAATTTTCTGAAGAATCAGCTTGTTTTCAATAGTGGCTGCACCAAATTACATTCCCATCAACAGTGTATGAGTCTCCTGTTTTCTCCACATCCTTTCCAACATTTGTTATTTCTTGTCTTTCTGATAACAGTCATTCTAACAGGTGTGAGGTGATATTGTGGTTTTGATTTTCACTTCCTGAATAACTAGTGATGCTGAACATCTTTCCATGTGACTGTTGGCCATCTGTATACCTTCCTTGGAAAATGTCTATTCAGATCCTCTGCCCATTCTATCTGACTGCTTATTTTTTTCATTGTTGAGTTGTAGGACTTCTTTATGTATTTTGGCTATTAACCCCTTATTGGCTATATGATTTGCAAAGATCTTCTGTATTCAGTAGGTTGCCTTTTTGAGGATGGTTTCCTTCACTGAACAGAAGCTTTTTAGTTTGATATAGTCTCATTTGTTTGTTTTTGTTTCTCTTGCTTTTGGAGTCAGGCCCACAACACATCATTAAGACCAGTGTCAAGGAGCTTACCATGTTTACAAGCTTACTTATGTTTTCTTCTAGGAATTTTATGGTTTCAGGTCATTTCTTTAATCCATCTTAATTTTTGTGTATGAAGATAATGCTCTACTTCTATTCTTTTGTGTGTAGCTATCCAATTATGCCAGCACCACATATTGAAGAAAATTATCCTTTCTCCATTGTATATTCTTGGCTTCCTGGTCATAAATTAAATATCCATATACATGTGGATATATTTCTGGCTTCTCAATTCTGTTTCATTGATTTGTGTGTCTGGGGTTTTTTTTTAAAGATTTTATTTATTTATTTACCAGACAGAGATCACAAGTAGGCAGAGGGGCAGGCAGAGAGAGAGGGGGAAGCAGGCTCCCTGCTGAGCAGAGAGTCCGATGTGGGACTCGATCCCAGGACCCTGGGATCATGACCGGAGCTGAAGGCAGAGGCTTTAACCCACTGAGCTACCCAGGCGCCCTGTGTCTGTTTTTATGTTAATGCCATACTGTTTTGAGTACCATAGCTTTATAGCATAGTCTGAAACCAGGAAGCATGATATCTCTGGCTTTATTCTTTCTCAAGACTGCTTTAGGTACTTGGTATTTTTTGTTGTTCTATACAAATTTTTAATTATCTGTTCTAGTTCTATGAAAAATGCCACTGGAATTTTAACAAGAATTACACTGAATCTGTAGATTGCTTTGAGTAACACGGACATTTTAACAACATTAATTCTAATCCATGAGCATAGACCACTTATTTGTGTCTTCTTCAATTCCTTTCAACAACTTCTCACAGTTTCACTATATAGGTCTTTTACCTCCTTGGTTAAATTACTCTGAAGTGTTTTACTCTTTTCAGTGCAACTGTAAAACAGATTGCCTTCTTAATTTCCCTTTCTGATAATTTTTTTTAAAGATTTTATTTATTTATTTGACAGAGAGAGAGAGAGAGATCACAAGTAGGCAGAGAGGCAGGCAGAGAGAGGGGGAAGCAGGCTCCCTGCTGAGCAGAGAGCCTGATGTGGGGCTCGATCCCAGGACCCTGAGATCATGACCGAGCTGAAGGCAGAAACTTCACCCACTGAGTCACCGAGGCGCCCCTCCCTTTCTGATAATTTGTTATTAGAGTACAGAAATGTCACTGATTTCTGTGTATTGATTTTTCACCCTCCAACTTTACTGTATTATTCTAATAGTTTTTTAGGAGAAACTAGATTTTCTGTATATAGTATCGTATCATATACAAAGAATGACAGTTTTATTAGTTCTTTCTTTCTATTCTGGATGACTTTTATTTCTTTTGCTTGCCATATTGCTGTCACCAAGACTTCCAGTACCATATTGAATAAAGTGGTGAGAGTGCACATTCTTGACTTGTTTCTAATCATAAAGGGAAAGCTTTTTTAGCTTTTGACCACTGAGTATGGTAATAGCTGTGGGGTTGTCACATATGGCCTTTATTACATTGAGGTATGTTTCCTCTCTACTACATTGTCAAGATTTTTATCATAAATGGATGTTGAATTTTGTTAAATGCTTTTTAAAAAAATCTATTCAGATGACCATATGGTTTTTATCTTTTATTTTGTTAATGGGGTGTATCTGTACTGATTTTTTTGACGTTGAACCATTTTTGCGTTCTTGGAATAAATCCCACTTCATTGTGGCATATAATCCTTTTAATGTCTTCTGAATTTGATTTTCTCATTTTTGTTGAGAATTTGTGCAGCTATGTTCATCAAGGGCACTGGCCTCTCATTTTCTTTTTTAGTGGTGTCCCTGTCTGGTTTTGGTATCCAAGTAATGCCAGCCTCATTAAATGAGTTTAGACACATTCCTTCCTCATTTTAGAAGACTGAGAACAACAGGTAATAAATCTTCTTTTAAAATTTGGTAGAATTCACCAATGAAATTGTCTGGCTCTGGGATTTTGGGGGGAGGTTTTTGATCATGATTCAATCTTTTTACTAGAATTCTGTCTATTCAGATTTCTTATTTATTCCTGATTCAGTCTTGGAAGATTGTGTTCCTAGCAATTTATCCATTTCTTCTAAGTTGTCCAATCTGTTGGCATATAAATGTTTATAGTACAGTTGGCCTTTGAACAAATATGAGTTTAAATCATGCAGATCCACTTATACATGGATTTTTTTTCAATATACACAGTATGGTACTATAAATGTATTTTCTCTTCCTTATAATTTTCTTAGCATTTTATTTTCTCTAGTTTATTTTAATAATATAGTATATTATACATATGGTATACAAATTATGTTCAATTACTGCTTTTGTTATCAGTAAGGTTTCCAGTCAATAGTAAGCTATTAGTAATTTTGGGGAGAGTCAAAAGTTACATGTGGATTTTTGACTGTGCAGGGGGTTGGTTCCCTTAAACCCTGGTGTTGTTCAAGAGTCTACTGTAGTTTGTTATGATCTTATATATTTCTTCATTAATTTCTCTTTCATTTCTGATTTTTTTACATTTTAATTCTAATATAGTTAACATACAGACTTGTATTAGTTTCATTTCATTTCTGATTTTATTTGAACCCTCTCTTTTTTTCTTGGTGCATCTAGCTAAAAGAATATCTCCTTTTTATCTTTTCAAAGAACCAATTTCACTGATCTATCTTGTCTTTTTGGTCTCTTTCTCATCTAATCTTTATTATTTACTCCATTCTACTAATCTTTGGCCTCATTTGTTCTTTTTCTAGTTCCTTTAGATGTAAAGTTTGATATTTAATATTTTTTGTGTTTCTTGAGATAGGCCTATAATTCTATGAACTTCCCACTTAGAAATGCTTTTGCTGCATTCAATAAATTTTGGTATATCATATTTCTGTTTTCATTTATCTCAAGGTAATTTTTGATTTTTCATTTGGTTTCTTCATTGACCCACTGGTTGTTCGGTAGCATGTTGCTTAATATCCATATTTCTGTGGTTTTTCTAGTTCTCCTTTTTTTTTTTTTTTTTAAGAGGTACATTGAGAAAGAGAAAAGGTGAGGGGAGGGGCAGAGGGATAAAATCAAGCACATTCCCTGCCAAGTGGGGAGACCTATGCAGATCTCCTGTGCAGACCTGTGCAGACCTGGAGATCCCACAACCTTGAGGTCATGACCTGAGTTGAAACCAAGAGTTGGATACTTAACTGACTGAGCCACCCAGGTGCCCTCCAGTTTCTTCTTTAATTGATTTCCAGTTTCACACCATCGTGGTCAGAAAAGATGCTTGATAGGATTCCAACCTTCCAAATTTATTAAGACTTGTTTTGTGTCCTAACATATTATCTATCCTAGAGAATGTTCCCTGTGCACTTGAGAAGAATGCTCAAGTATTCTGCTCCTTTGGGATGGAATGTTCCATACATATCTTTAAGTCCGTCTGGTCTAATTTGCCATGTAAGGATGATGTTTCCTTATTGGTTCTCTGTCTGGCTGATCTATCCAGCAATGTAAGTGGAGTGTTTAAGTCCCCTCCTATCATTGTACTGCTGTCAATTTCTCCCTTTAGGTCTGTAAATATTTGCTTTATATATTTTAGCGCTCCTATGTTAGGTGCATATTTATCTCTCCTACTGACCCTTTTATCATTATGTAATGCCCTTGTCTTTTAGTACAGTCCGTTTTAAAGTCTATTTTGATAATAATTATTTTTTTTTTAAAATATATCTTGTCTGATGTAAGTATAGCTATACCAGGTTTCTTTTCATTTCCA
>NC_137889.1:199312392-199506200 GCF_963455335.1 Martes martes | reverse complement strand
GTTGTTTTTTTAAAGATGTATTTATTTGAGAGAGAGAGAGAATGAATGAGCAAGAGGTGTAGGGGGAGAGAATCTCAAGCAGACTCCATGCTGACTGTGGAGCCCAACATGGGGCTTGATCTCAGGATCATGAGATCATGACCTGAGCTGAAACCAAGAGCCTGTCACTTAACTAACTGTGCCACCGAGGTGCCCCTTCTGGTTCTTTTTATAGATCCTTTCTGTTCCTCCTTCTTTCTTTCCTTGTGATTTGATGGTACTCTTTAGTGTGATATTTAGAGTCCTTTCTCATTTTCTTTGGTGTACTTACAGTAAGTTTTTGCTTCTGATTATCATGAGGTTCACCTATAACGTATTATATATTTAACAGTTGGTTTTAAGATAAATAGAAACTTTAATTTGAACACATTCCAGAACTTTACATTTTTACCCATCCCTCGTGTTTTATATTCCTGTCACATTTCACATCTTTTTATTTTATGCATCCCTTAACTTATTGTAGTTTTAGTTAATTTTACTATTGACCTTTAGCTCTCATATTTCCTTTAGAAGTTATTTATCCACTATCTTTACTATGTGTTGACCTTTTCCAGTGATATTTTTACTTTTTTTTTGTTTTCTTGTTATTAATTAATCCCTTTTCACTTTAAAGTCTCTTTAGCATTTCTGTAAGACCAGTTAGTGGTGATGAACTCCTTTAGTTTTTGTTTATCTGGAAAACTCTTTAAGGTCGCCTCTTTAATTCTAAATGATAACCTTTCCAGTTAGAGAATTCTTGGTTGGAACTTTTTTTCTTCACAGCACTTTACGTATATCATGCCACTTCTTTCTGGTCTGCAATGTTTCTGCTGAAAAATCCACCAACCGCCTTATGGAACTTCCCTTATATATAACAAGTTGTTTTTCTTTTACTGCTTTTAAGATTCTCTCTTTAACTTTTACAATTTTTATTATAAAGTGTCTTGGTATATATCTTTTGGGGTTCATCATATTTGGAACTTTTTGGGCTTCCAGAACTTGAATACCTGTTTCCTTTCCCAGATTACGGAAGTTTTCAGCCATTAAATAATGGCTAAATTGAAAGCAAAATTGAAGCAAATTTTCTGGTACTTTCTCTCTCTTCTCTTTCTGGGACCTCTGTAATGCAAATGTTACCTCTCCAGATGTTGTTCCAAAAGAACTTAAGGTAGCTTTACTTTCTAAAACTCTTTTTTCTTAGGCCACCTGGGTGGCTCAGTTGGTTAAGTGTCTGCCTTCAGCTCAGGTCATCATCCCAGGGTCCTGGGATCAAGCCCCACATCAGACTCCCTGCTCACTGGGGAGCCTGATTCTCCCCCTCCCTCTGCATGCTACTCACCTGCTTGTGCTTTCTGTCAAATAAATATTAAAAAAAAAAAACAAAAAAACATCCTTTTTTCTCTTTGTTGCTCTGTCTAGGTAAGTTCCACTGCTTTGTCTTCCAGCTCACTGACATGTTCTGCTTCATTCAATCTGCTATTGAACCCCTCGAGTAAATTAATTTTTCAGTTAAGTTATTGTATTTTTCAGCTAAATTCTGTTTAACAGTTTCTTATATTTCTAATTCTGCTGAAGTTATTACTGTGTTCACCAATCTTCTCCCAAGTTCAGTGAGCATCTTTATGACCATTACTTCGAACTATTTATGGGCACATTTCTTAACTCTGTTTCATCAAGGTCTTTTTTTGAACTTCTGTCTTCTTTCATTCAGATCATATTCTTCTGTCTCATTTTGCCTGCATCTTTGTTTTTATGAATTAGGCAAATCAAGTACATCTCCCATCCCTGAAGGAGTAGTTTTGCATAAGAAATACACAATGGAACTCAGAAGTGCTATCCCCTCTGGCCACCAATGCCACACACTCAAGGGGCATTCCATGTGGGAGTGGTACACACCTGCCTGCTTTGGTGAGGCCACACATGAGAGTAGGTAGAGCTCTTGTTGGTCTGGCTGTGATGCAAGACTGCACTGTAGGGGTGGGCTGGGCCCTCAGCAGGTTGTGCCCTCCTTTGCCAACAGGCTAGAGGAAGAGTTCCAAAATGGCAATTGCTGGTGCTGGCACCAGCACATTAGAAGAAGATTGCAAAAGTAGCACCGACCAGTGTCTCCATGCCAGCACAGTCCCAAAAAGTTCCTGCTTCTTAGGCAGAAACTTCGAGATTAGTTAAGTGTACGTCCTTCACTTATAATCTAGGTATTTCTGCACTGGGTCCAATGGCCAGGGAGTATGTGTACAAGCCACTTAATAGCAAGTTCTTCTTGGTGTGCCTGAGTGGCTCAGTTAGGTATCTGACTTCAGCTCAGGTCATGATCTCAGGGTCCTAGGATCAGGTCCTACTTCAGGCTTCCTGCTCGGCAGGGAGTCTGCTTATCCTTCTCCCTCTGCCCCTTCCCCTGCTCATGCACACACTCTCTTCCTCTCTCTCTCTCAAATAAATACAATCTTAAAGAAAATTTTAAAAGAGCCAAGTTTTCTCCATTCCCTATAGTTCTGTGGTTTTCCCGAACACAATTCCTGGTTTTCAAAGCCAGGCATGTAAGGGACTCAGCTCTCCCGGGCAGGCTGGGTGGCTAATATGCAGCAGAGACCCTTGCTTATCAAGGAAAAGTTTCATAGTTTTGGGATCCTGTCTGGTTGTGAATTGCTTTGTCTGCGGTGGGGTTTTTGGTGTGTTTTGTTTGTAAGACCATGTCTCTGCCTCTCCTACCTGTTTTAATGCTATCCTTTTTGTGGAGATTCTGTTCATCTCGTTTTCAGGTCTTTCTCAGAGGAAATTACTCCATATATAGTTGTAAATCTGTTGTATCTGTGGTAGGAAGTGAGTTCAAGATCCTCCTACATGGCCATCTTGAACCTGTCTCTTTATGAATTATTTTTAAGTCATATATATTTGGGAGGAGAAAGAGCAGCAGGGAGAAACCCATGCATACATACAGAAGCAGAATGAAATCCAGTATGATACAATGAATTTCTGGATCCAGAATGTCTCAGTTTAATCCCAACAGTCATTTTGTAGCCACGTGACCTCTTAATAATCATATAACACTGGGCATGTTTTTTACTTCTCTATATCCAGTTTTCTTATCTGTCAAGTGGGGATAATAATAGTTCCCCTTACAGGGCTGTTGAGAAGAATCAAAGAGTAAAAGATGCAGAATCTGGCACATAGTAGGCACGATGTAATGATTAGGTATTATTCTTAACTATGAGTTAATTTTAGACTTTTAGGAAGTTGCAAAAATAGTAGTGTACCCTTACTTCCTTCACTCTTCTCCTTCTTTTAACATCTTATATTACCATAGTACAATTACCAAGAACAGAAAATGAACACTGGTACAGTATTAATTAAACTACAGACTTTATTTAATTTCACCAACTTTTCTACCAATGTCCTTTTTTTCTAGTATCCTATTCAAGATCTACATTATATTTAGTTATTTTTTCTTAGTCTCCCTCAGTCTGTGACAATTCTTCATGGCAGACACAGGCATAACAGTATTTTGTAGTTTTCTTGACAAAAAATGCATAACCTCATTGTAATTATGAGAAAACATAAGAATAATCCAAAATTGTGTAATATTCTATAAAATAACTGATCAGCGGGGCACCTGGGTGGCTCAGCGGGTTAAGCCTCTGCCTTCAGCTCAGGTCATGATTGCAGGGTCCTGGGATCGAGCCCCGCATCAGGCTCTCTGCTCAGTGGGGAGCCTGCTTCCCCCTCCCTCTCTCTGCCTGCCTCTTTGCCTACTTGTGACCTCTCTGTCAAATAAATAAATAAAATCTTTAAAAAAAAATAACTGATCAGCATTCCTCCCCCAGAGTCTATATTTCAAGTGCCTTATGAGGTAACTCTATATTAGCAGGCTAGCCTAGAAATCTAGCTAACTTAATATGTATTATTTTTTCAGGGAGAAATACACTACTGGTCTCAACTTAAGATGTCAGAATACATCTCTTTTTCTTATTTGCTCTGTCCCTAACCTGATGGACAATAGGAACTCTGCCTCTTTCCTGGTATATCAAAATCATTCACTATCTCATTACTCTGCTGCTGTTAAGCAATAATGCTTGTTCTTTGCAATTCCCAAGGCTGCTCCCCGTTTACTCTAAAACTTCTTTTTTCTTCTCTTTCCCTAACTCTTGGATTCCTGGCAATGTGAGACCTATTTCTGAGCCCTCAAATTTGGCAATGTGTTCACAGCCTCTCTCTAGTTTTCCAGACTCAGCTCTGGACTCTGCACATTCTTCAGATTCGGGGAAGACTCCAGAGCTATAAGTAAAACTCTTCCTCCACTAGTTCAACTCTTACAGAACTCCATCTACTAGCTGGGCTGATTCCTGGCATCCTTCCAAATATGTAAATTCAAACTTTTCCAAATATGTAAATTCAAACTTCAAAGGTACAAGAAGGGAAGGGGCCTGGGATGAGGAGACAGGTAGAAACTAGGGCTGCTGGAACCCTAAGAAAGGATTTGGAACACCGGCTAGAGAAAAGGGGGGAGGTGGTGCGGTGAAGGGATGACAATAAGGAGCAGCACAGTGACAGTTAACACTGATGTCCTAAAACATTTTCATCACCTCCTTCTTTATCCTTCCTATTTCCCCTGGAAGATCTAAGGCCTTCATCCAGTATCAATTCCCAAGGAGAGGCACTGACCTGCTGGCTGTCTCTTGCACTGACTTCAACTACTGCCTAAGACCAGTAGCTAGTGGTCCATCTCAGCTAACTGTATAGAGAACACCAGCTTCTTTCCTTTTTCTCTATACCTGGCATAAGCATCAGTTGTTCTGAAGTTTTCTAAGAGTCACTACTGCTAGTCATGATGGGCAAATAGAGGATAAATAATACTAACAAAGGGAAAATTTTAAGAAGTCTCACAATATAAATTAAATGGTTTCTAGACCTTCTCAAGCTTTCCCAACTGCTCTTTCACCCGGACCCTAAGAGTCTATTTATCCAAAATTGTTCCATACTTAGTCTTCTACTCCAATCTTCTTTTGAGTTTTCTATTTTCCAGGAGGCTTATATCTGGGAGTCACAAAGTCAGACCTCTGTGGTTGCCTTTCATTCCCATTTCATCACAGAAGGGAACTCCAGTGTGCTTATCACTGTCCTAATTCTGTTACTCACTAAAGTGTTACTGAATGTGTTAAATGTTTTGAAGAAGAGTTACATAATCTTTTGAAGTCTCATTTTAAACAGCTGATGGCGGTGCCCTTCCTGACAGAATTACTGAGGACTAGTGAGACAGGTATGCACAATGGCATATGCCAGACATCCAACAAATGGTGGCAGCTGTGCTCTCTATCAACCATTCTATTACCACCATATATCCAGCCCATGACTGGTACAGATGCAAGATGTGCAGTAGGAACTAGCACTGAGGAGTGAGCCGGATTTCGCGACTACAGCTCCTAGTACTTAAAAGTAAGTACTACCCCCACGTTAAAAGTAAGAATAGGGAAGTAAGAAATACTGAAAGTAAGCTAGGTTTTATATGTGTCTAAGGTGGAACCAGGAAGTTAGGAAAATCTCAGAAATAAGAAAATGAGAATAGAGTTTTGTTGGCTTTTTATTAAAAAGGAAAATAGCACTCAGCATAATGTACAAAGTAAAAATAATACATAGCCAATCTAAATATTTAAAGTTGTTTTTGTTTTGAAACCAAAGGTGTCATTTATTCTAAGTATCAAGATAATACTGCAATAAAAAAATCCTTCTAGTCCTTTTGTTTTTATAGTTTCAACTCTATCTCCTATTTAAAACATTACACTGATAAACCTTTGGTTGCAACTGGCAAGTCACATGTACTGGAAGTCTCCTTATAAGCAGGTATTTTCTTATCCTATTAAAAATATATATACAAATAAATCCAACGCAGCTTCATACCTTACATACATAGCTGCTCCTTTAACATTCACATGCAGGACTCATCTCTCCAGGCACGATCCTTTTGTGCATTACTTGTTTTCCAACTAGCCCTGAAATAATACCAGCCAGATCTATTTTCCTCTTTCTTCCAACTTCTCTGAATAGCATGGAAGTAACTAATGATAAGTGAAGCTACTGCATAATTTTCCCTCTTACTGAATGAAACTTCCTTCAATTAGTTGTTTGTAAATGTGCTCATTGCTAATCTCTCACATGCTTCTAACCCCTAACAAGAGACATGTTGTTTCCCAACTCAGAAAATTAACATGAATATCCACATTGACCTGGCAGTTGTGGATTACAGTCATTTTCCAGGGGGCCAGTTTAAGGCCTATGCACAAAGCCGCCTTTGTTTTGAGAAAAATGATTTCTCTGAGGTTTATGGTGAGATTGAAGCTACTTTGTACAACCCACTGCTCCTGGCTCAATACATGCTAATGGCAGCATTCTGTGAGGAGTATAGAAGACATGAAAAAGAGGATTAATCTATTTACTGATGTAACAGAACTTGTTTCTTATTCTGTGTTCTAAATTTTACCATATGAGGTTTTTAAATTTTACCTAAATTTTAAAAAGAAGTAATTCATTTTAAACCCATGTTCTTTTTTCCCTTCTGAATTATTACGAAAACAAATCAAGTAGCTTTCTCTTTGACACTTCCTAATTATAACCTAATAAAATCAATCTGGCAAAAAAGTAACAGGTCAGGGCAAGTAAATTTGGTCCTAGATAAAACAAACAATATTTATATGCTACACTTTGCCAGATTTAAAAAACAAATAATGGGGGTGCCTGTACTGTCAGTTAAGCGTCTGCCTTTGGCTCAGGTCATGATCCCAGGGTTCTAGGATGGAGCCCCGCATTCGGTTCCCTCCTCAGTGGGGAATCTCCTTCTCCCTCTGCCTCTCCCATCTCCCCCAGCTTGTGCTTGCCCTCTCAAATGAATAAGCATAATCTTTAAAAAAAAAAAAAAAAGCAAATAACGATTGTTAATTGATAAGTCTCATTCCAAAAGGGTAAATATTAAGTTTTATTTTCACAAAAGGAATGGAAGATGAAAATTTTAATTGAGTAATTTCTAAGAAAATGAAAAAGCTGTAGTTCAATAAATCACCTGTAACTTAACTATTCCAGAAAACCCTCTCCTTTGCAATACATTTAATTAAGTCAATGGAAAACCATTATTCAATTCCAGGAACAAGAAACAGACAGCCTGTATGTGACCACCATGAACACACATAGTTAAAAAGCAAAGTAAATTGAACTGTCCGGAACTATTTTTCAAATCTTCAGTCACTGAAAGCTAAAAGCTTGTTTCTTCTCTTTGTGCTCATCTTTCAGATCTTTCCCCTTTAACATCAGAAATCTGGCAGAGTTCGGGGCTCCTGAGTGGCTTAATTGGTTAAGTGCCTGCCTTCGTCTCAGGTTGTAATCCTGGGGTCCTGGGATTGAGCCCTAGATCGGGCTCTGCTCAACAGGGAGTCTGCTTCTCCTTCTGCCCCTCCCCACTTGTGCTTTCTCTTTCGTTCTCTCTCTCCTCTTTCAAATAAATAAATTTTTAAAAAAAGTTTCCCAAACTACCATTAAAGGAATTCATGACCAGTAAGCCACCCTACAGTAAATGTTAAAGGGGACATTTGAGTGGAAAGGAAAGACTACAGTAAGAGTAAGAAAAGTATGGAGCACAAAAATAGTAAAAAAAAAAAAAAAAAAAAAAAAAAAGATGTGTATCTGTTAAAATCATTAAAAGGACTCACCAAATAAAAGGGTGCAAACAAAGTATGACACCAAATACTTAAAATGTGTGTGTGACAGGGGGAGGAATAAAGAACAGATTTAAACTTAAGTCACCATCAACTTAATATGGACTGCCATACGTAGAAGCTGTTAGAAACAAACCCCAAATCAAAACTCAGTAATAGTGGGATGCCTGGGTGGCTCAGTTGGTTAAGTGTCTGCTTTTGGTTCAGGTCATGATTCCACAGCCTTGGGATCAAGTCCCACATCGGGAATCCTTGCTCAGCGGGGAGCCTGCTTCTCCCCCAGCCTGCTGCTCTCCCTGCTTGTGTGCTCGCTTGCTCTGACAAATAAATAAAAAGTCTTTGGGGGAAAAAAAACAACCAGTAACAGTAATGCAAGAAATAAGGAAAACAGAATCCAAGTATATCACTAAAAAAAGCCAACTAACCGTGAAAGAAGAGAGCAAGGAAAGGAAGGAAAAGAGAAGAACTACAAAAACAACCAGAAGATAAGTAACAAAATGGCAACAAATACATACTCTATCAACAACTACTTTGAA
This sequence comes from Martes martes, assembly GCF_963455335.1. NCBI lineage: Eukaryota > Metazoa > Chordata > Mammalia > Carnivora > Mustelidae > Martes > Martes martes. The sequence continues at coordinate 199,497,949 of NC_137889.1, read as the reverse complement.
TGTAAACGGACTAAACACTCCAATCAAAAGACACAGGGGAGACGCCGAGGTGGCTTAGCCGGTTAAGTGTCTGACTCTTGGTTTCAGCTCTGCTTGTGACTCAGGGTTGTGAGATCAAGCTCCACATCACTCGGCGTTCAGCACGGAGTCGGCCTGAGAGTCTCTCTCCCTCTCCCTCTGCCCCTCTCTCTGCTCCGCTTGAGCATTCACTCTCTCTGTGTGTGAAATAAATAAATCTTAAAAAAAAAAAAAAAAGACACAGGATGACAGAATGGATTAAAAAGAAAAAAAAAAAAAAAGACCCATCAGGGATAGCAGGGGAAGTGGCAGTGGAGTAGGAGGACCCTAGGCTCACCTTGTCCCACAAATACAACTAAATAACTATCAAACAATCTTCAATACCCCAGAAATCTACCTGAAGACCCGCAGAGCAACTCCACAACTAATAAAGAAGAGGTCACATGAAAGAAGGTGAGAAGTGCAGAGACGGCTTTGAAAGAGAAATGGACCACAGCTGCCATGGCGGGGAGGGAGTCCCAGTTGCGGAGCAGGCGAGCGACAGACTGGCACGCGGGGAGCCCACACACAGAAGATGAATCCCTGCAGCACCTGGCTTGGAAAGTAAGCGGGACCGATTTCATGAGTTCTTGCAACCAGTAGGGTTTAAAGCCTAGAATTTTAAAGGTCAGCGGGCTTGGCTCAGGGAGAGCCCAGAGGACATCGGGATTGCTCTTGTACAGAAGGCAGGACAAAAAGCCTGGGGACAGAGAGTGGCAACAGGATCTGAAGTGTGCCTGGGGCACACAATGGGGAGGCTATTCGCTCACCTCAGAGAGTATTCCAGAGAGGCAGTGCTCATGGAGGGACCCCTCTGGGAACAAAGGAACTGGCAGGTGCTATTTCCCTCCCCCACCCTTCAACATAACCACAGGACAACCTGCAGCACCAACACTGCACCAATATTTGCTACCTAACGTGTTTATATCAAGCCCCAGCCTCCTGCCCTCCAGTGGAGCTGCCCTTCAAAGCCACACTTGCCTCAATGGCAATACAGGCCCCACTAACCCCCAGAAGACTTGCCCAAACCCCTGCCAACACCATGTCTCCCAACTCAGGAATTTTGTGAGGCTTTGGTTCTGATGGTGATGGCAACAGACCTCATTTCACAAGCAAACAAGGGCACACCTAGCAAAAACTTGACACATTCAGGCGAGGGACCAAACACAGCCCACAACAGACAAAGAGAGACTCTGCAGATGACTGGCCTGAAGGATAAAGCAGCCAGTTCACAAACGCATGCGGCACCTACTAGAGACACTCCCTGAAGTGCCAGGCCTTGGGGAACAGGACACTATACTGCAGGACATATAGGACCATTTCTTCATAAGACCATTACCCTCAAAAACAGGAGAGGTAGCTGACTATCTTAAAACACAGAAACAGGGACGCCTGGGTGGCTCAGTTGGTTAAGCGGCTGCCTTCGGCTCAGGTCATGATCCCAGCGTCCTGGGATCGAGTCCCACATCGGGCTCCTTGCTCAGCAGGGAGCCTGCTTCTCCCTCTGCCTCTGCCTGCCTCTCTGTCTGCCTGTGCTCACTCTCTCTGACAAATAAATAAATAAAATCTTTAAAAAAAAAAAAACACAGAAACAGGTACAGGAACTTAGATAAAATGAGAAGACTAAGGAATACATCCCAAATGTAGGACGAGTTCATGGCTAGAGTTCTAAGGAAAACAGATATAAGGAACACGACTGATAGAGAATTTTAAGTAAATGATCACAGGGATGCCTGAATGGCTTAGTTGGTTAAGCACCCTACTCTTGATTTTAGTTCAGGTCATGATCTCAGGGTTGAGAGACCAAACCTCATATCAGACTCCACACTGGGTTTGGAGACTGCTATGGATTCTCTCTCTCACTCTCTGTCTATCTCTGTCTCTCCTGCCCCTGCCCCCACCCCTCTAAATAAAATACATAAGTAAGTAAAGTAATGATCATAAATACACTCAGTGGACTTGACAAGAGTAGAAGGTTTCAATAAGACTTTTAACACAGAGATAAGGAATAACCTAGTAGAAACAAAGAGTTCACTGAATGAAATGAGAATCAGGTTTGATGTAATGACAAACAGCAGAGTAATAAATTAATGACCTGGAAAACAGAGTAATGGAAAGTAATCAAGCTGAACAAAAAAGAAAAATTATGTAAAACAAGAAAAGACTTAGGGAACTCAGTGATTCCATCAAATATAAAAGCATCTGTAGTATAGGGATCCCAGAAGAAGAGAAAAGGGAACAGAAACATTTATTTTAAGAAAATACAGCTTCCCTATTCTCGGGGAAGGAAACAAATAACCAGATCCACGAGGCACAGTGAACCCATAACAAAATCAAAAAGAGATGATCACACCAACACAAACTGTAATTAAAATGACAAAATGTAGTAGAAACAAAAAAATGTTTAAAGAAGCAGGACCAAAGTTACATACAAGAGAAACCTCATAAATCTACCAGCGTTTTTTTCAGCAGAAACTTGGCAAGCCAGAAAAGAGCAGCATGATATATTCAAAGTGCTGAATGGAAAAAATATGCAGCCAAGAATACACTATCCAGTAAGGCATTCAGAATAGATGGAGAGATAAAGTGTTTCCCAGACAAACAAAAATGAAAGGAGTTCATGACCACTAAAACATCCCTGAAAGAAATATTAAAGGGGACTCTGAGTAGAAAGACCAACAAAAGTGACAATATGAAAACAGGAAACACAAAAGCAGCAAAAATGAGTATTTCTGTAAGAAATCAGTCAAGGAACTCACAAAATTAAAGGATGTAAAATACGACACCGTATACCTAAAATGTGGGGAGGCAAGGAGTAAAAACTGGATCCAAACTTAAAAGACTGTATTATAATACATTCAGCTATATGCAGATGACCTTATATACAACCCTAATGATAACCACAAATCAAAAGCCAGTACTAGGGGTGCCTGGGTGGCTCAGTGGGTTAAAGCCTCTGCCTTTGGCTCAGGTCGTGATCCCAGGGTCCTGGGATCGAGCCCCACATCGCGCTCTCTGCTCTGTGGGGAGCCTGCTTCCTCCTCTCTTTCTGCCTACCTCTCTGCCTACTTGTGATCTCTGTCAAACAAATAAATAAAATATTTTTTAAAAAGCCAGTACTAGGGGCACCTGGGTGGCTCAGTGGTTTAAGCCTCTGCCTTTGGCTCAGGTCGTGATCCCAGGGTCCTGGGATCGAGCCCCGCATCGGGCTCTCTGCTCGGCAGGGAGCCTGCTTCCCCCTCTCTCTGCCTGCTTCTCTGCCTACTTGTGATCTCTCTCTCTGTGGAATAAATAAATAAAATCTTTAAAAAAAAAAAAAAAGCCAGTACTAGATATGCAAAGAACAATGAAAAAGAAATCCAAATATATTGTTAAAGAAAACCAGCAAACCATGAAAGAGAAAGAGAAGAAAGAAGTGATAGAATAGGCAGTCAATTAGACATAAGCTGGAGGCAAAGGCAGTGATGAATAGGTGACACATTAGAAGCCTCAGGGAACAACATCCTGGCTTTGAGGCTTTTAATATCCTGGTCTTGCTGATTTCCAACACCCTGTGGCTGACAGACAAGAGCCACAGGTGCAGGACATGTACCCTCCTCTTCAACTTCTGCCCCAGGTAACTTATAACTTCATTATAATGTATTTACATTGTGGTTTTGACCATCTCCCACCCACCCCCACCAACCCCCGTGGGGGAAGATGGCCATGACAGTTCCAGCAAGAACCCTGTAGGGCCTAAAACTCCCCCTCCCAACCAGCAGAAACAACTTCAGTTTGGACTGCCCTAGCTATGATCCATAACCTCTGCAAACATAAAAAGACATCCCTAACCCCAGTGTGGTTGCTACCTCTAAGCCTTGCCCACTTTCCCTCCTTGACTGTGTACTGTAATTAATAAACCACTTTGTGCTTGCTACTTTCCTTCTGGTTGTCTTTATTTGAGTGCATATCCTCAGGCAAATCTTTTGTGGGGAATTCAAGAACTGAAACCTCCATTCACACAATGTAGACTCTCTCATTGGTGACAACTTCAGAGGGAAATTCAGAAACAATGACAAAACAAGTAATATAATGACAATAAATACATATCTATGCATAATTAAACTCTAAATGTAAATAGACTGAGCACTCCAACCAAAAGACATACAATGACAAAAAGGATTAAAAAAAATAAGACCCATCTATATGCAATCTACAAGAGACTCATTTTAGACCTAAAGACAGTATGTACTGAACGTGAGAGAATGGAAAAACATCTATCATGTAAATGGATGTCAAAAGAAAGCTGGAGTAGCAATTCTTACAACAGAGAAAATAGATCTTAAAACAAAGACTGGGGGCACCTGGGTGGCTCAGTGGGTTAATTGGCTCAGGTCAGGATCCTGGAATCCCAGGATCAAGCCCTGCATCAGGGATCCTGTTCAAGAGGGAGTCTGCTTCTTCCTCTCCCTCTGCTCCTTCCCTTGCTTGTGCTCACTCTCACTCACACTCCTTCTCAAATAAATAAAATCTTTAAAAATTTTTAAAAAAATAAAACAAAGACTGTAAGAAAAAACAAAGGACACTACATATCAATAAAAGATACAACAGAACCAGAAGATGTAACAATTGTAAATATTCATGCACCCAACATAGGAGCACCCAAATACACAGAACAGTTAATAACAAACATAAAATAACTGACAGTAATACAATAATAGTAAGGGAATTTAACACCTTGCTTACATCAATGGACAGATCATCCAATCAGAAAATGAACAAAAAAGCAATGGCTTTGAGTGACACATCAAACCATGTAGATTTTAAAAATAGTATATATATATTTCTTATACATATTTTATAAACACATAAAATATATATTTATAAAATATATATATACATATTTTAACACTCCATCTTAAAACATCAGAATACACATACTTTTTAAGTGCACACAGAGCGTTCTCCAGAATATTAGGTAACAAACTAAGTCTAAACAAATTCAAAAAGATCCAAGTCATACCATGCATCTTTTCTGACCACAATGCTATGAAACCAGCAATAAACCACAAGAAAAAATCTGGAAAGACCACAAATACATGGAGGTTAAATAACATGCTGCTAGATGATGTACTGGTTAACCAGGAAATCAAAAAAGAAATCCAAGGACAGAAATAAATAAAAATGAAAACACAACAGTCCCAAAATTTTGGGATGTCCAAAACTGTTCTAAGAGGAAAGTTTATAGCAACAGAGGCCTACTTCAAGAAACAAAAAAAATCTCAAGTAACTTAACCATACACCTAAAAGTGCTAGAAAAAGAACAAAAACCCAAAACCAGTAGAAGGAAGTATTAATAATTAGAGAAGAAAAAAATAAAATACAAACAACCAAACAAAAAAAACCAAGAGAACAGATCAACAAAACTGATAAAGCCTTTTGCCAGACTCAGCCAAAAAGAGAGAGGACTCAAATAAGCCAAATCACAAGTGAAAAAAGAAAAAATAACAACAGACAGCACAGAAATACAAAAGCTTGTAAGACAGTGTGAAGAAAAATTCTATGCCAACAACTTCCCCACTGAATCAAGGAAGAAACAGAAAATATGGACAGATCGCCAGCAATGAGACTGAATCAGTAATCAACTTCCAACAAACAAAAGTCCAAGACCAGACAGCTTTGCAGGTGAATGCTACCAAACATTTAAAGAGTTATTGCCCCTTTTTCTCAAACTATTCCACAAAATACAAAAGGAAGGAAAACTTTCAGGTTCATTCTATGAGGCCAGCATTACCCTGATACAAACCAGATAAAGACAGTACAAAAAAGAGAACTGCAGGCCAGTATCTCTAACGAACACAGATGTAAAAATCCTCAACAAAATACTAGCAAACCCAAATCGAAAAATATATTAAAAACAATAATTCACCATGATCAAATGGGATTTATTCCTGGGTTTCAAGGGTAGTTCAATATTAACAAATCAACCAATATGGTACATTACATCCATAAGAGAAAAGGTAAGAACCATATGATCATTCCAACAGATGCAGAAAAAGCATTTGACAAAGTAAAAGATCCATTCATGACAAAAATCCTCAACAAAGGAGGTCTAGAAGGAACATAGCTCAACATAATAAAGGTCTTATATGAAAAATCCCCAGCCAACATCATATTCAATAAAGAAAAACTAAGAACTTTTCCCCTACAGTCAGGAACAAGAGAAGGATACCCACTCTCTCCAATTTTATTCAACACAGTACAGGAAGTTCTAGCCACAGAAATCACAACAAAAAGAAATAAAAGGCATCTAAATTGGCAAGGAAGAAGTAAAACTCTATTTGCAGATAACATACTATAGATAGAAACCCTTAAGACTGCACCAAAAAACTACTAGAAGTGATAAATGGATTCAGGAAGTCACAGGATACAAAATCAACATGCAGAAAACTGTGGCATTTCTGTACACTGTAAGTGAAGCAGCAGAGAAATTTAAAGAAATAATCCCATTTATAATTCCACCAAAAATAATAAAATACCTAGAAATTAAACTTAACTAAGGAGATGAAAGAACTATACCATAAAAACATAGAACACTGAAAGAAACTAAAGGCAACAGAAACAAATGGAAAGATATTCCATGTTCATGGACTGGATGAACAAATATTGTAAAAATGTCCATACTACCCAAAGTAATCTACAGATTTAATGCAATCCCTATCAGTATACCAATAGCATTTTTCACAGAATTAGGACAACCTTAAAATTTGTATAGAACCACAAAGACCCTGAATAGCAAAAGCAGTCTGGGGGGAAAAAAAACCAAAGCTGGAAGTATCACAGTTCCAGATTTCAAGTTATATTACAAAGCCATAGTATTCAAAACAGTATGGCAATGGCACAAAATAAACACATGGGGGCACCTGGATGGCTAAATTGGTTAAGCATCTGACTCTTGATTTTGGTTCAGGTCATGATCTCAGGGTTGTAAGATAGAGCATGTTGGGCTCCACACGGGGCATGGAGCCTGCCTAAGATTCTTCCTCTCCCTCTCCCCTTCTCTAAAAAAAGTAAGAGACACATGATCAATGGGACAAAATAGAAAACCCAGAAATAAACCCACAATTATATGGCCAATTAATCTTCAACAAAGGAGGAAAGAATATGCAATGGGAAAAAAACAGTCTCTTCAACAAACGGTGTTGACAAACCTAGAATAGCTACATGCAAATGAGTGAAATTGGCCCACTTTCTTAACTCATCCACAAAAATAAACTCAAAATGGATTAAAGACCTGAATGTGATACTAGAAACCATAAAAATCCAGAAGAGAGCATAGTCAGTAATCTCTCTGACATCAATTGTGGCAATATTTTTCTAGATATGTCTCCTGAGGCAAGGGAAACAAAAGCAAACATAAACCACTGGGACTACATCAAAATAAAAAAACTTCTGCACAAAAAGGAAACAATCAACAAGACTAAAATACAACCTATGGATTGGGAGAGGATACTTTCAAATAACGTATCTGATAGTTAGTATTCAAAATACACAAAGAACTGACACAACTCAACACCAATAAAACACATACTCCAATGAAAAAATGGGCATAAGACACAAACAGGTATTTCTCCAAAGAAAACAGAGGGCCAACAACCTCATGAAAAGTTGTCCAACATCACTCATCATCAAGGAAATGCAAAACAAAACCACACTGAGATATCACTTCACAACTGTCAGAATGGCCAAAATAAAAAACACAAGAAACAATAACTGTTGGCGAGCATATAGAGGAAAAGAAACTTCCATGTACTGTTGGTAGGAAAGCAATCTGGTCCAGCCCCTGTGGAAAAAAAGTATGGAGGTTCCTCAAAATATTAAAAATAGAACTACCATATGATCCAGTAATCACACTACTGGGTATTTACACAAAGAATATGAAAACACTAATTCAAAAGGATATGTGATTCCCTATGTTTATTGCAGCATTATTTACAATAGCCAAATTATGAATGCAGTGCAAGTGTCCATCCATACATGAATGGATAAAGATGATGTGGTATACATATACAACAGAGTATTATTTAGCCATAAAAAAGAATGAAATCTTGCCATTTGCAACAACATGGACAGACCTAGAGTGTATAATGTTAAGCAAAAGAAGTCAGAGAAAGACAAATACCATATGATTTCACTCATATGTGGAATTTTAGATACAAACCAAGGAAGAGACAATGCAAAAAAACCAGACTTTTAACTACAGAGAACAGAACTTTTAACTATAGAGAACATTTTAACTATAGAGAACAGAACTTTTAACCATAGAGAACAGACAGCTACCAGAGAGGAGGTGGGTGGGTGGATGGGTGAAACAGGTAAAGAGGATTAAGAGTAAACTTATATTGATGAGCACTAATATATGGAATTACTGAATCATTGTATTGTACACCTGGAACTTAACACAACCCTGTATGCTAACTATACTGGAATGAAAATAAGGTCTTTGGAATCAGGTATTTTGCAACCTTACTAAAAAAAAAAAAACACTGAACTGGAGCACCTGGGTAGCTCAATCAGTTCAAAGTCCAACTCTTGATTTAAACTCAGGGCAGTGAGTTCTAGTCCCACATTGGGCTCCACACCGGGCATGGAGCATGCTTAAGATTCTCCCTCTCCCTCTGCCTGCCACCTCCCCTCCCCAAGCTCATGCATGTATTCTCTCTCTCTGGCTTAAAAAAACAAACAAACAAACAAAAAACACAAAACACCCAAAAAAACAAAAACCACACATCTAACTGCATATTTTAAAAGTGTAAAATTCTTGATATCTAAATGATATCTCAATTAAAAAGCAAGATTGTGAAAAACTAAGGTTTTAAAAACTTTAGGTTGTTAAAAGAATTTAAATGTGGAGTATGTGTAATTAAATACATGATTTCAGGATAAAATTTAAATCTTAATTCTCAAAAGGGTAGTTAAATAATATAAAATAATCATCTGAGAACAGTAGACTACCTATATATCCCAGATTATGCAACAGAAGATGGAAACAGGAGGAAATGTGTGATAGTTACAGTGATTTTCTCATCTTACAAAAGAAAGAACAGAAGATACTACTCATGGTTGATGTAAACAAAGGGAAAATGTTAGTTAGATTAAAAAAAAAAGCTTTATGGATTACTAGCAAAACGTAAAACAATGCATTTCTTTCAAGTCACGTAAGAAAAATGTTCAAGAAAAGATATTTAATTTAAAGTGAAAAAGAAATCTAGGTATGCCCACTGCTGGAGTCCCTGTGGGAAAAAGTATGTAGGTTCCTCCAAAAGTTAAAAATAGAACTACCATATAATCTAGTAATCACATTACTGGGTATTTAAGCAAAGAATATGAAAATGCAAATTCAAAAGGATATATGCACCCTTATGTTTATTACAGGATGATTCACAACAGACAAATCATGGAAACAGCCCAACTGTCCATCCATAGATGAATGTATAAAGATGAGATGTGTGTATAAATCTATATATGTAGATATATAGAAATATACACATGCATATACATACAATGAAATATTAATCCACCATAAAGAAAGAAATCTTGCCATTTACAACAACTTGGATGGATCTAGAGCATATTACTAAACAAAATAAGTCGTTTAGAACCTATAAAACCATATGGTCTTACTCATATGTGGAATTCAAGAAACAAGCAAAAAAAAAAAAAAAAAGAATAAAGGAAAAAAGAGACAAACCAAAAAACTGACCCTTACCAACAGAGAACAAACTGATGCTTACCGGAGAGGAGGTGACTGGGGGGACAGGTGAAATAGGTGAAGAGAGATCAAGAATACATTTATCATGATGAGCACTAAATAATGTACATCTTTTTTTTTTTTACTTAATTTTACTTTTTCAGTGTTGCAAGACTCACTGTTTATGCACCACACCCAGTGCTCCATGCAATACATGCCCTTCTTGATATCCACCACCAGGTTCACCTTTTTTAATCACTAGATCATACACCTGAAACTAAAAGAATACTGTATATTAACTATATTGGAATTTTAAAAAAAAGAAAGAAAACAGAAAATAGCAGGAAAGCATTTTTAAAAGTTTACTAATTACCAATTACTCAGTAAGTAAATTCACCCATTAAGCATCCTTTAGATACAACTTTTTAAAGTATCTGCATATGGCTCATTTAAAACAAACAGGTTGAGAAAGATTGAATGGAAAAGGTATAGATACATAAAAAGAAAATAAGGGTTACATTAAAGTAGAACCCAAGATGTAAAAACATTACATGAAAGAAGAAGATTTTTTAAAAATCCACAAGTCATACAACTTTATACACTGAATAACATGTAAAAACTGTTAAACATACAAAAATAAATGGATATTAAATTCAGAATTACAGGGAGACTTATTTAGATATACAATTATAGTCAGCATAAATATAAGTAAGGTTAAATAAAAGTCATTTCATGTCAAATAATGTAGGCCTTAGATATTAACAGTTTGGACTTAAAAGCAAAAGGTGATAAAAACTGTTTAAGAATGTTCTTTGGGGGGAGGAGCCAAGATGGCAGAGGATTAGCAGGCTGAGATCACATCAGGTAGCAGGAAATCAGCTAGATAGTTTATCAAACCATTGTGAACACCTACAAATCCAACAGGAGATTGAAGAGAAGAGGAGCAGCAATTCTAGAAACAGAAAACCGACCACTTTCTAAAAGGTAGAATCTGCGGAGAAGTGAAGCCAAAGCAACGGGGAATATAGACCGCGGCGGGAGGGGCCAAAATCTGAACTTTTAAAAGTCTGCTCCATGGAGGGGCATTGCTCCAGAGTCTAAGCTGGGGTGAAGCTCATGCGGGACAGCATGGTCTCAGGTCCCGCGGGGTGACAGAAGGTGTCTGAGTGTCTCAGAGCTTGCAGGTATTAGAGCGGGGAAGCCGGCTACAGAGACCGAGCTGAGGAGTGAGCTCTCGACTCGGGGTTACCTTAAACTGTGATCTGCAGCACAGTCAGGCCACTGCTCTCTGAGCAGGGAACCAACAAGGTTGAGGGAGACCCCTAGAAGAGCGCAGGGATCTGCTGGGTTTAGAGACTGCAGGCAGGGCTGTGTGCCAGAGACAGAGACGCTTGGTCACAGGCTGGGTGAGCTCAGAGCGTGGCTGGAGACCAGGGAGATGGGAGGGATTGAGCACTTTTCTCCAAGGGAGCATTGAGGAGTGGGACCCTGAGCTCTTGGCTGCCCAGGCCGGAGATCCAGAGGCCGCCATTTTCATTCCCGTCCTCCAGAACTCTACAGAAAGCATTCAGGGAACAAAAGCTCCTGAAAGCCAACCCAAGCAGATTACTTAGCCTGGCCCCGGGTAATGGCGGTGCAATTCCACCTCAAGCAAAGACATTTGAGAATCACTACAGCAGGCCCCTCCCCAAGAAGATCAGCAAGAAATCCAGCCAAGACCAAGTTCACTTACCAAGGAGAACAGCAGAATTCCAGAGGAGGAGAAAGCAAAGCATGGAATTCAAGGCTTTCTCCCTATGATTCTTTAGTCTTGCAAAGTTAATTAATTTTTAATTTTATTTTTTTCTTATGCTAAAATTTTTAACTCTCTTTCCTCTTTTAACATTTTTTAACTAGTTTATCTTAGCAATACCTTTCATAAAAAAATCTTTTTGAACCTTCATTATTATAGACATATTTTATCCTTCATTGTATCTAACTTTATTTTTTGTATACACATAGGATTTTTTCTTCTAAAAAAATTTGGGATTCAACTTCTTCTAACAGATTAAAATATATCCTAAATCCAGCACAGGGCTTTGTTCTAGTCTCCAGCATGAGCAAATTCTCTCCACTTTCTTTTTCTTTATTCTCCCAACCAACTTATCTTATCAACTCCTTTTTTTAGAAATTTTTTAAAAAAATTTTTCATCTTTATACTCATATATCATCCCTTCATCGTGTTTACCTTTATTATTTGGGGTGTGTGTGTGTGTATATTTTTGATTCTTTAAAATTTTGGGAGTTAGTTTCTTGTAAGAGACCAAAATACTCCCAAAATTAAGTGGATGACTCTGTTCTATGCACCAGTCTAATATATATATTTTCTTTTTTCTATTTTTTCTTTATTTTTTCTTTTTTTTTTTTTCTGAACTTCTTTTTACCCCTTACTTCCCCCTACAATTTGGGGACTCTTCTGATTTTGTTAAAGCACATTTTCCTGGGGTCTTTGCCATCGTTGTAGTATTTTATTCTCTCCTTCATATATTCTTACCTGGATAAAATGACAAGGCAGAAAAACCACAAAAAAAAGAACAAGAGGTAGTACCAAAGGCTAGGGACCTAATCAATACAGATTAGGTATTATGTCAGATCTAGAGTTCAGATAATATGTCAGATCTAAAGTTCAGAACGACGATTCTCAAGGTGCTAGCTGGGCTCGAAAAAGGCATGGAAGATATTAGAGAAATTCTGGAGAAATAAAAGCCCTTTCTGGAGAAATAAAAGAACTAAAATCTAACCAACTTGAAATTAAAAAAAGCTATTAATGAGGTGCAATCAAAGATGGAGGCTCTTACTGATAGGATAAATGAGGCAGAAGAGAGAATTAGTGATATAGAAGACCAAATGACAGAGAATAAAGAAGCTGAGCAAAAAAAAAGACAACTACTGGACCACGAGGGGAGAATTCAAGAGATAAGTAATACCATAGGATGAAACAACATTAGAATAATTGGGATTCCAGAAGAAGAAGAAAGAGCGGGGAGCAGAAGGTATATTGAACAAATTATTGTAGAGAATTTCCCTAATACGGCAAAGGGAACAAGCATCAAAATCCAGGAGGCACAGAGAACCCCCCTCAAAATCAATAAGAATAGGCCACACCCCATCATCTAATAATAAAACTTACAAGTCTGAGTGACAGAGAAAATCCTGAAAGCAGCCCGGGAAAAGAAGTCTGTAACAAACAATGGTACAAATATTAGATTGGCAGCAGACTTATCCATAGAGACCTGGCAGGCCAGAAAGAACTGGCATGATATATTCAGAGCACTAAACAAGAAAAACATGCAGCCAAGAATACTATATCCGGCTAGGCTATCATTGAAAATAGAAGGAGAGATAAAAAGCTTCCAGGACAAACAAAAACTAAAAGAATTTGTAAACACCAAACCAGCTCTACAGGAAATATTGAAAGGGGTCCTCTAAGCAAAAGAGAGCCTAAAAGTAGTAGACCAGAAAGGAACAGAGACAATATACAGTAACAGTCACCTAACAGGCAATACAATGGCACCAAATTCATCTCTCTCAATAGTTACCCTGCATGTAAACAGGCTAAATGCTCCAATCAAAAGACACAGGATATCAGAATGGATAAAAAAAACCAAACCCATTAATATGCTGTCTATAAGAAACTCATTTTAGACCCAAAGACACGTCCAGATTAAAAAGGGAGGGAGTGGAAAACAATTTACCATGCTAATGGACATCAAAAGAAAGCTGGGGTGGCAATCCTTAGATCAGATAAATCAGATTTTAAGCCAAAGACTATAATAAGAGATGAGGAAGGATACTATAGCATACTCAAAGGGTCTGTCCAACAAGAAGACCTAACAATTTTAAATATCTATGCTCCTAACATGGGAGCAGCCAACTATATAAACCAACTAATAACAAAATCAAAGAAATACATTGACAATAATACAATAATAGTAGGGGACTTTAACACTCCCCTCACTGAAATGGACAGATCATCCAAGCAAAAGATCAACAAGGAAATAAAGGCCTTAAATGACACACTGGACCAGATGGACATCACAGATATATTCAGAACATTCCATCCCGAAGCAAAAGAACATACCTTCTTCTCTAGTGCACATGGAACAATCTCCCGAATAGACTACATCCTGGGTCATAAATCAGGTCTCAGCCGGTATCAAAAGACTGGAATCATTCCCTGCATATTTTCAGACCACAATGCTCTAAAGCTAGAACTCAATCACAAGAGGAAATTTGAAAAGAACTGAAATACATGGAGACTAAAGAGCATCCTTCTAAAGAATGAATGGGTCAACCAGGAAATTAAAGAAGAATTGAAAAAATTCATGGAAACAAATGATAATGAAAACACAACGGTTCAAAATCTGTGGGACACAGCAAAGGCAGTCCTGAGAGGAAAATATATAGCGATAGAAGCCTTTCTCAAAAAACAAGAAAGTTCACAAATACACAACCTAAACCTACACCTAAAGGAGCTGGAGAAAGAACAACAAAAAATGCCTAAACCCAGTAGGAGAAGAGAAAATAATAAAGATCAGAGCATAAATCAATAAAACAGAAACCAAAAAATCAAGAGAACAAATCAACGAAATGAGGAGCTGGTTCTCTGAAAGAATTAATAAGATTGATAAACCCCTGGCCAGACTTATCAAAAAGAAAAGAGAAAGGACCCAAATAAATAAAATCATGAATAAAAGAGGAGAGATCACAACCAACACCAAAGAAATACAAACAATATAAGAACATATTATGAGCAACTCTACGCCAGCAAATTTGACAATCTGGAAGAAACGGATACATTGCTAGAGACATATAAACTACCAAAACTGAACCAGGAAGAAACAGAAAACCTGAACAGACCCATAACCAGTAATGAGATTGAAGTAGTCATCAAAAATCTCCAAACAAACAAGAGCACAGGGCCAGATGGCTTCCCAGGGGAATTTTACCAAACATTTAAAGAAGAATTAATTCCATGGGGCACCTGGGTGGCTCAGTGGGTTAAGCCTCTGCCTTCGGCTCAGGTCATGATCTCAGGGTCCTGGGATCAAGTCCCATATCGGGCTCTCTGCTCAGCAGGGAGCCTGCTTCTGCCCTCTCTCTCTCTGCCTGCCTGTCTGCCTACTTGTGATCTCTCTCTGTCAAATAAATAAATAACATCTTTTAAGAAGAAGAAGAAGAAGAAGAAGAAGAAGAAGAAGAAGAATTAATTCCTATTCTCCTGAAACTGTTCCAAAAAATAGAAATGGAAGGAAAACTTCCAAACTCATTTTATGAGGCCAGCATTACCTTGATCCCAAAACCAGACAAGGATCCCATCAAAAAAGAGAATTACAGACCAATATCCTTGATGAACACAGATGCAAAAATTCTCACCAAAATACTAGCCAATAGGATCTAACAGTACATTAAAATGATTATTCACCACAACCAAGTGGGATTTATTCCAGGGCTGCAAGGCTGGTTCAACATCTGCAAATCAATCAATGTGATACAATACATTATGAAAAGAAAGAGCAAGAGCCATACGATACTCTCAATAGATGCTGAAAAAGCATTTGACAAAGTATAGCATCCTTTCCTGGTCAAAATTCTGCAAAGTGTAGGGATGGAGTGTACATACCTCAATATCATCAAAGCCATCTATGAAAAACCCACAGCGAATATCATTCAATGGAGAAAAACTGAGAGCTTTTCCGCTAATGTCAGGAACACGGCAGGGATGTCCATTATCACCACTGCTATTCAACGTAGTACTAGAAGTCCTAGCCTCAGCAATCAGACAAACAAAAAGAAATTAAAGGCATCCAAATCAGCAAAGAAGTTGTCAAACTCTCACTCTTTGCAGATAATATGTACTTTATGTGCTAAATAAACCCCAAAGACTCCAGTCCAAATCTGCTAGAACTTGTACAGGAATTCAAATAAAGTGTCAGGATATAAAATCAATGCACAGAAATCAGTTGCATTTCTATACACCAACAACAAGACAGAAGAAAGAGAAATTAAGGAGTCAATCCCATTTACAATTGCACCCAAAACCATAAGATACCTCAGAATAAACCTAACCAAAGAGGCAAAGAATCTGTACTCAGAAAACTATAAAGTACTCATGAAAGAAATTAAGGCAGACACACCCAAAAAGGGAAAAAAACATTCCATGCTTATGGATTGGAAGAACAAATATTGTGAAAATGTCTATGCTACCTAAAGCGATCTACATGCTTAATGCAATCCCTATCAAAATCCCATCCATTTTTTTCAAAGAAATGGAACAAATAATTCTAAAATTTATTTGGAAT
Organism: Martes martes; assembly: GCF_963455335.1. Lineage (NCBI taxonomy): Eukaryota > Metazoa > Chordata > Mammalia > Carnivora > Mustelidae > Martes > Martes martes. The sequence goes on along the minus strand of NC_137889.1, from coordinate 199,481,821 downwards.
CAGAAAAGACCTCGAATAGCCAGAGGAATATTGAAAAAGAAAGCCAAAGTTGGTGGCATCACAATTTCAGTCTTCAAGCTCTATTACAAAGCTGTCATCATCAAGACAGTATGGTACTGGCACATAAACAGACACATAGATGAATGGAACAGAATAGAGAGCCCAGATATAGACTCTCAGCTCTATGGTCAACTAATCTTTGACAAAGCAGGAAAGAATGTCCAATGGAAAAAAGACAGTCTCTTCAACAAATGTTGTTGAGAAAATTGGACAGCCACATGCAGAAAAATGAAACTGGACCATTTCCTTACACCACACACGAAAATAGACTCAAAATGGATGAAGGACCTCAATGTGAAAAAGGAATCTATCAAGATCTTTGAGGAGAACACAGGCAGCAACCTCTTTGACTACAGCTGCAGCAACTTCTTCCTAGGAACATCACCAAAGGCAAGGGAAGCAAGGGCAAAAATGAACTATTGGGACCTCATCAAGATCAAAAGCTTTTGCACAGCAAAGGAAACAGTTAACAAAATCAAAAGACAACTGACAGAATGATATTTGCAAACGACATATCAGATAAAGGGCTAGTATCCAAAATCTATAAAGAACTTAACAAACTCAACACCCAAAGAACAAATGATCCAATCAAGAAATGGGCAGAGGACATGAACAGACATTTCTGCAAAGAAGACATCCAGATGGCCAACAGACACATGAAAAAATGCTCCACATCACTCGGCATCAGGGAAATACAAATCAAAACCACAATGAGATACCACTTCACACCAGTCAAAATGGCTAAAATTAACAAGTCAGGGAATGACAGATGCTGGCAAGGATGCAGAGAAAGGGGAACCCTCCTACACTGTTAGTGGGAATGCAAGCTGGTGCAGCCACTCTGGGAAACCATATGGAGGTTCCTCAAAAAGTTGAAAATAAAGCTACCCTATGACCCAGCAGTCGCAGTACCAAGTATTTAGCCTAAAGATACAAATGTAGTGATCCAAAGGGGCACGTGCACCCAAATGTTTATAGCAGCAATGTCCACAATAGCCAAACTATGGAAAGAACCTAGATGTCCATCAACAGACGAATGGATAAAGATGATGTGGTGTATATATATGCAATGGAATACTATGCAGCCATCAAAAGAAATGAAATCTTGCCATTCGCAATGACATGGATGGAACCAGAGGGTATTACGCTTAGCAAAATAAGTCAATTAGAGAAAGACAATTATCATATGATCTCCCTGATATGAGGAAGTTGAGAGGCAACATGGGGAGTTTGGAGGGTAGGAAAAGAATAAATGAAACAAGATGGCATCAGGAGGGAGACAAACCATAAGAGTCTCTTAATCTCACAAAACAAACTGAGGTTTGCCGGGGTGAGGGGGGTAGGGAGAGGGTGGTGGGGTTATGGACATTGGGAAAGGTATGTGCTATGGTGAGTGCTGTGAAGTGCGTAAACCTGGCGATTCACAAACCTGTACCCCTGGGGCTAATAATACATTATATGTTAATAAAAAATAAAAAATTTTAATAACAAAATTTTTTTATACTGATGTGAAGAATGGAGGGTGAACAGAGTAGGAAGACAATCTTCCTGAATGAAAGAATGAATGGCAAAAAAAGAAAGAAAAAGAAAGAAAGAATGAATGAATGGCAATCAGAATTCATTGCCCATGGTCAATCCCATAATGAAACACATTTCTAGGAAATGCTACTTTGAGAAGGCTGGTTCCCATTTGGGTGTACCTTATTCTATGTTTATATAGCTCTTTGCTCTTTACAAAGTGCTTTCACATTCCTAATACTCGCAGCACTGTAACAAACAGGAAAGGACAGTGACATGTAGATGAGAACAAAATAGAAACTCCTGGAAGCAAAAGAGCATGACTCAAGAAGGGGAATTCCTGTTGTCCTAAGAGGACTGTAGGTGTATAAAAATGCCTTACATATGCCAGTCAAGAACCTTCTTTCACATTCAGCGTTTCTACTCCCTCCAAGAAGAGTATCAACACTGAAGCAGCAGCAACAGCAGTGAAAGACAAACATGAGTGTGAAGGGCATGGTTATCGCCTTGACTGTGATAGTCTGTGCTACAGTCGTTCAAGGTATATGGTACCTTTTATTTCTTAGCTTATAAATTCATTTTCTAATGCTTCAAAAATGTCTTTGTTTCCATCTTTTTTAAAAGATTTAGTAAATTTTTATTTAATCTCACACATTAGAAGTTACTACTGTTTTGACAGACAATGTTTGAAGTGTTTACGGTACTAGAAATGGTTATTGAAACTAGAATTGATAAACTTCATGGAGTTTTTGATTTGGCTACAATATCTGGCAAGAGCCTTTAGCAATTTAAATGCCTGTTAAGATTTTATGTGAGATAATATTATTAGCTTTCTGGATATATCCTTGAGCATGGAAACGAGAGAAATTATCTTAATCTCCAATAACTTTCCATGCTTCCTTTTATTCTTTAGTGGTTTACAAATTTAAAGAGAGAATCAACATGTTACTTATGTTCCTTTCCCAGTAACAGCAGTGTCAAGTGCTATCTGACAGATTGCTATCTTTATCCTTAATGAGAACCCTGCTCACATTCTTCACCAGAATTATAAACTACAATCATCTGTTGCAATCGGAAGTACTTGTAACTGATGCTGTGGTCTGTTCTAGGCTTCCCCATGTTCAAGGGGGGACGCTGTCTTTGCATAGGCACTGGAGTAAAAGCAGTGAAAGTGGCAGATATTGAAAAAGCAACCATAATTTACCCGAGTAACAGCTGTGACAAAATAGAAGTGATGTAAGTAATGAACTTGCTAAAGAGGACAGTGGAGGGAAGCTTTTTTACGTTTTTGTTTTGCTTATGTTTTTCCAACCAAAATGTAAAACTGTTTTGGATCTTCCCTCAACAGTATCAACCTTAAAGCACATAAAGGACAAAGATGCCTAAATCCCAAATCGAAGCAAGCAAGCATTATAATCAAGGTAGGGTATCAGATTACTGGTATTTTATAATTAATTTTAACCAAGACAGGTCTTTTGAAAAACAGACTTGAAGAAAAGATTGTTCTGCTAGGATTTTGTGTGAAGCATTGTGATAAGAGGGCTTTGATTTCACTAACTTTCCTTTTCTGCGGGAGGTTTTTACATGTCAACTTAATCACTGGGAAACAAGAACAGCACAATGCCAAAAAAAACCTCTCATTTTCTCATTTCAGAAAATTCAAAGAATGAATTTTTTAAAACATCAAAATGTATGAAGTCCTGGGGAAAGAGGATTTGAAAACCTAGAACAAGAGTAACTGTGACAACTAAAGTGATAAGAATTCCACAGTAAGAAACGGATTTTCTTCCTGCCTGTTGCAAAGTACATTCATTCACTTCTATGTCAGCAAACGTCAGAAATCTGATAGTTAGAACTATTCTTTTGTGTCCAAGACAATATTTCTGTATCTAGAAGTTATGTGTTTGTACTTGATCTATCCTGCCACATTACAACCTTCACTTACAATGGAGATATTAACATTATTACTGGAGTCAAGACTGTATGAGTTGAATGCATCCGTGTGTGTAATAAACATTCCCAAATAATTTTTAATGCAAATCCATACTTTTTCCCCAAAATCACAGCACATATATGTTCTTATATATATTACCATTTTATAAAAAAGCTGTAATTCATGAAATGTACTATGAAAAAAATTATAAGCTAAGGACACAGATAAGACTATAAATATTTCATAACTAAATCAGTAGTTCTGGCCTTAATTTTATTTTTTTTAGCAACTGTTTTTTCATTGGGATTTTGTTGTGGTGGCTTGGTTTTATTTATTTATTTTTTAAGTCAGCTCCACACTGGGAGCCTAACACAGGGCTTGAATTCCCAACCCTGAGATCAAGACTTGAGCTGAGACCAAGAGTTGGACACTCAACCGACTGAGCCACCCATGCACCCCTTTCATTGAGATGTGCAATAAGGATATGTGTGTTTACTGTGCATTTTGGTTTTATATATACTTAAAAGTTGTAGCAATAATTTAGATACATTTTAACTTAAATATAAAACACTTCTGTCTACCAAAAAATGTTAAAAAATGAATATATGCATATGTCTGGCAAATCACCTTTACTTTCTGGGTTTTTTTTTTTTAATTTAAATTCCAGTTATAGTTAATATACAGTGTGATATTAGTTTCAGGTGTAGAATTCAGGTGGATTCAAAACTTAGATACAACACCTGGGTGCTCATCATAAGTATCCTCCTTAATCCCCATCACCTATTTAACCCATTTTTCCTCCCACCTACCTCCCCTTGGTAATTATCCATTTGTTCTCTATGGTTAAGACTTTGTTTCTTGGTTTGTCTTTTTTTCCCCCCATGTTCATCTGTTTTGTTTCTTAAGTTCTACATATAAGTGGAATTTATGGTACTTGTCTTTCTCTGACTGACTTATTTCGCTTAGTGTAATAATACTTTCTAGCTCCATCTGAGTCATTGCAAATGGCAAGATTTCATTCTTTTTTATGGCTGAGTAGTATTTCTATATATATATATATATATATATATATCTCACAATATTTCACTGTGTGTGTGTATACATCACGTCTTCTTTATACTTTCAATAATCAGTGGATATTTGGGCTCTTTCCATAATTTGGCACTTGACGAAGTATAACATCCATTCATGATAAAAACCCTCAACAAAGTAGGATTAGCAGGAACATACTTCAACATAATGAAGGCAACATACAAAAAAACCTATGGCTAATATCATCCTCAATGGGGAAGAACTAAGAGCTTTTCCTCTGTGGTCAGGAACAAGCCAGGGATATACACTCTCACTACTATTTAACAACATCCTGGAAATGCTAGCCACAGCAGTAAGACAACAAAAAGAAATAAAAGGCATCCAAATTGGCAAGGAGGAAGCCAAACTTTCACTATTTTGCAGAGGACATGACACTCTATAGAGAAAATCTGAAAGACTTCACCAAAAAATTGCTAAAATTGATACACATATTCAGTGAATTCACAGGGAATAAAATCAATATACAGAAATTTTTGTTGCATTTCTATACACCAATAATAAAACAGCAGAAAGGGAAATCAGGAAATCAATCCCATTTACAATTGTACCAAAAACCGTAAGATCTCTAGGAATAAACCTAACCAACAAGGTTAAAGATCTGTACTCCAGGATTCTTTTTCTTAGAAAAACACATAATCTACTTTTTAGTCATGCCTACACCATGAAATTTGGTGTTATCTAGATAATTTTAACTTGAAAAAAATCAAAATCGTTTTCTTGTAGTAAAATATCACAAACTTTCTTAAAACAGAAACGATATGCTTTCTAAAAATTGAGATGCCTTTAACAATTTTAACTTGTATTTCAAGAAATAAACAGCTACCTGTCATCATATAGAATTGTTTAGAAATATATTTTAATGGGTAATTGTGAAAGACAGTGATCTTTTTTTAAAGGGGTCTTCCTAGGTCCAAAACCCCTTCTTACCTAGGGAAAATCCCTTATTATGGGAATTTGGGTTGGAGGTCAAAAGAGAAAAACCAAAGGAAGGCGATCTCCCAGGCAGCCAGAGCAAGGTCTTAGCATGACCACTCCTACCCTAGACTTTGAACTCCAGCTGGCACTACAAAGATGTTATCAGTAAAGGAAAAAAAAAAAAAAGTAGTATTTAAAGTGGCAGTAGTAGTAGTATAAATCTTTGATTTGTGGCTTCCTAACACATATTCCTATAGCGTGAATATGGCTAGTCCTTCCGGTAACCTAGCTCTCTCGGGGTTTTTTCCATTTTCTAAGCCTGATTCTTCCGTCTTCCTACAGATTCTTCAACTAACAATTAAATTCCTTTTCTTTTGAAGCTAACCAGTCAGTGTTGGTTTCTCTGTATGTAACCAAAAATCTTAGCTGATTTAGCACTTTATATCAATACCTAGATACTTGTTTATTTAAAAACAAAAAAGAGGGGCACCTACATGGTTCAAATGGTTGGACACCTGCCTTTGGCTCAGTTCATAATCTCCAGATCTTGGGATCAAGCCCCCCACTATATCAAGCCCCCCATTATAGTATGTTATAATATAGATATATATAGTATAAAGACATAGTATAGACATATAGCATAAATATATATTTTATATATCACTAACTTACATAAACTTCCATACTGAAATGAGACTTCTATATAAATACCTAGGATGGTTTTGAGACCTGGATCTAGTATTTTACTATTGGCAGACATTTCTTTAATAGTATCTTTAAAAATTCATTGAGTTAGAACTACATGATAAATTTGGTTCTTTTAGAAAAGTAGTATAGACCAGCACACTATTATTGAGTAGATAACATATATTTAAATTTCTTCTGGCAAAATAAGCATTAAAAAATATACTTGAGCCAAGATTCTTCCCACCTCAGTACCTTTGCACATACTATTCCTTCTGCCTATTTTTTTTCACTAAACTAATGCCTACCAATTACTTAGATCTCAGTTTAAATGACATTTTCAACAAGAGGTCATGCGTGAAACCACCCCTTCAATCTCAGACTAGATATCCTATTTATTTCTTTTCATAACACTGTCTTCTTTTCTATTATACTATTTATTGCAACTATAACTGTAAAAACTCTTCCTCTGCTTTATATCTACTCTCCCTCCCACAAGTATAAACTCAATAAGAAAGCCATTTTAGTCCTAATCCACAGTAAAGTGCCGGGCACATGAGACTCTCAAAATATTTGAGAATAGAATGACTGGCAACAGAAACTAATTGGTTTGGAGTGAAGGTACAAAGGACTTCAAAAGTCCATCTAAACAACCTTGAGTTTTACTGTTTATAAAGTGGAGATTCAAGAAATGTACAAGAATAGGAGATTGAGCCATCCAATTATTCTAAATTATTCTGGGAATGGGACGCAAGGTTGACTGGAATTGGGAAAGACTGGGAAAAGAAATATTTTTTCATAATTCAGGTCTGTATTTCCTAAACTTCATATGATTCTAATACCATCTTCATAACTTTTTACATTTTCTGATCAATCTTCATTCTATTTTGTCAAATCTGTGTATCGCCTTTATTTATTGTCACCTGCTATAGAAATAAAATGTAACAATAAAAGGAAACACAATGAACAAATACTAAATTCCAGCTAGATGTTATTGTGTACCAAATTTCAAAACCTCAGGCCTTCTCTGTTTGTCAAAGAGAGATGAACATTGTTAATAAGGTGGTTGAAAGCCATACTAATACCAAATTGAGACTTTCCATGATTTAACAAGGGGTACTAAAATTAAAATGAGACTAATTAAACTAATATTAAATGTTATTATCAGTGAGCCCCTGGTATTGTCCCACATTTCAGGTAACACTGGTTTGAAAAGTAAGGGGAGTAAGTTGAACAGCATTACTACCATACAACCCACCAATCCCACTCCTAGGTATGTAACTAAAAGAAATGAAAACAGTTAATTCAAACGAAAACTTACACACAAATGTTCGGACAGTACTATTCACAATAGCTGAAAGGTAGAAACACCCAAATATCCATCAAACGATAAATGGATAAAGAAAATGTGGTGTATATTCACAATAGAATATTATTTAGCCATAAAAAGAAATGAAATACTGACATAGACTACAATACATATTAACCCCAAAAATAAGACGCTAAGGGGCTCCTGGGTGGCTCAGTCAGTTAAGTGGTCAACTCTCAATTTTGGCTCGGGCTCCACACGCTCAGCATGGAGTCTGCTTGTCCCTCTCCGTACCCCCACGCCCCGCCACTTGTGCTGTTTGTCTCTCTCACTCTCTCTCTAAAATAAATAAAAACTTTGGGGTGGGTGGGAAAAGATGCTAAGTAAAAGAAACCAAACACAAAAGGTAACATATGTAAGATTCCATTTATATGAATTATCTAGTATAGGCACATCCATAGAAACGGAAACAGATTAGTGGTTGTCAGGGGCTGAGAGAAGATAATGAGGAGTGACTGCTTAATGGGTACAGAGTTTCTGTCTGGGTAATAAAAAAATTTAGAGAATAGTGATGATTGTATAACACTGTGAGTGCACTTAAAGCCACTGAATTGTATACTTTTAAGTGGTTAAAATGTTAACCTTTATGTGTGCTTTATCATGATATAAAAAATAAGGGCTAAACTGAATAAGGGTAAAAACAGAAATATGGAGAAATTACATTGCTGAAAGAAAATCATTAAGACTTAGTGACAGATTAGATGTGAAGGCTGAAGCTGAGGAAAGGAATCAAGGAAAAAGCTAAGGATCTGAATCTGAAATTAAAGCAAAGCAGGGAATCAGGAAAAGCTGAGATTTTGATGTTTAAAAGATTAATAATGTCACTAGCACAAATAGGGAGATCAAGGGAAGATATGGTTTAGGGAAGAAAACTATAGGTTGGGATATATGTATTTAAAGATGTTATTTATTTGAGGACAGAGAGAGAAAGGGAGAGAGAAGGAGCAGGGGGAGGGACAGAGGGAGCAGGGAGTGGACTTGGGGATTGATCCTGGGACTCCAGGATGATGACCTGAGCCAAAGGCAGATGATTAACCAACTGAGCCACCCAGGCACCCCTGTAGGTTGAGTTTTAACTATATATAACCTGAGATACCAAATATTTACAGTGATTTAGAAATGCGGAACTGTTTCCTCTAACTAAAAGGAGCTTATAAATAGATGGGATAATTTTGCATAATAGTACTAGAAAAGATTATAATTATGTTTGGCTATTGAATACATACTAAATACATCCACATAGAATATACTTCTTTATTATATGTTTTTACTGCTTTAAATGTTGTTCAGCTCTGGTTTTCTCTGATATCTTCTAAAATGCAAAGCTGGTTATTTTCCTTTTAAAATCTTTCAACACGGGGCACCTGGGTGGCTCAATGGGTTAAGCCTCTGCCTTCAGCTCAGGTCATGATCTCAGGGTCCTGGGATCAAGCCCCACATCAGGCTCTCTGCTCAGTAGGGAGCCTGCTTCCCCCCCTCTTTCTCTGCCTGCCTCTCTGCCTACTTGTGATCTCTGTCAAATAAATAAAATCTTTAAAAAAATCTTCCAACACCTTCTCACTGCCTTCTGAATAAAGTATCCAGGTGTGCACTGTCTCTGTAACGGCTCTGCAAAACAAGCGCTGAACACCCTTTCACTTTTCTCCATAAAAGCTAAAATCCTCTTTGGATTCCTTTCAGTTCTCAAAAACAGATACTAATATGTCTTTTGTTAAGAATGAAGTGGCATGCAGCACCTGGGTTGCTCAGTTGGTTAAGTGTCCAACTTCGATTCAGTTCATGATCTCAGACTCCTGGGATGGAACCACGCCTGTCTGGCTCTGTTTGTCCTTCTGCCCCTCCCCCCAATCGTACATGCTTGCTCTTTTTTTTTTTTTTAATATTTTATTTATTTGACAGCAATCACAAGTAGGCAGAGAGGCAGGCAGAGAGAGAGAGGGGGAAGCAGGCTCCCCGCCAAGCAGAGAGCCCGATGTGGGGCTTGATCTCAGGGCCCTGAGATCATGACCTGAGCCGAAGGCAGAGGCTTAACCCACTGAGCCACCCAGGCGCCCCGATGCTTGCTCTCTTGCTCAACTAAATAAAATCTTTAAAAAAAAAAGAAAAGAAAAGAAAAAGTAGTGTAACACAAGCTTTCAAAATATAAGGGATACTTGTACACCTTATAAAGTGATCATTAAGACTAAATGTGATAAATTTAAGATTAAATATGAAATCTTTAAAAAATAGCACAACCACCTTACACCAGTTAGAATGACAAAAATTAACAAGACAGGAACAACAAATGGTGAAGAAGATGTGGAGAAGGGGGAACCCTCTTACACTGTTGGTGGGAATGCAAGTTGGTGCAGCCACTGTGGAAAACAGTGTGGAGATTCCTCAAAAAATTAAAAACAGAGCTACCCTATGACCTGGCAATTGCACTACTGGGTATTTACCCAAAGATACAGATGCCATCTGTACCCCAATGTTCATAGCAGCAATGTCCACAATAGCCAAACTGTGGAAAGAGCTAAGATGCCCTTCAACCCTTGAATGGATAAAGAAGATATGGTCCATACATACAATGGAATATTACTCAGCAGTCAGAAAGGATGAATACCCAACTTTTGCATCAACGTGAACGGTACTGGAGGAGATTATGCTGAGTGAAATAAGTCAAGCAGAAAAAGTAAATTATCATATGGTTTCACTTACTTGTGGAACATAAGGAATAACATGGAGGACATTAGGAGAAGGAAAGGAAAAGTGAATTGGGGGAAATCAGAGGAGGAGACAAACCATAACAGACTGTGAACTCTGAGAAACAAACTGAGGGTTTTAGAGGGGAGGAAGGTGTGGGGGATGGGGGAGCCTGGTGGTGGGCATTAAGGAGGGCACGTATAGCATGGAACACTGGGTATTGTACATAAACAATGAATCCTGGAACACTGCATCAAAAACTAATGATGTATTTTATGGTGACTAACATAACACAATAAAAAAAAATCCAAAAAATAGCACAGCTTAGCACAAAACATATGGTATTAATTTTGATATATTATTAATAAAATAAATTCTAACACTAAGTAGTTTATTCAGGCAGTTAATACAAAAATCAGCCATCCTTCAGTTTTCTTATATTAGGAACCATGCAAAACTACAGAGCCCCTGTTTGAGGATTCACCAGTATATCTTAAACCACTGTCTTCCAACCTTTCTAGAGCTATGAAGAAAAAGAGAGAGAAAAAGAGAAAAATGAAAGAAGTTAAAGAGAAAAATACAGAAAAAGCTTAAAAAAATAGAGACACAAGAGAGAAAGAGAGAGGGGGGAAAGGGAATCAAAAAGGAAACCAATTCCCACCTCCTGTCTTCTTCACCTAACCCCTAATTTTATCTCACACCAGCACATTTATTCAGTTTACTTTACTAATCATAGTCTTTCCATCTCTCCCTCTTCAGTTCTTTGATGTCTGGATTAACAACTCAATGACCCTCTCCGGATAGGATGTTAATTTGAACACATCAATCACTCTACTAAGCCAAAATATTGCCATAATTTAACAGAGATTCTTGGAAACTCCCCAATGCTTAAGATATAAAATGACTCAGAAAAGTAGTGGCATGATTATGCCACATTTCTTTGGCTCCCCTTCAAAGGAGAAATAAAGGATCTAAACCTATTTCTCTGAAGTGAGGACTTAATGGTAAATTAATTTTTTAATGAATCTCAGGTGTATAGATTTGGATTAATCATTTCAGTTGACGATACATACATTGTCTTCTCTGATCCATGCACACATATCCGTACATATATATGTTTGTAATACCATGAAGACCCATGAATTCATGAGAATATTCACAATCACTTAAAATAAAGGTATATAACTATGTTCCTTCCCTATCATGTTTCCTTGTGTCCTCCAACTCAGGATAGAATAAATATCCCGAGTTCTGTGTTCATTATACCCTTTTTTTTTAAGCTGTCGTAAAAGAAACAACATTTTGCTATCTTAATCATTTTCAAGTGCATAGTTCAGTGGCATTAACTACATTCATATTATTGTGCAACCACTGCTCTCTCATTTTTAAAAAAGATTTCTATAAACATACCTAAACAAAATATTAAACTTTAGTTATACTGAACTTTATAAAAAGAGTAATCACTCTGTATTTAATCTCAACACTATTTTACTTGATGCTGTTTTAGAAAAATTCATCTACATTTCCTGTAAACAAACAAGCCTTGCTTGTCTCTTGTCAGTTTTATTCCTGATTATTTTATGTTTTTAAATACCTATTGTTGCTACTATAAATTTTTTCTTTTAAAATGACATTTTAATTATTTGTTACTGATGTAGAAAACATGATACATTGATCTTCTAGCTATCCACTTTGATCAATTCTGATATTACTTTAACACTTAGTAAATTCTTTTGGGTTTTCTATGCAGATGATCTCTACAAAATTTTATTTCTTCCTTTCCAATTCTTATGGATTTCTCTTTCTCCTTTTTTTGTTTTACTTTTCAGGCTAGGAGTTATAGCACAATGAAAATGAAGTGAAAAACGGCATCATCGTCTTGTTTTGTAAATTCCCAGTGCACTTTGTAATAGCTAAGCCAAGTTATCTAAACAAGGCGTTTCCTAAGAGTAAACACTGCATGATTCCAATCCTCAGTTCTACCCAGAGACTCATACCTATGGCTATAGGGTAACAGAAACATCTGATGACACAAACAACTTCACTATCCAGAGAGAAAATACTATTTGTTGCATGTAGGAGAAAAACTAAAATCTGGCAGAGAGCTGGCTATATTTGTGAAAATGCTGGCTCGTAAAAAATTCATTTAGATTTGTTAAAATACCCTTCTAATACCCTGTCATCTTTTAGAACAACCTTAAAGGCAGAAGGATTAGGTGTTACAAAGAGCATCTAAATATAAGAAAACTGAAGCACAGACACAGCTAACATCTAAGATCACAGAGCAAGTGAGAGATACCACTGTATACTCTATCTCTAGATGCCTTGCCCATCCCATCATCCCATAAACTGAAGAAAGCAGAACACTGTATGGTCTAAAATGGATCCAAACAGAAGCTATTCTCAGTTCTCCCAATCATGATGATTTTAAGGGTCTACCACCCACTCTGTACTTTGCTCAGACTGGCTGTGAACGATGAAATGTATCAAATATTTAAAAGTGTGTAACCAATATTACCAAACTTCCGCAGCTAAGAGAAATCTCCTGGGAGTTCAATCAAAACTATGAAAGAGAGGGGTGTCTGGGGGGCTCAGTAGGTTAAGCAACCAACTCTTGATCTCAGCTCAGGTCTTGATCTCAGGGTTGTGAATTCAAGCCCTGTGCTGGGCTCTACACTGGGCATGGAGCCTACCTGGGGGAAAAAAAAACCACACACACACACACAAACACACACACACACACAAAACAAAACAAACAAGAAATTTGTGAAAGGGAAAGTTATGCCTTCCACTCCTACACCCTCCAAGGTACACTGTACATCAACTGAGGGAATTCCCAGTCTACAGAAATCACTGAACTCCTCCTGCTCACTTTTCAGGAAACTTCTTTTAAGCACACTGGTTTCTCGGAAAGCATTTTTTTTTTCTTGGCCCATAGCGAATCAGTCAGGGCAGACTGTTTCTTTTGGCCTGGTGCCATAATTAAAAGCAGCATCTGAAACTGAAACTAAAGACGGAATATTTCCTTAACTCTTCTTTTCTTTCAAAACTAAACTCAGATCAGTGAATACAAAGAAAGGAAGTATGCAAGAGCTTTGAAAAAAATTAGAAAATAAGTTTAAGAAGAGTTGTAACTTAGCTTTAGCTTTTTATTCAAATGATTCACCAGGTATTGCCTGCAGATGTAGCAAGTAATAGTTGGCTTGCTATTATCCCTAAAAAGATGCCTTTTTTTCCCCCCAAATTCTTCTCCACATTGATAACATTTACAAAAGTTTCTTCCCTAAAGCAAATTCCCATTTAAAGCAAGAATAGAAGGATCCTTTGTTTGGATTCTATGCTCACCAGACAACATTCAGGTTACTAATTCAACTTCCCAGATACTGTGATACTGGAAAAGTATGACTTGGATACCAGACTCAATTTTCCCAGTCATGGGAGGTCCTCATTATAAATGAATAAACTGTCTTTTTTATTTGCATCTTAGTCTCTTGTAGGTTTGGTTAACAGAATTAATTCTTTAAGAACATTAATTTTTTACTCTGGATGATTAGAAAAAAATTAGAGTTTCTGGACTATAAAACTGAGAACCAGAAACTACAGAATCCTAAAAAAGTAATATCATCCCTGAGAGACTCTACCAACCTGCCTGCCTGGTTGGCTGGCTTCCTCCTATACCATTAGTTATGACACTTCTCTAATTGTATATGCTTTCCCTTCCTGGCCATTTGTCTAAATAAACACAAATAGTGTTCATCTGAATGCTCCTGGTCTTCGTGAGCACATTCTTCTATGAATATATTATTTATTGTCTGAGCCACTCATTTGGCACTGATCATACAGTTCCTTTATTGATAGTCATTGTTTCATAAGTTTTGCTGTTTCCAATTAGAATACAAGCCATCAAGGACAAACAACAGATCATCTTCCCTGCGATTAGTTTGGGTTCCAACACTATTACGAGAACAAGCGCAATTCTCCTCATTCTTCCGACACCATCTATGGCCGTATATGTAATATCCACTGAAAAGATTTGCATTCTTTCATTCATTCAATGGATAATTAAAGAGAACTTCCAACAAATAATTAAGCTTTTTAGGAGCATCACCCTTTGTATAGTTACCCTACAGTCCTTGGAATGAAGAGCCTGGACTATACCACACTAAGAAAATATGTATTAATTCTACTTACTTTAATCCATATTAACTCCTCAGGAAATCAGTCTTAAGTTAAACTTGGTTCCTCAATCTAGAAAAATCTATAACCATGTCCTAATGTACAAATACAAACCAAAAGAATTTCTTTTAACCCACTGAGCCACCCAGGCGCCCCTCTAGAATTTCTTTTTGAAGATGTACAATTCTTACTCACACTGTTTCTTCAAATCTGTATAGATTTACCTATCTATCTATCCTCCCCATCCAATATTTACTGAATATTTCCATATGATGAAGTCTTAGAATATAGATAAGGTTCAATGACATAGGGTTCGGAGCCAACGGACAAGAAAGAATTCTTGAGACGTCCTGAGACGTCTTTGGTGCAAAAAACGGTGGTTTAGAGCTGCTGCCCTGGGGATGTGAGGACTGGTCCATTATATACTTGCAAATTGGGAGGGGATTAGGGATGGTGTAAGTCTCTAAGGAATTTTGGAAGCAAGGTTTCCAAGACCTTGAGGGGCTAGCGATTGTTTGGGAAAAAAGTTATTCATTACCAGTAATAAAATCTTTATGTGAGACCCTTTAGATGTGTATCAGTGGGCCATATGCTTGGAAATGTTTGTCAACATGTATCTCAGAGGGTTTAGAGATAAAGTCTCCAAAGGAATTGTTAAAGTAGACTTACAGGATCCTGGTTGGGGCTAAGTGTCAGTCAGGCTAGAATTGCCCTTTGCCCTTAGCAAAGCCTCCAGGTGGGGCAATTTAGTCCCTAGAGGAATGTGACTCTGCCTTTTTCCCCGGGCTTAGTTTTATACTAACAACTAAAATGTGGAAACAGTTGAGGTGTCCATCAACAAGAGAATGGATAAACCAACTGGTATACTTGTGCAATGGAATACTATGCAGCAATAAAGACAAAATACGGATTCGTGCAACTACACGGATGAATCTAAAACATCTGCTGAGAAAAAGAAGCCTTGCACTGAATAGCACATATTGAAATGGTCCTATTTATACGAAGTTCTAAAAAAGACAAAACAAATCTATAGTTAAAAAAATTCAGAAGAGTAACAGTGTCAGGAGTAGAAGAGATGGCGTGAGGACAGACTGGCAAGTGGCATGAAGGGAGTTTCTGGAGTGTTAGTGATATTCTATAACCTGACAAGGATTTGGATTATACAAGTGTATGCATTTGTGAGATTCATTTAATAGTACAATGAAGATCTAAACGTTTCTATATATATATACATTTTACCTCAAAAAAAAAAAAAAGAAAGAAAGAAGACGAAGAACATAGGGACGACTGGGTGGCTCAGTTGTTAAGCATCTGCCCTCAACTCAGGTCATGATCCAGGGGTCTTGGGATCAGGCCCCACATTGGGCTCCCTGCTCAGCAGGAAGTCTGTTTCTCCCTCTCCTTCTCCTTCTGCTCATGTATGTGTGCGCTCTCTCTCTCTGTCTAATAAATGGAGTCTTAAAAAAACAAAAACAAAAAAACTAACTCAATGGAAAGTACACTGGAATGATGGAATAATGACCTCTGAAAATCTCCTCTGTAAAAGCAAAAAGAGCACTGGGAAAAAAAAATCTATCAAAACCAACTTTTTTCAGAACTCTTCAAATTAGCCAAGAGTTTGCAGCAGTATGGAAAACATCTAAGACACAGCTTATCTCAGTAAGAACAGAACTCTGTGGTACTTTTCACTGCCCTGTTCTCATTCCCCTCTCCCACGCTCTACACAGTAGCCTTGAAAAATAACACAACAACAAAAAACCATAAAACAAGTACCAAATTTTCAATAAATAGGTATATATCAATGATTATTTTGAACATAAATGAACATTCAAATCTAAAGACGCTGAATGACAATTAAAAAAACAACTATTTATAAGCTGCCTACAAGAGAACCATTTCAGATCTAAAGACACCTGCAGATCGAAAGTGAGAGGGCAGAGAAACATTGATCATGGAAATGGATGTCAAAAGAAATTCAGAGTATAGGGTGCCTGGGTGGCTCCGTCAGTTAAGCATCTGCCTTTGGCTCAGGTCATAATCCCAGGGCCCGGGGATCAAGCCCCACACTGGGTTCCCCCCTCAGCAGGGAGTCGGCTTCTCTCTAACCCTCCCCCATCTCATGCTCTCTCTCTCTCAAATAAATAAGTAAATGAATCTTTAAAAAGAAAGAAAGAGTAGCAATCCTTATAATAGAACAGATTAAAACAAAAACTGTAACAAGTGCCAAAAAAAGTACACTGCACAATCAAAAAAGAGGACAATCCAACAAGATGATATAATTGAAAATATTTACGCACCCAGCATGGGAGAACCCAAATACATAGAATAAATAATAACAAACACAAAGGAAATAATCAACAGTAATACAGTAATTGGGGACTTTAACACCTCACTTACATCAATGGACAGATCATCCAAACAGGAAATCAGTAAGAGAACATTTGCTCGGAATGACACACTGGACCAGATAAATTTAACATATATATGCGGAACACTCCATCCTAAAACAGCAGAATACATGTTCTTCTCAAATGTATATGGAACATTCTCCAGGAAAGATCACATATTAGGCCACAAGACAAATCTTAATAAATTCAAAAAGATCAAAGTCGTAACACCCATCTTTTCTGAACACAATGCTATGAAACTAGAAATCAACCACAAGAAAAAAATCTGTAAAGGGCCCAAATACATGGAAGTTAAATAACATGCTACTGAACAATGAATGGGCCTACCAAAAAATCAAAGAAGAAATCAAAAATTACATGGAAACAAATGAAAATGAAAACACAACTATTCAAAAACCTTGGGATGCAGCAAAAGCAGTTCAAAGAGAGAAGTTATTATCAATACAGACCTACACCGAGAAAAAAGAAAAAACTCAAATAAACAACCTGACCCTATATCTAAAGAATCCAGAAAAATAACAAAATTCAAAACCAGAAAAAAAAAACAAAAATTAGAGCAGAAATAAATGATATAGAAACCAAAAGAAAAAAAAATAGAACAGATCATGAAACCAGCTGGTTCTTTGAACACATCAATAAAATCAAAAAACCTGTAGCCACACTCAACAAAAAGAGAAAGATAGCAGACCCAAATAAACAAAATCACTAATGAAAAAGGAGAAACAACCACCAACACCAAAGAAATATGAACCATTTTGAGAGAATTATGAAAATTTACATGTGAAAACACTCTACAACCTAGAAGAAATGGTATACCTGGAAACACATAACCTACCAAAACTGAATCAGGAAGAAATAGAACTTTGGACAGATGGGTTACCAGCAATGGAACTGAAGCATAATTAAAAAAAAAAAAAAAAAAAAAACAACCTCCATTACTGAGCCATCAGAAAGATGAAGTCTTACCATTTACATCAAGAGGGATGGAACTGGAGGGTATCATGCTGAGCAAAATATGTCAGAGAAAGACAATTATCATTATGGTTTCACTCATATGAAGAATGTAAGAACCAGCAAAGAGGATCATAGGGGAAGAGAGGGAAAGCAAATGGGAAGAAATCAGAGAGGGAGACAAACCATGAGAGACTCTTAACTATGGGAAAGAAACTTGAGGGTTGCTAGAGGGGAGGTGGGTGGGCAGCTGGGGTAACTGGGTGATGCATATTAAGAAGAGCACGTGAAGTGATGAGCACTGGGTGTTAATATGCAACTGATGAATTACTCAACTCTACATCTGAAATTAACGATGTTGGCTAATTGAATTTAAAAAAAAAAAACCTCCCAAAAAACAAAAGTCTAGGACCAGATGGCCTCACAGGCAAGTTCTATCACTTAAAGAAGAGTTAATACCCATTCTTCTGAATACTCAAAAAAAAAAAGAAAGAAAGAAAGAAAGAAAAGAAAAAAAGAGGAAGGAAAACTTCCAAATTCATTCTATGAGATCAATATCATCCTGATACGAAAACCAGGTAAACACACCAGAAAAAAAGAGAACCATGGGCCAATAACTCCGATGAACATAGATGCAAAAAATCCTCAACAAAACACTAGCAAACCAAATCTAACAATACATTAAAACAATCATTCACCGTGATCAAGCTGGATCTATTCATGAGAGGCAAGTGTGGATCAATATTCACAAATCAGTGTGATTTATCACACATCAGTAAGATGAAGGAAAAGAACCATAGGACACAGAACATTCATTCGTTAATAAAACCCTCAACAAAACAGGTTTAGAGGAAACATACCACGACATAATTCAGGCCTTATATACCGCCAGTGTCAAACTTCTGCCGTAAAACAGAGACGGTTTCCCTAATGTCAGCAACAAGAGAAAAAAAAAATAGAAAACAAGGATGTGTACTCTCACTAATTTTATTCAACAGAGTACTGGAAGTCCTAGCCACAGTAATCAGACAACAAAAAGAAATAAAAGGCATCCAACTTAGCAAGGAAGAAGTAAAGCTTTCACTCTGCAGATGAGATGGTACTAAAGATAGAAAATCCTAAAGACTCCACCAAAAAACTACTAGAGCTGATAAATGAATTCAGGATATAAAAGCACTGTATAGGAGTGCCTGGGTGGCTCAGTGGGTTGGGGCCTCTGCCTCTGGCTCAGGTCGTGATCCCAGGGTCCTGGGATTGAGTCCCTCGTCAGGCTCTCTGCTCAGCGGGGAGCCTGCTTCCCCCTCTCTCTCTGCCTGCCTCTCTGCCTACTTGTGATCTCTGTCAAATAAACGGATAAAATCTTAAAAAAAAAAAAGCACTGTATAGAAATCCGTTGCATTCCTGTACACAAATAATGAAGCAGCAGAAAATGAAATTAAGAAAACAATTCCAATTACAATTGTACCAAAAATAAAATTTCTAGAAATAAACTTAAGAGACTAAACACCTGTACTCTGAAAACTACAAAAACACTGATGAAAGAAATTCAAGACAACAAAAACAGACATTTCTGTGTTCATGGACTATCAAAAAAAATCATTAAAAAGTCTATACTACCCAAAGCAATCCTTTAATATACTCCCTATCAGTATTTTTCACAGAACTATAAAATAATAATCCTAAAATTTGTATGGAACCACAAAAGACCCCCAGAGAGTTAAACCAATTTTGAAAAAGCAGAACAAAACTGGCGGGATCACAATTCCAGACTTCAAGTTATGTTACATAGCTGTGGTATCTGAACAGTATAGTACAGCACAAAAAACAGACATATCAATAAATAAAATAGAACACCCAGAAATAAACCAACAATTTTTAGGTCAGTTATTCTTCAGCAAAGGAGGAAAGAATATGCAATGAGAAAAACAGTCTTTTCAACAAATGGTGTTGAGGAAATTGGACAGCTACATGCAAAAGAAAGTAGGCCAATTTCTTACAAGATACTCAAAACAGACTGAGAACCTAAATATGAGATGTGAAACCATAAAAATCCTAGAAGAGAACACAGGCAGTAATTTCTCTGACATTGGCTGTAGCAACATTTTTCTACATGTGTCTGCTGGGGCAAGGGAAATAAAAGCAAAAAGAAACCATTGGGACTGCATCAAAATAAAAAGCTTCTTCATGGCAAAGGATGCAATCAACAAAACTAAAAGGCAACCTACTAAATGGAAAAATATATTTGTAAATGACATATGTGATAAAAGGGTTAGGATCCCAGGAAGACGAACCATGAGAGGCTGGACTCTGAGAAACAAACTGAGGGTTTTAGAGGGGAGAGGGTGGGGGGATGGGTGAGCCTGGTGGTGGGTAGTAAGGAGGGCACGTATTGCATGGAGCACTGGGTGTGGTGCATTAACAATGAATCTTAGAACACTGAAAAAAAAATAAAATAAAATTAAGATGTTAAAAAAAGAAAAAGAACATGGCCTTTAGAATTAAAATTTCTGGGTTAAATGAGTCATTATTTAAGGAACAACTGAGTCAATAATCATAAAGCACTTCGAACATAGCCTGGCACAGTTTTTGCTCTGTAATGTTTAATTTTAAAAAGTCAATTAAATAAGAAATATTTTCTCATTAATAACATATCTAGTCCACTTCATAGGTAATCTACCTCAAACTCTGTTATATAAAGAGCATCTTAGCTGAGAATTTAAATACAAACAAAACTTTTTTTTTAATGTTGAAACTGTTCAGAAACTCCTCCATCCTTGATGTCAGACATTTCTCTAAAAATTCTGGCATTTTTACTCACAGTCAAATTTTTGACTCTGCACAGCTATGGGAGGTCCCTTCCATATCACCGTCTCTCTCCTGAGCCCTTCCCTCATCAGAAGAAAGTCTCTTTGCTGCGTGAAAGTCTTCTGGGATCTAGCAGCTCCTGCCCCATTAACCCTTCCTTTTGTCTTTCCAGTTTCCCCCAGCTAGTTCCGCTGACTTGCTGACCCGAGAGCTTCGCCCTGGAACAGACTGAGCAATTTTGGCCTGCCCCAAGCAACAACCTTGTCATTGTTCTGATGACAAAATTCCTACATTTGAGGTGTCAAGTTTTATGTGTGCCCAGTTTGCAGATATGTGCTCCTCATGGTATCTGTGCCAAGTTCTACACCAGTATCTACCAGCTAAACGAGTTTAATCCGAGGATGAAACTCAGCCTCAACCTGGCCTCTCTCTAGATTGTTGCAGCTTAACTGACCATGAAAAGGCCTCCCAGATATTTCCCCAGGTTCCAAGTATTCACCTGCCTGAGATTTCCCATTGAAGCATGACGCCTACATTCCGAACAGCATTTCGCCTTGGGTCCCCTACTGCCACTCACTCACACGCAAAAAACTACTATATCCCTTGGATACTGAATTTCCATTGTTAGGCCCAGCATGTGTTACACCATATGGCTATCACCTGCTTCCTACTGATGTTACCTGCTGTGAATAATCAGCCAAGTGCTACTGAATACTAAGAAACTGATTTTTGCCCCTATTTTGCCCTGTTAAAATTGTGCTAATTTCTTTACCAGTTTAAGGACACTTTTTATCCTCTGCTTTGCATTTGACAATGTCTTTGAATTGTATCAATGTTAAACCAACTTGTTTCCATCCTATTCTCCCAAGGTCTCTCTATGCATGCCCCTTTTTAATATTTTTCTCCAGGGGCACCTGGGTGGTTCAGTCAGTTAAGTGTCTACCTTCAGCTCAGCTCATGATACCAGGATCCTGGGATTGAGCCCCATGTTGTCGGTGTGCTCTCTGTTCAGTGGGAAGCCTGCTTCTCCCACTCCCTCTCCCTGCTTGTGCGTGAACGCTCTCCCTCTCTCTATCAAATAAATACATAAATATCTTTTTAAATTTTTTTTAAAAAATAAATAATAAAAATTTTCTTCAAAAAGGAAATCCTTTGTTTTTTGCAATAATCTTATCATGGCTATTAATCCTTTTTTTATGGCATTCTAGACATTCCTTATGACATTTCATTCAGGGATTTTTCTAAACTACACAAAATTTACTTACCAACACTAACAGAAATCAGATATCCAAACAAGTAGTGTTTTCCCTCAAAATAGTTATACGTAGGAGACTATTCAGTTATTCTAATGATGTCATGAGTGTTCAAAACATTCTGGAATTCTTTGAAACTTACCAATTCCAGATCTTTGAACTTGTTCAAGAAGACCAAACCTATTATTTATAGTATTTGATCAAAAGGTAATGTGTGGCTAAACTATTATTTCCAAAAATTAGATTTACCTACAAGGGATGAAAAATTGCTATTACTAAAGAACTTTTAAAACTTTCTTAGCCTCTAAAAGTAATTACAAAAGTTTAAAACAAATATTGAGAAAAAACATCATAAGTAAACTAAATGGATTGCAACCTTTGTATGACCTAACACAAATCTTACCTGAGGTTCTTCTTCCATATATAAAATAAAGATAATTTTCGTATTTTCTTAGAGGTTATTGTAGGATAAAAACAGAAAATATATGACATCCTCGGAACCCATGAAGTTAATAAATATATTTATATTCATGACTTAATGCTGCAAATTAAAATAGATTCAAAACACAGTATTAAGATATACTCATTTTAAAACTGTTACTTAGCTGGGGAGCCTGGGTGACTCAGAGGATTAAGCCTCTGCCTTCAGCTCAGGTCATGGTCTCCTGCTTCCCCCCACTCCCCCGCCTGCCTCTCTGCCTACTTGTGATCATCTCTCTCTCTCTCTGTGTCAAATAAATAAATAAAATCTTAAAAAAAACACAAAACTGTTACTTAGCCATAAAAAAGAATGAAATCTCACCATTTGCAATGGTGTGGATGGCACTACACAGTATTATACCAGAGAAAGACAAATGCCATATGATTTCACTTACATGCAGAACTTAAGAAACAAAACAAATGGACATGGGGGGAAAAAGGAGAGGCAAAACAAGAAACAGGCTCTTTTTTTAAAATTTTTTAATTTTTTTTCAGTGTTCCAAGATTCATTGTTTATGCACCACACCCAGTGCTCCATGCCATACGTGCCCTCCATAATACCCACCACCAGGCTCACCCAACATCCCACACCCACTCCCGTCCAAAACCCTGAGTTTGTTTCTCAGAGTCCACAGTCTCTCATAGTTTGTCTCTCCCTCCAATTTCCCCCAATTCACTTTTCCTCTCCTTCTCCTAATGTCCTCCATGTTATTCCTTACGCTCCACAAGTTAGTGAAACCATATAATTGACTTTCTCTACTTGACTTATTTCACTCAGCATAATCTCCTCCAGTCCTACCCACGCTGATACAAAAGTTGTGTATTCATCCTTTCTGACTCTTAACCATAGAGACAACGAACTGAGGGTTGCTAGAGGAGAGGTGGGCAGGGGGTGGGGTTAAATAGGTGATGGGGATTAGGAAGGACACTTGTGATGGGCACTGGGTGTTGTAAGTGATGAATCACTAAATTCTATACCCGCAACTACTACTGCACTGAATGTTAACTAACTGGAATTTAAACAAAATCTTGAAAAGAAAAAAAAACTGTATTTAGGACTCTGACTTGAGGATTAAGTTGACATCTTTATTTTGCAGGAAGCAAAAGATGAGAAAAAAAGTTTCATTTAAAAAGACTCATTAAATTTTTTTTCATTACAAAAACTTACACACAATAAGCTGTTTTTCAAGAAACCAGTCATGTTTTGGAAAGTGAAACCTAACTCACTCTGGTGAAAAAAGGAGATGGAGGGAAATTCCACAACTCAAAGTCACAATAAATACTAACAATTCCTTTGATTCTACAACACGGGACTTCCCCAAGGAACAGGCAGCAGGTTTTGCTGAGTCAACTATAATGTTATCCAATCAGAGTTATCGAGGGAAAGCGCCTTTGCAAATAAAAAGGGCATCCTGGCTCCAGATCTTCTGAGACACTCAACTGCTTAGACTTTCTGAGCCTACTGCAGGGGAACCTCCAGTCACAGCATCATGAACCAAAGTGCTGTTCTTATCTTCTGCCTTATCTTTCTGACTCTCAATGGAACTCAAGGTAAGGAACATTAAGAGATACTTAATTCGTAAGATCAGAAATACGACTGGGTATAAATTCGATTAATTACGGGAACGGTGTATTTGGAAAAGTTTTACAGCCTGCCTATAAATGAAGGGTAAGTAAGAAGAGAGTCCCTCTGGCAACAGAGTGGACAGTCAGAAAAGCAAACGGAATAAAACAGAGGAGGAGCAGAAGAGGAAGGGTAAGAGGACAGACAGAAAAAATGTAAGGGAATGAGGAAAGAGAGAATGACACAGATACTTCTGCAGTCAACTCAGCTTAATTAACCATAAGAACTGGGCTCAAGGGTATGAATTTACGTTTCACAAGTTGCAATTCCATTCTTTCATATAACCAACTAATTAATCATTCAGAGCTGTGTTATAATGGGATTATTCTTTCTCTGACTCAAATGACACAGGGATATTGGTTCTGCTAAGCACTACCCAATCCACATTAAATGCCTAAAGTGAAAACTGCACTAACCTCCCTTGCTGTCTGTACCTTTTTCCCCACAGGAGTACCTCTCTCTAGAACTACACGCTGTACCTGTATCAATATCAGTGATGGATCTATAAATCCAAGGTCCTTAGAAAAACTTGAGGTGATTCCAGCAAGTCAATCTTGTCCACGTGTTGAGATCATGTGAGTGAAACGCCACCTGAATATCACTTCCCTGGTTGTAATAATATATTAGAGTAATATGATCATGAAATCAGTAAAGGGGTTGTAATGATTCTAAGACTTCTGTGTAACAAAGGGAAACATCTAGAATAAAACATAAATGTCTGATCTAAAAACTATATTCCCATCTATTTTACTGACCCAAGACTGTTTTAAATATTTTAACTCTTTCTTACTTCTACAGTGCCACATTGAAAAAGAATGGGGAGAAAAGATGCCTGAATCCTGCGTCGAAGAAAATCAAGATTTTATTGAAAGCAATTAGCAAGGAAAGGTAGGTTTGCTGCTCTTTGCAGAAGAACTGCTCTTTAAGAAATGTCGATCTGGGGAATTCAGAAATATTTGCATTGAGTTTTCCTATGGGATCCTTGGCTCGAAAATATTTTTACCACAATGCCTGCCTCTACCTCAATCTATTTTTATACTAAGATGTCATCTTGTGTAGTATCAAAAGTTACCTTACCTATCTAGAACTGTCAACCTTGAGGCAGAGTTTGAACTATTCAAGCAAAGCTACCAAAATTCCCCCTACCGAATTCGGAAAAAATTACCCAATTTTTTAAGGCCTTTCCTGGCCTTAAAAAAGCAGCTCCTATAATCTACAATGACAATATAGTAGCAGGAAAGCTCACCAAACACTTTGCCTGGGGGGCTCAGAATGTTCCAAGCAGAACCCAGGCTGAAGCCAGAGCCGAATGTAACACACTTTTATACCTCCTTTCCCTTCTTACAGGTCTAAAACATCTCCTTGAACAGAGAAGCATAACCACTATAATGTTGATAAAGATGGACCAGAAAGAGACTACCTCTGCCATCATTTTCCTGCATACAATATATGCAAGCCCTAACTGTTCCTGGATTGCAGTTCTCCTAAAAGGTGACCAACCACTGTCACCAAGTTAGCTGCTACTACTCCTTGAGGGAGGTGGACAGGTCATCACTCTGTCCTGGTACTATAAGCTATGCTGAGGTACTATATTTTTAGTGAATGTACCAGCTCCTAGCCCTGCTACTGACACTTTCCTCACCCGTCCTATCTTCTAAATGTTATTAAGAGATATTTCCACGTCTGAACTTAACCAAGTTCTCAGAACTTCACAAAATAGCCATAATACAATCTGCTTTTTTAAGAAAAACTTTTACTCCATGGGCTTCTACTGTTATCCCTTCCCAAGGGGCTCATATTCTTCTAGCAGTTATATATATGCAACTCCAAATACATAGAAGAACCTAGAACTACCTGGAAATGTACATGGAAATACTATTATTTAATGAAAGGCTACAAAAGTAGAATTTTAAATATACATGTTTCCTAATTGTTTTCAGTGTTTATGGAGTAACCTGTGTAACTAAATACCACACAATTGTGCAATGAAAAATGTTTAAATCTGGATATATACTCTGCATGTTATGTAAGACAAATATGCTAGATGTGTTTCAAAATTAAAACACTGTGCTCTCTTGGAGATGTTAAGAGAAATTATATAATAGTTAACAGATCAAAAAAGTAATAAAATAATAACTAAGATGAAGTGTCTGGTTGGTCATTTGACTGGGACATGTATTTCATAGAAGAATCCAATGGGTAGATGACAAATGAGTTTGAGAACTATGATATTCCTTCCAACTGCAGTGTTTGGAAAGGCCCATCATATAAGACTCCTTTAGACTGATGTGGCCTAGCAGTCTTCGCCTGAGCTTCAGACCCTTATGTGGAGATGTCTCATACACATCTGAATATCCCACAGAAACATCAAACTCCAAAATACCTCAAATTCCCTTTCCCCAGATCTAGTTCACCTATCTTCAATGTCCTAGTTTAATGCCACTAGCAACCACTCAGTTCCCCGAACCAGAAACCTGGAAGTAATTCTATATGACTTCTGCTTCACCTCCTATATCCAATTAGTCACTAAGGAAATATTTGCAACGCATTTATAGATGGCAAATTAGTAGCATCTAGGGTGCCTGTATGGCTCAGTTGGTTATGCGACTGCCTTCAGCTTGGGTCATGATCCCGGAGCCCCGAGATCGAGTCCCACATCAGACTCCCAGCTCCATGGGGAGTCTGCTTCTCCCTCTGACCTCCCCTCTCATGCTCTCTGTCTCTCTCACTCTCAAATAAATAAAATCTTTTAAAAAAAAAAAGTAACATCTAGAATATATAAAGAATTCCTATGAATAAAATAGGAAAAGATAAACAGCTAAATGAAAAATGGGAAATAGAAAAGAAAGAAGAAAATGCACAAGTTGAATATAAAAAATACTTAACATCACTAATAATCAGGAACTTCCGCATTCAAATCATTTTGGGATACCATTTGACACCACCAGACCGACAAAACTCTTTAAGGTGGATAAATACCAAGTGACAGGAAGGCTGAAGAGCAATGAGGAATACTACTCCACTGCTGGTGAGAGAGGAAACAGCTTAACTGCTTTGGAAACCACGTTCTTATTATCTTATAAAATTTAACATGTGCAGGGGTGCCTGAGTGGCTCAGTGGGTTAGGGCCTCTGCCTTTGGCTCGGGTCATGATTCCAGGGCCCTGGGATCAAGCCCCGCATCGGGCTCTCTGCTCAGCGGGGAGCCTGGGCCTCTCTGCCTACTGGTGATCTCTGTCAAATAAATAAATAAAATCTTTTAAAAAAATAAAAAATTAAATTAAATTAAAAAATTTAGCATGTGCACACTCCTTATCCTAGCAGTTCTACTACTGTGTATACACCATAGGTATATTCTTGCATATGACATATATCAGAGAAGATCATGGCAACATCGTAACAGCAAAACTCCAGACACGATCCAAACGTCCATAAATCGAACAGACAAATAAATCAAGGTATATGAATTCCAAGGAATACTATACAACAGTGGAAATATAACTATACAAATCAAACATGGATGAATCTCAAAAACAATCTTGCACGAAACAGGCATGTCATAGAAAACTATATACACCATAATTCTATTTATTATGAAGTTTTAAAGCAGGCATTAAACACTGGATTTAGAAGTGAAGTCATATATGATGAAAATAAGCAAAAACAAAGGAATGATTTCTATAAAATTCAGGAGGGTAACTACATCAGAAGGTGAGAAACGAATGCAGTTCAGGAGGAACACATAGGAGGCTTCTGAATTATGATAAAGTTTTATTTTTGATTAGATGGTGAGCTTAGGTGACAAGCTTAGGTGGTACATGAGAATTTGTTCTTTAATCTACAAATTTTTACCTACAAATTTTTAATCAATCTACAAATTTTTAATTTCTTTGAATACATTAAAGATCACAAATACATGGAGATTAAACAACATGTTACCAATGAATGGGCTAAACAAAAAATAAATAAATAAATAAAAAATAAATGGAAACAAATGAAGATACAACAGTGCAAAACCTCTGGGATGCAGCAAAAGTGGTCCTATGAGGGAAGTATACAGCAATAGAGGCCTACATCAAGAATCAAGAAAAACCTCAAATAAAGAGCCTAACCCTACACCTAGAAGAGCTAGAAAAAGAATAACAAATGAAGCCTAAAGTCAGTAAAAGGAAAGAAAACAATAGACTGAAGCAGAAATAAATGATATAAGAACTAAAAAAAAAAAAAAAAAAAAAAGAACAGCTTAATGAAAGGAGATTGTTCTTTGAAATTTAATAAAACTGATAAACCTCTAACAAGACTTATCAAAAAGAAAAAAGGACCCAAATAAAATCACAAAGGAGAGAGGAGAAATAACAACCAACAGAAATATAATTATTAAGAAAATATTATGCAAAACTGTATGCTAATAGGACAACCTAGAAAAAAATGGATAAATACCCAGAAATGCATAAACTACCAAAACCAAAACAGGAAGAAATAGAAAACTTGAAAAAAACCCATAACCTGCAAAGGAATTGAATCAGTAATCAATAATGTTCCAACTAACAGAAGTCCAGGACCAGAAAGCTTCATAGGCGAATTATACAGAACATGTAAAGAAGTGGTGGGGCAGGCATGGGTGATTCAGTTAGTTAAGCGTGGCCTTCAGCTTAGGTCATGATCCCAGGGTCCTGGGATGGAGTCCCACATGGGTCCCCTACTCAATGGGAAGCCAGCTTCTCCTTCTCCCTCTGCCTGTCCCTCCCCCCTGCTTGTGCACATGCATGTGTGCACATGCTCTCTTTCTGTCAAATAAATAAATAAAATCTTAAAAAAAAAAAAGGTAAGAATTAATACCTATTCTTCTCAAACTACCCCAAAAAATAGAAAACAAAGGAAAACTTCCAAATTCATTCTATAAGGCCAACAATATCCCAATACCAAAACCAGAAAAAGACATCACTAAAGAGGGCACCTGGGTGGCTCAGTTGGTTAACTATCTGCCTTTGGCTCAGGTCATGATCCCAGAGTTCCAAGATCAAGCCCCTCATCAGGCTCCCTGCTCAGCAGGAGTCTGCTCCTCCCTCTGCCCCTCACCCTGCTCTTATGTGCATGCATGCATTCTCTCCCTCTCTAATAAATGAAATCTTAAAAAAAAAAAAAAAGACAACTAAAAAAGAGAATTACAGGTCAATATCCCTGATGAATGCAGACGCAAAAATTCTCAATAAAATAGTAGCAAACCAAATCCAACAATACATTTAAAAAAATCATTCAACATGATCAAATGGGACTTACTCCTGGATTGCAAGGGTGGTTCGATACTTGCAAATCAATTAGGGCACCTGGGTGGCTTAGTAGATTAAGCATCCAACTCCTGATCTCAGTTCAGGTCTTGATCTCAGGGTCAATGTGTTCAAGCCCCAAGGTGGGCTCCAAGCTGGGGATGGAGTCTACTTAAAAAATAAAATATCTGCAAATCAATCCCTATGATACACCACATAAATAAAAAGAACCACCACATGAACATTTTGATGCAGAAAAAGCATTTGACAAAATACATCTACTCAAGCTAAAAGCCCTCAACAAAGCTGAGTCAGAAGGAACATACCTCAACGTAATAAAGGCCTTATATGGAAAACCCAGAGCTAATATCATCCTCCATGGAGAAAAACTGAAAGCTTTTCCTCTACGGTCAGGAAAAAGACAGGAATGTCCACTCTCACCATTTTTATTCAACATAGTACTGGAAGTCAAGCCACAGCTATCAGACAACAAAAAGACATAAAAGGCATCCAAATTGACAAAGAAGTCGTCAAAATTTCACTATTTGTAGATAAAATAATACTGTACACCAAAACTGGAAAGATTCCATGAAAAAACTGCTAAAACTGATACACGAATTCAATGAAGTCAGAGGATACAAAATCAACACACGGAAATCTGTTGCATTTTTAAGACTTAATTTATTTGAAAGAGAGCACGTGCTCACACACGAGTAGGGGGGAGGGACAGAGGGAGAAGGAGAAACAGAACCCCCCATATCCCTGGCTGAACAGGGAGCCCTATGTGGGTCTCAACCCCAGGACCCTGAGATCATGACCTGAGCCGAAGGCAGACACCTAACCGAATGAGCCACCCAGGCACTCTAATCTGTTGCTGTAATGAAACAACAGAAAGAAAAATTAAGGAATCAGTCTCATTTACAATTGCACCAAAAACCATTAAGATACTTAGGGAATAAACCAAAGAAGTAAAAGATCATACTCCGAAGAGTATAAAACCACGATGAAAGAAATTCAAGATTACACACAAAGAAATGGAAAGACATTCCATGCTCATGGATTGGAAGAACAAATATTATTAAAATGTCCATACCACCCAAAACAGTTTACACACTTAATCCCTCTCAAAATACCACCAGCATTTTTCAAAAAACTAGAACAAATAATCCTAAAACATGTATGGAATGACAAAAGACCTCACATAGCCAAAACAACCTTGAAACACAAAAGCAAAGGCATCTAGGTGGCTCAGTCAGTTAAGCATCTGACCTCAGTTCAGGTCATGATTCCAGGATCCTGGGATAGGGTCCCACATAAGGGTCCCTGGTCAGCAGGGTGTCTGCTTCTCCCTCTCCCTCTGCCCCTCCCCCAAGCTCATGCTTATTCTCTCTCTCTCTCTCAAATAATTAAGTAAAATCTTTTTTAAAAATACTGTATTGAGGGAGCCTGGGTGGCTCAGTGGGTTAAAGCCTCTGCCTTCAGCTCAGGTCATGATCTCAGGGTCCTGGGATCGAGTCCCCCATTGGGCTCTCTGCTCAGCAGGGAGCCTGCTTCCCCCTCTCTCTCTGCCTGCCTCTCTGCCTACTTATGATCTCTCTCTGTGTCAAATAAATAAAAATAAATCTCAAAAAAAATACTGTATTGAGTATTCAAAAGTTGCTAGAAAAATAGATATTAAAAATTCTTATCACAAAAAATATTTGTAACTATGGATAATCATTTCACAACATACATAAACATCAAATTATGTTATACACCTGAAATGAACAATACTTTGTATCCATTATACGTCAATTAGAAAAACTTGGGGGAAAAAATTAAAATCTAATGCAATACCAAAAAAAGAAAGAGAGAAGGGAGAGCATGAGTAAGAGTGCTGCAACATTCTGATATATAATAAAAAAATGCAGTACATACATAACCATTACTATGGAACCCTTAACTGAATCATGGGAAAAATGTGAAGTGGCAAAATTTCTCCTTCCTGCTCTCTCATTTATTCTTCCTGACCCCTAAGTCTACCCAAAAGGTCCCCTATTTTATTGCCTACAGTCAACTAATTTTCCCAAAGGTGTTAACCAATAGAGATGTAAAATGCTCTCTGTTCAAAAAGCATAGCATTAAAAAAAAAAAAAAGCACAGCATTCATTTAACAAATATCTATTGACATCCACTACATACCAAGTTATAAAATGAATATATAATGTGTTCCTAAGTTACTATCAGTTAGAGAGATAAAGGTAAATAAATTTGAACAGAAAAAAATGCTGTAGACTGAAAAATCTCCAAATGTATAAGAAAACAGAAAATTAGGAAAGCCTTTCTTGGGAAAGTATAATGGGGATCTGGAATTTAAAAGATGCATTGTATCTAACAGGTAAAAAGGAAAAAAGTGAACTCTAGCAGAGGAAAGAATATGATCAAAGACAAGAAAAAATATGTGTTTTCAACCTGAAATAACATAAAATTAGAGATAGGAATACTGCGGAAAATGATGGAGAGACAAGACACAGATTATGAAAGGTTTTTTTTCTCTTTTTAAGATTTTATATATTTGTCAGAGAGAGAGGGACAGACTACGTGCACAAGCAGAGGGAACGGCTGGCAGATGGAGAAGCAGGCTCCCTGCTGAGCAAAGAGCCCGATGTGGGACTTGATCTCAGGACCCTGGGATCACGACCCCAGCCGAAGGCAGACACTCAACCGACTGAGCCACACAAGTATCCCAGCCTTTTTTTTTTTTTTTTTTTGCTAAGTATGCCATCACCATGGCATATTTATAAACTATTTACATGTTATAAAACATACCCAAAAAATAACATATAAGACTGTTAGACTATGCTGTAATACTAAACCTCCCAAAATGTTAAAGACCTAACACAATGAAAGCTTATTTTTTGCTCACACACAGTTTCACGTAGGTTGGCAATGCTTCTACGTTGACTCAGGAATACAGTCTCCCTCTATCTCAGTTGAAGATTGCCAGGAAAGGAAATGCAAGGATGGAAGCAGCTTACTGGCTTTAAAATGCTGCAGTCCATACTACCTTGTCCAGCACAAGGTATTGCCTTACCTAATCACAACAAGGGATAGAAATTGTAAGAGAAAATGTACTTGTCTCTGCCACAACCTGGTAATTTTTTAAATGAGTTTTTTAATTATAAAGCAAAAAAAAAAAAAAAAGGCTAATGAGGAACCTAGCTCAGAAAAAGAAGTCTACACAGATATTTTTTAAAAAGTTTAAAAATAGAGAAATTAAATCAGAGATGAAAAAGAATTCCTTTTCTAGGTAAAAAGATCATCATGTCTAGATGTAAGTAAAATCTGAGGTACACAGTGAACAAATGGACACATCTACTGTATTATAGCCATGTTATTTTGTTTTTTAAGATTTATTTGTTTTAGGGAGAGGAGGAGAGCACGCACACAAGCAGGGAGAGTGGCAGAGGGAGAAAGAGAATCCCCAAGCAGACACCCCCACCTGCACCTCACTGAGCACAGAGCCCATGTGTGGCTCTATCCCAGGACCCTGAGATCATGATCTGAGGCGAAATCAAGAGTTGGCCACCCAACCACCCAGGTGCCCCTCTATAGTCATGTTATTTATCTAAGGAGCAGAATCTCTTTTTTCTAAGGAAATACACGATGCACAACGATCTATATATTGCAACATGATCTAAGAACACTGGCCTTAAAGATAAGAAAAATATTATAATTGTGTCTCTTAATTTTGTCATGGTATACTTAGGTAATTCACTGTTCATATCTAGAACTTGGCAACTACCATCATTCTCACTCCATTCAGGGGCTAGCTGAGAACCTCAATAAAGCACTAAGAATACAACAATAATTACTCTGATAATTCACAACAAGTAATTAAAGTCTGCCTGCACCTCTGTCTTCTCACCTATATAACCAGAAATAGAAATCCTTCAGAAATATGAGCAAAATAACTGTCAAGAGTTAGTTAAAATACTATATCTAGATGATAGAATTATAGGTGATTTTTTACTTGTTTTTACTTTATTTTCCATATTTTCTACAAAGAACATTTTCACTTTCTAATAAGAAAAAAATTAAAGCAAAAGAAAACTAACTGTCAAAGACAATAAGTGTTAATCTTAAAGGGCTAGGATTTATGTTCTCAGTGACCATGAAATTATTGATCTCTGAGAAATATCTGAACTGAAAACAGAACTATATATATATCATATATATCTCATATATATGAGATATACACATATATCAAAACTTCTTGGTCCAATGTTACATTAAAATTTAATTGCTTATATTAAAAATTCATTAAACCACTACTGGATATATTTCAGGTCACCAAGTAATAATATGCCATTATTAGTCTCCCTGCTCACCCTCTTGCCAGCTATCATTTATTCTCTACACAATAGCCGGGTAATACTTTTAAAACACAAATGAGATTATAGATCTGCTGGTCTCAGCCTTTCAACAGTATACAGTCTGTAAAGTTCTACATAACTTTCCCCCATCATTCCTACCGTTCTCCCTTTCACGTTTCCATTCTAGCTATACAGCCTCCTTTTGGTTCTCAAGCATAGCAAACACACTCCCATAGCATATTCCTTCACTTTATCCAGGTCTCTACTCAAATTATCACCTTCTCAAAGAAAGCTTTCCTCACCGATCTATTGAAAATAGCACTACTTCTATCATTCTTGATCAATTACCAACTGTAAATATAATATGTATTTTTTCATGTCTTTATTCTCTATCTCCATAAAGGTCTGTAAGAGCAGAAACTATACCTGTCTTATTTGCCACTTGTTGGTACCTACAAGAGTACTAGACACATAATAATGCTCAATACTCACTTAATGAATAAATAAGTTACTCGCATTTGCCATAGCTAGAATCCTTTGGAAACGTACTCGCTCCAAAGACAGGACAACTTTCCAAAAACTTTAGATACTTCTTGAATCTTAGGAGAAACTAAACTTGGAAATAAAGAGAAGCTTACTAGTTTTGTTGAATCACCACACAAAGAAGGAATGATGACCTTCTCCCATTACAATATCCAACATGTGCACTGGCAAACTGTTTATTGGACTACGAAGTCCCGTGGGAAGAGAATTAAGGTTTTAAGCAGGGGCTTATCTGACTTTCAAAAATAAAAATGTTTCAAAACTAAGTTTAATGTTTTAATAGAAACAACAGCTGTTCAAAGGAGGGGAAAGTCTCCCCCACTCTGAATTTCATCCTGTAAGATAATTCTTTCAAAACAACAACAACAACAAACTTGTGTTATTTTCACTTGACATAGAGAAGAGCATGTTGTTTACATATTATGCAACATTTTCCCAGGACACTCAAATCTAATTAAAGCCAGAATAGCATGGCTATCTCATTTCCTAGGCACAGATGCAGGAAAATCCCGTAGTTAACTTTAGAATGGGAAAGGGGGAAAAAAGAAAAAGGTGAGTTGAATTTAAGAATTAAAGAATCTGCAATGCTGTTATTCCCAGACCAGATCATCCTGGGATGTGTCATTTTTAGGGATCAGCAACTTCCCTAAAATTATAAGCAAAATTAATATATACATGTATTCATAGTTTTTACCAGACTCTCAGAGTTCTATAACCTCGACCATATCAGTCTGCAGAGCATTCATCTCAGCCACAGGGTTACCAATATATTATTTCGTATCTGGGAAATCCTGTATGCAAATTATACTGAAAATACTTGGGTCAGTGTGGGGATTTATTTAAGAAACCTAAGCTGACCTCAAAGATCTGGGCCCTGAAAAAGACACTTGTGGTTATTTCCAAGGTATTCCTAAAATTTCCAAGACCATTTGGCCTATTTTATTAATCAAAATAACATCCCCCCCTTTTTAACCTCTAGGACCACTCAGGCAAAAACTTCTCTGTGATTAGAAATTAAAGACCTCCTTTAAATTATTATATGCGGTGAGAGGGAAATATTCCTAGAATATTCCCAATTGCAATGAAGTTCAACTTAATAATTACTGTGCACTTATTAATCAAGATCCAATGGCACAAAAACAAGACATGGTACCTGACCTCAAAATTATAAAAATCTAGCTGAAGAAACAAAACATGTATATAAAACAAATGTCACCACCAACAAAAGATAAGAAATACTAATACTCAGATTAAGTGGTATTTGTAAATAAAACAGGTGAAAAAGAATTATGTTGGAAGTAACAGATGTGTTGAGCATAGTAGAAATTTGTATTAAATCAGACAAACATGTAATATCACTAAAATCCTGTAGGGATATAAAACAAGATAAAGTTTTAAAGATAAAATTAAACAATATTTATATTCCTGCAATCATGAAAGTAAAATGAACAGAAATCAAAATTATAACTTGCCTAAATGGAATAAAGGGTAAAATCAAGACTAAACCATGAATGTGCCACTCTATACTGTGTAGGTAATAGAACTTCTCTTCTTGTCAATGATATTATAAGAAAGTTCCAGTAACATCTGGGTGGCTCAGTCGGTTAAGCCTCTGACTTCAACTCAGGTCCTGACCTAGTGTCCTGGGATGGAGCCCTGCAGCGAGCTCCCAATCAGCAGGCAGTCTGCTTCCCCTCTCTATCTGTCCCTCCCGTTGCTTGCCCCCCCACCTCCCTCTCAAACGAATAAAATTTTTTGGAAAAGGAAAGAAAAAATAAAATTCCATGCAGCAATGAAGTCAACAGTTAAGTAGGGACGGAATAATATGTGATCTACCTAGCTCCGCCTTAGTAGTTCTAGGGAGGAGCTTGGAAAACTTCTTGGCAATCAACAAGAATAGTCCTGTTAAAAGACAAATTGAGGCACACTGAAATTGTTAAGAGTTTATCTGAGCGTACATCAATTCAAATTGGGTAGCACCAAACCAAAATGCTTAGGAACATTCCTTCCATAGACAGAAGCTCAGGAAGAAGTTTTTATAAGAAGACGTAGAGGCAAATCAAGGAAATTATCTGATTGGCTATAACTTTTGCAATTGCCTTATTTGGGAAAATCTAGTTGTCTGTGATTGGTTGTTCTTAAGTTGAATTTTCTGAGATTCAAGTGCCTTGGCTCTGGCTCAGACTTTGATTTGCTTGCATAGGATTCCAAGCAACATCAATGTAACAACCTCCTTGTTTATTTACTTCAAAAATCCATAATGAAATCATCAATTACAAGTTATAAAAAATTATACTAAACATATTGCTCATGAATTTAGGTCTTAAAGAGTAATTATATCTCCTGATGATGGGTACTCAATACAAATAAATGAAACTTATATGGATATATGTTGTCTTGTCTAATCTCGTCAATGCTCAGTCATTACCCAGAAGGAACACTAATGGGAATAGGTAAGACAGTCAACATTATAAATGCTGAAATAAGTGTAAAATTATTCAGGAAACGGTTAGATGACCTAAAATTGTAGTATATTCAGGGAAGATCTGACAAAGGAAGCAGAATGTGTAGCTGTCTGCTCAAAGTAACTTAACTCTAAGTGAACCTCTTATTGAGGAGCATGCAGAACTTCAGCTTAGCCAGGGAACAAAAGTCACAGAATCAGCATTACAGATAGACATCATCCCTCTACACATACACACTTCTGTAAACAGTTCAACATACCTATGACACTAAGACAATTATTTAGCTTGGAGAGAAAGGAGGATTGAGGAAAAAAATACTAGAAACATTAAAATCTCAAGTCACAGACCTCAGACATTAAAAGTATGCCATATATATATATATGTATTCATATATATGTTTTTGTTTACTTATTCCAAATACATATATGTAAACAAAAACTAAATTGGAATTATACATTTTTAGTAAACAGAAATATGAGTATGAATATCATGTCTACCTCTAGCTAAATCACTCAAAATAAACACTTACAAAGTAAGAATGAATTATTTTCAACAAATGAAATGCGAGAAACCAGAAAGCCTAATTAACAAATACCACAAAACTAAAGAAAAATGTAAAATAGAATAGATCCACAATGGCAGACATCATAACGGGAGTTTAAAATGTTAGAGCACAATTTTCAACTGGGAGCACAACCACAATTCCTACCAGAAGTACATTTAATCTTTCAGTGAATATGCCAAATGTAGTTTGAAAATGCACATTCAATTCTGTAATTTGAAAAACAGTAACAACTATTATTTTTGTAACTAAGAACTACAAAAAATAGAGCTTATACAATCCTATGACTGAAAGATTCTCAGAAAATAAAAAGGGTTTAGAATAAACTTTGTTATTAATGCTATACATTAACATTCACTTGTTACCAACATAATAGGCACATCTGAACTCAAAAGAAGTACATTTTATTTTTTAAATGCTTTGTTTTGTTAAAAATTTTTTAAAGATTCCATTTATTTATTTAGAGAGTACATGAACACATGTGTGTGCTCAAGGCAGGGAGGGGCAGAGGAAAAGGAAGAGAATCTCCAGCAGACTCTGCACTGAGCTCAGAGCCCTATCCAAGGCTCAATCACATGACCCTGAGATCACCACCTGAGCCAAAACCAAGAGTTAGACACTTAACAGACTGAACCACCAAGGCATCCCTCCCTTATTCAAATTTAAAGAACAAAAATAACATGTGAAACAATGAAAGGATTTATAAAGAAAAAATTCACCTCTCCTTCTTTCATTGTAACCAATGTTGAGATCCTTCCACATCTCTTCCCCCAGTCACACTAACATTCTATACATACACACATGCGAAAGTTAGGATCCTCAATGTCTAAAAAGGTAAGAGTAAGTACAAGAGAAAGTGTCCTACCCATCCCCCCCAACTCTTTTTTAGTTGTACAGGAAAAAAAAATGTATGAAGTACATGGTTTTATTAGGGTTCTTTCAGTTGCAAGATACAAAAACCCACTTAAACCAGTTTAAGCAAAAATGGGGA
This sequence comes from Martes martes, assembly GCF_963455335.1. Lineage (NCBI taxonomy): Eukaryota > Metazoa > Chordata > Mammalia > Carnivora > Mustelidae > Martes > Martes martes. The sequence continues at coordinate 199,443,689 of NC_137889.1, read as the reverse complement.
ATTTATCTTGCATGTAACTAAACTGCAGAAAGCGGGGTAAGGGGGTGGAGAGCCTGTGTCAGGGATGGAGGATTGAAAAGTCCTAACATCCTCAGGTCTTTGACTTTTTCTCTTCTCCTCTTAATCCTTCAGTCTTTCTGTCTCAAGGAAGTTGATTTAATTTCCTTGAGAAAACTGGAACCATAGCTACTTGCAACTCTACGCAATCTTTCATTAATGCACTTGAAAAAAATTTCCTTCCAGCTCCAATGAGAAGAAATCCTGTGGCACAAAGTCTGTAACCAGAAAGATTTTAGGGATGAGTGCTAGAGAGCCAAAATAACGGCAGGTCAGGAATGGCTTGAGTGAAATTAAGAGGAGACCTATTTAGTGATCTGGGAAGACTGATGAGTTAGGAAAATGGTTTAAGGAAGAACTATCATTGATTTTTAACTCTGCTTTTACTAGATGTATGTCCCTGGGGAAAAAAATGAATTTTGGGGTCTCACTTTCTTCATCATTAAGGTTATTATCTGCTTTCCTTTTTTTTTTTTTAAGATTTTATTTGAGACACAGTAAGACTCAGAGAGAGCATGCATGGCATGAGTGTAAGGGGAGGGCGAGGGAGAGGGAGAAGCAGACTCCTGCTGACCAGGGAGCCTGACATGGGGCCACATCCTGGGACCCTGGGATCATGACCTGAGCCAAAGGCAGATGCTTAAACAGCTGAGACCCAGGCACCCCTATTATCTGCTTTTGGGGCACGAAGCTTGTGGGAGGTCAAGTCAAGTGAGGTAACCATGTAAATACAGAACACAGGTGTGAGATAATATGTTTTATTTTAAAATCAAGGTTTTTTGTGTGTGTGTGCAGTGCTAGAGTACATTACAAAAGGGGTTTTTAGTTCCCAAAAGCTAACTTTTGTTGTATTGCTATTTCCTCTATTTCATGACTTGTAGATCTCCTGGACTCTAAAAGGTAGAAAATAAGCATGTTTTCAAAATAATACCATTTAATACTAACCTGAAGTACCACTGAGTGATGAGATTAGAAGGGGATGGTTCCTAGGTTGTAAACATGGATATGTAGAAAAAGGAACAAAATCTTTCCTTATTTCAGGTACGAATTAAGTATATTTTGCAAAGCCTGACATGTAATGTCCTCATTTTAAGAGAAGATATACAAAAGTAACATTTCAATTCAACTTCGATTCAGGTCTCAAAGATAACTACCTGAAATTTACTTCAAATAAATTTTACCCTAACACACATAAGCAGGTTTGTGTGTTGTTCCACTTCTCTTGACCTACATTTATAGAGATATGTCAAGTCATTAGCTGACCACAGAGACATTGAAATGAAAACTTCATTAACCACACAAAACAAGGAATAACTACTTTGCAAAAAATATTTGGGAAAGTCACCAATAGATGGTTCCAGGGGTCAAAAAGCAAAATCAACAATCCCTGAAGATTGAGAGAATCAGATTTCTAGAGTTACCACAATACTCAATGTCCAGTTTTCAGCAACAAAAACTCACAAAGCATACAATGAGACAAGAAAATACTGCCCAATCAAAGGGAAAAAACTAACAGAAAATCATTCCTGAGGAAGTCCATTCACCAGACCTGCCAAAGACATTAAGGCGACTGCCTTAAATATGCTCCAAGAATAGCTGGAAACTGGAAAAATGATGTGTGAACAAAATGAGAACACCAATAAAGAGACACAAATTATAAAAAGGAACCAAACAGAAATTCTGGAGCTGGTAAGTAGAAAACTGAAAAGAAAAATTCTCTAGAGGGATTCGTCAGCAGTTGTGAGCCAGCCAAAGAAAGAACCAGCAATGTGAAAATAGGACAACTGAAAATATTGAGTCTGAGCAGCAGAAAGAAAAAAAAAATGAAGAAAAGTGAACAGAGTCTAAAGGACTTAGAATACCATCAAATGAACCAATACACTCATAATACAGGGCCCAGAAAGAGAAGAAATAAAAAGGAGCTGAGAAAATACCTGCCTAAATGACAGAAAACATCCCAAATATGATGGGCTGGGCTACATGAATCCAAACATCCAAGAAGCTCAGTGAACTCCAAGAAAGATAAACCCAAAGAGATCTACCCAATAGTCAAATGATCAAAACTCAGAGACAAAGAATTCTAAAGAGGATTCAAGAGAGAAGGGACTCCTCACATATAAGGGATCTTCAGTAAGATTACAGCCAATTTCTCACCAGAAATGATGGAGGCCAGAAAGAATATGATTACATATTAAAGATGACGGAAGGAAAAACTCTGTCAACCAAAAGTTCTGTATCTGGCAAAACTACCTTTTAAGAATGAAAAAGAAATGAAGACATTTCCAGATAAACAGAAGCTAAATAAGTTCAATACCATTAGACTTGCCCTACAAGAAACATTAAATGGTGTTCTTTAGGCTAAAATGGAAGGACACTAGAGAGTAAACGGAAGTACTATGAAGAAATACAGAAAAATGGTAAAAGTACATAGTGAAGAAGAAGAGAGAAGAGGAAGAGGAAAAGGAGAAGGAAGGATGGAGGGTAAAGATGGAGGAGGTAGAGGAGCTGCCACTGCCAAGGATATATTGCTGGTTAGAGAGCCCACATGGAGATTTCTTGGGCCAATTAATACCTGACCTATACTGCTGGGGAAAGAGGCCACAAGGAGGTGGCCTGTGATACTATTTTAATTGTCCAGCACAGGAAAGGGAAGCAAAGGGAAGGAAAGTATATCTATACATTACAGAAATAAACAGATATCAATATTATGTAGAAAGGAAAAACTTCTAAACATTTAAGAGCAAAAAATTAAGATAAAAAGAAAGCAATAAGCCTAATGCTATTAAATATAGATGAGAATGGAGGATTGATGAAATTTTTATTCACTGGTGGTAGAAGCATAAACAGTACACATTGACTATACACACACACTATGAACCGGCAATTCCACTCCTAATAATACACTCAAAAGAAACACATATATATGTGCACCAAAAGATATGTACAAGAACATTTATAACAGCAACTCTCAATTTAGCCCAAAAGGGGAAAAATATCAAAATATCCATTAGCTCAATACACACTTTGTGGTAAGTCATACAACAGAATTCAACAGAGCAATTAAAATGAAACTCCTCAGGTGCCTAGGTGGCTCCGTTGGTTAAGTGACTGCCTTCTGCTCAGGTCCTGATCCTGGAGTCCCAGGATTGAGTCCCACATCGGGCTCCCTGCTCAGCAGGGAGTCTGTTTCTCCTGCTGACCTCTCGCCTCTCATGTTCTCTCGCTCTCATTCTCTCTCTTTCTCTCAAATACATAAAAAATTTTTTAAAATGGAACTCCTCCGTCACGACATGGACAAATCTCAAAAACATTAAGTCATAAGGACAAGACACTAAATAGGATATACCTAATGCCATTTATATAGTTCAAAAACAGGCAAACTAATTTATGATACATCTTTGGGGAAGAAGGGAATGCTACAGTCAGGCCACTGACAGTGAAAATCCAGAGTCATGATGCTGGTGTAGGTTACAGTACACATACATATTTTCCCCCTGTATATAGGCTGTATGAGTTACTAAGGCTGTCACACAAAATACCATAGATTAAGCAACCTGAGCAACAAATTTATTTTCCCAGAATTCTGGAAACTAGAACTCCAAGATCAAGGAGTCAACAGAGTTGGTCTGTTTGTGAGTCATCTCTCCTTGCTTTGTTGATGGCCCTCTTCTCCCTGTGTCTTCACATGGTCTTCTCTGTACATGTCTGTGTCCTAACCGTTCTCATAAGGACATCAGTCATAATGGATTGGGGTCTACTCTAATGACCTCATTTTAACTCAGTTACCTCTTTACAGACCCTGTCTCCAAATACAGTCATTCTGAGATACTGGTACTTAGAACTTCAACATATCATTTTGAGAGAACACAATTCAGCTTAGAACGTGCAATATACTTCAGTAAAAATTATGTAAGAAAAGACAACTAAATCAAAAAAAGCAGAACCTTTTACTGAAAATGAATTAAAGCTTCCTATTCAAAATATGTAAAAAACTGCTTACATTCATAAAGTCAATACTTGGACCCCATTTGACATGTGATCTTGAGAAGACAGAAGATGCAGGTACTAAGCCAAGACAAACTAAAAGCTCAATAAGAAACTGAAATAAACACTGATCTCAGGTGCCAAGTTTCACACATTAAATAAACAAAATACAAACGACAAAGGAATTGGGAAACTGGTACATCTACATACAGATGGGGGCATTACAAAATTAATCCAATCTTTCTGGCAAGTAATCAGTCAAAATGTTTTCAAAAATATAAAAATGTTTTTATCCCTTGTCTCTATGCTTCCCAAAAAGGAAAATATTCCAAGGAAGTAAAATCTTTGAAAAAATAAGAGGTTTTTTGAATTAATGAAATAGAAACAACTCCAACAGAAGCAACTCCAGTGGTCAGAGAATAGCCTACAAATATAAAAAAGTCATTTTTAAAATATGTAAACTATGTAAATATAATGAAATGTTTATGTAAAATAAGATTATTTAAATATAGTGCTTAGTGACAAGGGTCTGATGTGGATATAAGTGTACCTATGTGTTTCTGAATCTCCTCACCTCACTCCCTTGGTCAAAATTCTTGAAGGTTTGCTCACCGCAAAGGGATTTACAAGGCCCTTCATCCTCTGGTTGCTGCTATAATCCCAGCCTTATTTCTCACCACTCTAGTTTTATCACTGTACCCTTCACCCTTACCACAGTTCTTAACAGTCTCCAAATTTTGGCATCCTTTTTCTCACTCCTCCTGCACAAAATGTCTCCCCATCACCTTCTTCTAGTAATAAATTCCAACCAACTCTCACTTCCAGACCTAATTCAACCAGAGCTGTGACTTTTCTCTGCACCTCTAATAACTGAGTACAATCCTTTATTATACCACTTCTACAATAATCACTAATTTTTTTTTAATAATCACTAATTTAAATGCCACTTTCCCCCCGCTCAACTGTGAGCTCTTTGAGGGCAGAGATTATTGTTCATATTTGTGTTTTTAAAAGCTTGGTAAATGAAATAAATGAATGATAAACACTAAATTAAGGGTCTCAAGAATATGGACTTTTTTTCTTGTAAAGTTACCTAGATAAGGAATTTTAATGTAAATCACTTTAAATAAATATGGTTTTTAAACCAAAATATTTTCTCCCTTTTCAGGATAATTTTTCTTCAAATTAGGCAGCAGCTTCTTAATAACTATGGTAACACATCCTCAGACTATCACAGAGCAAAAATCTTGTGTTACTATCCGCATTCAGCCACAGCTGTCCTTTAAATGGTGTCCTAACAATCCCTCTCAGCATAGTTTATTAACAGATTTAACCTAGTCCTTCAGCTTCAGATAAAAGATATAAGCCAGGAGGCCTGATACAAGATCAATAAAGGAAGAAACTTTCTCCTCTTTGTTATCTGAGATGTGGACAGGACTTGAAACCCCACACAACTATGACTTGCCTGCAGACACCTTACCATAGTTTGGAAGGAAGAAAGGACTCCCTGCATTGGGAAAAAAGAAAAAAGAAAAATCGGAAGGCTAAGTAGGGGCTTCTGAGACTTTCAAGAAATAAACCCTTTTCAAGTCAGCATCCTTTAATACTAGCAATCGCTGCTGAGAGAAGGGGAAGTCCACCCTGTAAGAAATTCGAACAGGCCTGGGGATTTCATTTTGAAAGAAACTTCCCCTTTCACAAGTAAAAGGAAGACCTATTTTCACTGTGACAGAGCCTGTACAGCCGTCCATAATTAAACCGACCACACTAATTCCATAACCAAAAAGGGCAAAAGGGGGAAGTCCGGGACACACGGGAAGACACAATCGTGCCTCCGCGAGGCTCTGGAGAGTTACATCAGCGTTGGGTTCCCTGGGGAACAGGAACTGCTGGGAGCCAAGCCGGTTTAGGCCATGTCCAAAGGGAAAGTGAGAATTTATCGTTGATTCCAAAGTGCTGATGATCCTTGGCTCCTTTCCCGGGACTGTGAGAAACGCCTGCAACATCCTCTCGCTGGGTTTCTGTTTCTCCTAAAAGCCCTATCTGGCCATAAATGCTAATCGATGGGATTTTCTCGGTCCTGCCCAGACAGGCAAGTGTTCTCAGAGCTTTCAGGCGACTTCCAAAGGGCAGCCTGGGAAACGAGGACGGCACGGCCTGGGCGGCGGGCAGCGGCCCCAGCCTCCGTCCGCTCCCACAGGTCACGCCAGCCCGCGCATGCCCGGAACGGTCCCGGCCACGCAGCGGGGCCTCCAGCCCCCACCCACGCCCCGCGTACTCAACGAGGTGGGCCCTCCATGGCTCCTAACTGACCCCAGCACCTCTTTTCTCTTGTCCAAAAGGCCTTCTCCAGTCACCACAGACTGTGGTCAAAGGACCCTACGAAGCCTCGCCAGGCAGACCCTGACCCGATATCCAGGCCCTTCTGGCGTCCACCCAAGCCTCGTGTGGAAACTGCAAAACGGGCCCCGCGCCCGGCGTCGTCCCCCTCCCGCCCAAAGAAACAGCCTCCGGAGCGGGAGACCGTGGACCGGACGCAGGCCGAGAGCAGACATCCCGAGGAGCGCGGCCACTACCTTTCTCTCAAGGCGCTCCTCCGGCCGGATCAGCGCGGGCAGCACAACCCAGCAGCGGCGCCAGCGGCGTGAGCAGTGCCTCTAGCGTCCCCACTGAAAATTCTGGAAGCCTGCTGGCTGGGCATGCGCAGCGCGCGCATCTCGGCCCCCAGGGAAGTCAGCTGGCCCGCCCCGCCCCCTCTGGCGGAACTTGGTAGTGCTACGCACGCGCAGGTGCAGTGTCGAGGCAGGCCTGGAGCCTTTGTTCATTCCCGCTCTTTCGTGGTCCTGTGCGCTTGCGTGGATCCTCAAAAGCGTCCCCCTTCTCCTGTGGTGCAGTGACACTGGAGCATAGAATCGATCGCAGGCAAAGGGAACGTTGCCTCCGGTGTCAGCACGCGGTGCTCTGAGAGCATATGTGGGATCCTGACCAGGTTTGGGGCTCAGGAACGTCTTCCCAGGGCAAGTGCCAACCTGGATATCCAAGCTGGGTAGGATTACGAGTAGGGTAAGAAGGCGGAGCAGGCCCCGCGCTCCAGGTGGGGAAGCCGCCTGAGCAAAATCGGCGCGATCGGAGGAAGGCACGTGTCCCTTTGAGGAACAGAGGGAAGAAAGGGTGTTGGACCGGGGTTATGCAGGAAGATTCTGGAAAGGTGGGCAGGGGCAGGCCGTGCAGGACCTTCGTATTTATCCTAAGAATTTCCATCTCTTTCTTTGCTGGAAAGAATGATCTCTAGCTTTGTGGTGCTTTGCAATTGACAATGAACTTTTGCCTTTAATTTTAAAAACCTATGGGGTCAGTAATAGTTTTATCAGCAGGGGGAACTGAGGCTTGTAGAAGTATTTTGGGCAGTCATTAAGTAGCAAAGCTGGGACCTAAACCCAACTCTGTGAATGGCCGCAGCCATTACCAAAATCAAGCATAACCAAGCGAACAAGCTGTATCAAAGCTCACCACAGTTTTGTTTAAAGAGTATTCTGCACCGGTCTAAAAATGTGCACCATGTTATAGGAAATGCTAACAAATGTTCCCCATTATCCTATAGCTTCCATTCGCAGTGGGGTGAGGAAGGAGATTGCCCTCGGGAACAAAAACTGGTCCTTGAGGAGACTAAAAAATCTTCGATAACACACTAATTAGTGGCCCACTGAAGTTGAACCCTACAAAATCTTATTTCTTAAAATTTAATCATTCTCTTTAGGGAGAAATTTAATTTAGGTTTAAGTTAATTTAATTCAGTTTAGTCTCAGGAGACTCAGTAACCAAAAAAAAAAAAAAGGTTAAGAAATGTTGTCCTGAGCTCAAGTGTCCGTTAATTGATAATTAGATAAGGAAAGTGAGTTATATGTATACTACGGAATATAATTCAGCCATTAAAAAGAATGAAATCTTGCCATTTGCCACAACATGGATGGAACTAGAGAATATAATGCTAACCTAAATAAGTCAGAGAGAGATAAATACCATATGATTTCACTCATTTGTGGAATTTAAACAACAAAACAAATGAGCAAAGGGAGAAAAAAGAGAGAGGGGCAAACAGAGAAACAGACCCAACTAGAGAGGATAAAGTAATGGCTGCCAGAGGAAGATGGGTGAGGGATGGGTTGAATAGGGGCTGGGGGTTAAGGAGTGCACTTATGATGAGCGGCAGGTTATGTATGGAATAGTTGACTACACACTATACTCTACACTGGAAATTAATATCACACCATATGTTAACAGGAATTTAACTGAAAACTTTAAAAAAAAATGTTTCACAAGTACTGGAACCTCCGAGTCTTAGTTGTTCAACCAGAATGAACACATTTCCTGACTTTGTATGCAGCCAGGTGTGGTCATGTGAATAAGTTCTGGCCCATAGAAGGTGCTGGAAAGTGATGAGTGCAACTTCCAGGATAGGTCTAAAAATGAGGAACATGCCCTTTTTCTGCCTTCCCACCATCCTGTCCTTGGAAAGTAGACGTGGTGGAAAGACCCCTTCACCAACCTAGAGGAGACACCAACCCAAAGACCCCTTCACCAACCTAGAGGAGACACCAACCCAAAGGTTTTATATTATGATAAAACCCATACGTTTTATCATATCATAAAATAAATGATAGAAGGAGCCTGGGAGATTTCCATGAAGCAGAGCCACCATGTAAGTCCTAGTCCACCTGCCTTTGTCAGGGAGAAATACACTTCTGGTTTAGTCATCTTTAATTTGGGTCTCCATTACCTGTAACAGATCCCTTACCCCCTTTTTATTTAATTATTGTGGTTTAAAAAAAACACGTAACTTCAAATTTACCATCTTAACCATTTCAAAGTATACAATTCGGTAGGGTTTAGTATATTCACACTGTTGTACAACAGATCTCAAGAACTTTTAACTCTTGTAACACTGAAACTCTATACCCACTAAGATTAATTTCATCTCACTCTTTCCCATAGCCCTTTGCAACCACCTTCTCACTTTCAGTTTCTAAGATTTGACTTCAGATATTTCATATTTGTCCTTTAGTGACTGGCTTTTTTCACTTAGCATGATATCCTCAAGGTTCATCCATTTTGTAGCATGTGACAAGATTTCCTTTTTTAAGATAATATAATCTGGGGTGCCTGGGTGGTTCAGTCAGTTATGCGGCTGCCTTTGGCTCAGGTCATGATCTCAGGGTCCTAGGATCAAGCCCCACATCAGGAATCTGCTCAGCAGGGAGTCTGCTTCTCCCTCTCTCTGCTCATGCTCTCTCTCTCTCACTCTCTCAAATAAATAAAATCTTTTGAAAATGTTTAAAAAAAGAGAACATAATCTACTGTATGTAAATACTACATTTTATTTATCTATTCAAACGTCAAGGGACTTTTGGGTTGCGGGGCCTCTTAACTATTCTGAATAAGGCCAAGAAAACGTGTATGCAAATGTCTCTTCAAGACCCTCTTATGGATTCCTTTAGACATTCCCAGTAGTGGGATTGCTGGATCAAATGGTAATTCCATTTTTAACTTTTTAAGGAAACTCTGTATTGTTTTCCATAATGGCTGCACCATTTTACATTCCCACCAACAGTGTCCAAGAGTTCCAACTTCTCTACATCCTTTACAACACTTGTGGTTTTCTGGTTTGGTTTTGTTTTTTGATAGTGGCATCCTGATGGGTATGAGGTGATATCTGCTATGCTTTTGATTTGCATTTCTCTAATGATTAATGATGTTGAGCATCTTTTCAAGTGTTTATGGGCCATTTGCAAATTTCATTTAGAGCAATGTCTATTCAAGTCTTTGCCCACTTTTCAATCCAGTTATTTGGGGCTTTTTGTTGTTGTTGTCGTGCCAGTTCCTTATATATTTTGGGTATTAACTCCTTATCAGATAGGCAATTTGAAATTATTTTCTTCCATCCTGTAAGTTCCTTTTTTACCATCTATTGTTCTCTTTGGTGCATAAAAATTTCTAAGTTTGATGTAGTCCCATTTGTCTTTTTTCAACTGATCCCAGTATTGACTAGTCAAACCACTTAAAAAATGGTAATAAGCTATAGCAGCAGTGATATAAAAAACAAAATGGGGGCTCCTGGGTAGCTCAGTCAGTTGAGCATCTACCTTTGGCTCCGGTTATGATCCCAGGCTCCTGGGATCAAGCCCCTTGTTGGGCTCCCTGCTTAGTGGGGAGTCTGCTTCTCCCTCTCCCTCTGCCCCCAGTCATGCGTGCGCATGCACTCTCTCTCTCTCTCTCAAGTAAATAAATAAATTTTTTTTAATGTGCTTACAATAGGGGCATCTGGGTGGCTCAGAAGGTTAAGCCTCTGCCTTCAGCTCAGGTCATGATCCCAGGGTCCTGGGATCGAGCCCCGCATCAGGCTCTCTGCTCAGCGGGGAGCCTGCTTCTCCCTCTCTCTGCCTACTTGTGATTTCTGTCAAATAAATAAATAAAATCTTTTTAAAAATGTGCTTACAGTTGGAAATGACCTGGTCCCTGAGGAAATTAAGATGCTGATTATTTAAGATTATCGGGTAGACAATAGAGGAAAAAAATTGTAGCTATATATTATACAGAAGGATATTTTGTAAATAGTAAGAAAATTGGGAAAAAATGAATTATTTATCTGGACTTTAGTATTTTCCATCTGAAAACAACATCTCTAACCCTTGTTGTATAATATTATATTCATTATATAGTGTACTCTTCACCCAGGTGAGTAGGCTAAAGGGTGCCAGTGATGCTGGTTTCACATCCTTACTGTAAACTACCCATTTATGTGAAATGGAAATAAAACATGCAGAAATTCCCTTGGATCTGAGAACAGGGTTTCTCCCAGCACCACTGGGCTTGTGGTCAGTTTAGCAAAGTCAGCTAAGAACAGCCAATCAGAGTTTAGTTTGGGAAATGGATTTCCCAAATAAATATGATTCCCAAGAGCATATTCTCTAAAGAAATTCTCAGGCGTGAAATCCAATACAGGAGTAATTCAGTAGAACTCCATACTACCACTATGAAGAAAGGCGGTATTCCTCTTTTGTTGAGTATCATCTTCCTGATGCTGATTGGAGGTCAAGGTAAGAGATTCAGAGTTATATTAGGTTAGTAGTGTCAGAAATGTGAATTGCTATAAAAGTCTCATGATTTGCCCAATAAAGTTGATTGCATGCATCAGAAGGTGATATGAGTCGTTCATAAAAGCTTCTCAGTGATGTAGTTCATTATCCAAAGTTCATATCTAAGACCTGCTAAGTCAAACATAAATCATCTCAGTCCAGGTATGTGAATTCCAGTCATATAGTAAGTGTCCAATAAATGTTTGTTGAACTGGGTGGTAATGAGATCAAAGAATTTGTCTCTTAAATTATTTTTGTAACCCTGATATTGTTTCTTGATAAGTATGTCTGTGGTTAACCAATTAAGGGTTTAATAATCAGAGAAGTCCCAAATCTATTTACTAACCACCTTTGGGCAAATTAATGAACTTTTCTAGATTTCAGTTTTCTCACCCATAAAATGGAGACTTTATAGTTATGCTTTTTCTACCAACCACACAATGTGTGGCATATAGTAAGCACTGAGTAAATATATGTTGAATGAATTAAAGGATTAAGGAATGAAGATAATGTATTTCAAAGAGTTTTGGAAAGCTTAAAGTACTATCAAAAAGCAAGGCAGTGGGGAGAATGAGTTTGGTGGTTGTAATTGATTATTATAAGTAGATCTTTCTGCCCAAACCAACACCAACTCCATTCCACTAAGGCCAGATAATAAATGGTTTCTGGAGTTGCCTAAGGAATTGTGGCCCACATTGCACACATGAATCAGGTATCTGTGTGTCTGACCTATGATAGGCATTTATTAAATATTGTGAAAATCTCCTTTCCTAAGATTGTAAGATACGGTAATTAAGAGCAGTATGTTTGGGGGCGCCTGGGTGGCTCAGTGGGTTAAAGCCTCTGCCTTCGGCTCAGGTCATGATCCCAGGGTCCTGGGATCGAGCCCCACATCGGGCTCTCTGCTCAGTGGAGAGCCTGCTTCCTCCTCTCTCCCTCTCTGCCTGCCTCTCTGCCTACTTGTGATCTCTGTCTGTCAAATAAATAAATAAAATCTTTAAAAAAAATAAAAGAGCAGTATGTTTGGACTCAAGAAAATCTGAGGTAAAACCTCGCACCTGCCCCCTAAATGCTGAATGACTTTGTTCTTTCTGTAACTTCTTTGAACCTTAGCTGCTTTATCTATAAAATGGAGATAATACCTCTTTCAAAACTTTGTGGTAATGATTAACAGTGTAGGTTCACAACTGGCATCTAAAGCCAGGCCTTTTACTCAGAGGGCAGGGAGAGACCAAAAAAAGAGACAGGCCACTCCAGGTTGGTAGGTGGCAGTTTTAATAATAACAATGGAATAATAATAATAATAACAATAGCAAAGGAAACTTACATAGGGGCTCGTCTTGAGCAGCAGCAAGACAAATGGATCCCCACAGCTGCCTACCAGATCTTAAAAACCTAAAAAGATACCCTGACTGGGCTTAGTCATGGGTTCAATGTGGATATTTTCAACTTCATGTCAACCACTTCAAGGCTTTGTCCTTGGAGCAGCCTTTGGGAGCCAGAAAGGCAAGTGGAACCCACACTGTAAGTACAGGGGAGAGGAAGAGAAGTCTTCAAGGGCCCAGGTCCAGCTCACAGGTCCACTGGTTGGTAACTTTATTTTTTTATCACTTTCCCCAACAAACATACGCAGTATGTGACAGTAACAACCGTGACCAAGTCAAATGTATCATTTTGATGGATCATCTAAATTGAGACATTACCTTTGATCAGTGTTTTTTTCTTTTTCTCTACCCTTTTTCTTTCCCTTAGGAACCCCAACAATGAGGAATAGACGCTGTTTCTGCATTACCACCAGCCAAGGAACAATCCAGTCAAAATTCTTAAAGGACCTTAAACAATTTGCCCCAAGCTCTTATTGTGAGAAAACTGAAATCATGTAAGTAAAACCTCATCCAACACACATGTACCATATTGGCAGGAACATTAAATTTAGTGTGAATATTATTACCCTTAGGACCCTTGCCCATATAGATGCTTAAAATTCAGATGGCTGTCCCTCCATGAGTGTGGTCTGCATTTTTTCTTCTAAACAACAAGGAATTTTTGGTAGACATTTAAGCCAAGGAGAATATATCACCAAGCATGTAGAAAAAATTTAATGCAAATTGTTAGGTCCCCCAATAATGGGTCTGTGATCAAAGGAGCAAGACTGATACAAAGTGAAGGTCAAGCAAAGCTTTATTTCGCCCCAAGCATCGAGAATCAAACCCACCGTTTGGGGCCGCGCCTCTTACAGAGAGGGTGACCCCTCCCTGCCTTATAGACTAACTTTTATAGAGCAAAGGCCATGTGGTTGAGCCTGGCCACACGCAGGTGGCCAATGAGATTGTAACACACAGAGAAAGTCGCACGGTCATGCTAGGTCACACATGGGTGGCCAATTGAATTACAGTTCACCCCATAGTAGCTATTTGAACTAGCCTATCACCTTGGTCAGAATTGGCACCCAAAAGGCGGGGCCCACACTCCTTGGTAGCTAGGGAAACAGTATGCGCGCCCCACTGATTGGATGTCTCCACCGGGCCCGACTCATCCCTGCACCCAGGCTGTTATCTCCACCTGACCTGACACACCCTTGTATTTGGGCTCTGTTACCTGGGACTGGTTTCCCGGACTTGTTTTTAAGTAAGTTCCCCGGTGGGGGGAGGAGCAGGGTCCGTTTAAGTTTTACTGTATAAACAACAAAATCACTGTTTAACCGGTTGGAATCGCTCTGGCTAAATAGGCCCTTACACAAATAACTCAAAAGAAGAAAATAAAAATCATTTATACTCCTACCACCAGTGACAAATACTGATCACCCCTTGGCCTATAGTCTTCCAAATTTCCCTCATTTACATTTGTGTATATATATATAGATAAACATATATATACATGTACATATGTATTGTATGTAAACATAAAAACAAAATTATATGTTACATACTTTTATAGTCTGCTTTTTCATTAACACTACATCATGAACATTTCCTGTCAGTAAATCTTCTGTAATATCATTTTTTCTAATAATGTCATTCCTAATGGCCAAATTACATTCCATCATATGGATGTACCATAATCTATATGAGCAATGCCTAAATGTAGATTATTTACTGTTCTTTGCTATTGAAATCAAACTGTTACTATGTCAGTATCGTGTCTTTAGTTCTTTCCTATTAATAACAACTTTCACGGGGTGTTATACAGAAGTGTGGAATCTCTACATTGTATACCTGAAACTAATATTATACTGGATGTTAACGGGAATTTAAATAAAAACTTAAAAATAATAACCTTTTTAAAGATTAGAATTGCTAGTTTCAATCTTTTGAAACCTAAATTAAGGCTGATCTATAGAATGACTCTTCTTACTCTCAGATTATACAGAAAAATTAAAGAAAAAATTTTTAAATTATTCCTGGACAGTCTGCCATAGGTGATTTAAAATAGTCAGCCAGTCTGTTAGTCATGTCTTTAAAAATTTTATGTTTTAGGGACTTTCATTAGAAAATATAGCAAACTTCATGCTGATTTTCATTGTTTCTGGAAAAAAATAGCTTTATTAACAACTTTTCTATTTTGCTTCTTCATTTAAACATAAATGGCTATTTTCACCACAGCACAACTAATATTATCTTTAGATATAAGCTTCTCTCATTGCATGTACCTTTTGGATTTTTTATTTTTTTATAATATATATATTATTTTAACAATTATTTTTATAATAGTGAAAACATTGGTGTCTTAGAAATATAACAGTCAGGGACTAATTAGATAAAATCTTATGTAGCCTTCCAATGGAATATTATGTAGCCATTAAATGTGTATTTTCAAAGAATATTTAGTGACACTGGAAATGCTCATATGATAATTTTTTTTAGTTTAAATAATTTAGGGTTGTGTTTCTCCTAGAAATTTATCTAAGTTCCCCCACTCATTAAGAAAACAAAAAGGTGGGAAGAAAAACTGAAAGTCTCAGATGCTTATTGTGATGACATAAATACATTCTATTCGGGGGATTGAATTCTGGGGGTAAGATGAGGCATTTTAAATTACTGAAAGTAGAGAAAAATAACTCATTGCTATTTCCTTGGCAGTGCAATAATGAAGAATGGATATCAAACATGTCTAAACCCAGATTTGGCAGTTGTGAAAGAATTGATTAAAGAGTGGGAAAAACAGGTCAGTGACCAGGAGAAACAAAATTTTCTTTCTTTTAGAAATTGACTTTCGAAAACAAAGAATCTATGTAGTTTCTTTAAGGATACTTTTTTTTATATAACTGTGTTCCTACTTTGTTCCTAGAATAATGTCATCATTGTAATGTGTAATTGTATTTCTGCATATAACATCATTTGTCTATATCCCCACTAGAAGTGTTTTCCATGAGGAGAGGGAGCTTACCTTTCTTATTCAATGTGATAAATATGTATTGGATTGAAAGGGAGACACTGAAGACGGAAAAGTAATAAGCTGTAGTCCCTTCCTGCTGTAGCAGATGTGCTAACAATTAATTATAGTACAATGTGAGAAAAATAAAGATATGTACCAGAATCTTGAGGATTATAGAAGGAGTAATCCTTATACCTGCCAGAAGGAGGGGCAGAGAGAGAGTGTTAAGGAAGACTTTTCATATGTCTTCCTTTCATATGTTCCCCAAGAGAATGACAGCATGAAAAAGCAAGGACTCATGAGAGCTTGCTGTGTTCAGGGAGCCTCAGGTAGTGTGGCTGGAGTTTGTGTGAAGGGAGAGAAGCAACTGAGGTAGAAAAGTAGACCAGGACAAAGCCAGGAGCTTGCTTCTGGAGTCTGATGGTGTAGTGCTTCTGCCACGTACTAGCTGTCAACTTCGGGTAAGCCACCTTCTCCAAGCCTCCGTCTCCTCCTCCGTAAAAAGTGGATGATAATAGTGCTAGCCTCAAAGGTTGTGGGTTGGACAAGCAGAGTTGGAGTAAGGGCAGTAATAAGCCTGGAGGATAGAGGAAAGAAGACCAGTTAGGAGGCTATGGCCTCCTCCTCGAAATCAGTAGAGAGAATCAAAGAAGCCCTTTTGAGAGTGAAGCAAATTTAAACCATTTTTGAAGATTTAAAAAAAACGTATTGCATGGAGCACTGGGTGTGGTGCAAAAACAATGAATACTGTTATGCTGAAAATAAAAAAAATTTAAAAAAACAGTCTGGAGAGTCCAAATATAATATAAGGAAGGAAAACTGGTAAGATAAAGGAATATTACTCTCATTTTCTTTCTCCTCACAGGTCAACCAAAAGAAAAAGCAAAAAAAAGGAAAAAGATATCAAAAAAGCAAGAAAGTTTTAAAAGTTAAAAAATCTCAACATCCTCATCAAAAGAAGACCACATAAACAGCCACTTTACCAACAAGTGTTTTGTGTGAAAAATGTTCTTTTTAGTTATACTGAAATAATTCTAAAAGGGGATGGCAACTTAATACATAAGCTTTTTTTTTTTCCTAGAGCAGTTTAAGCATTGTTGTGAAATTGTAATTAAAGCTAGAAAGTTGCTTTTAAAATCCAAATGTAAAGAGTAGTTAAAGGCTATAGCTGGACTTTGTTCTTCTACCACCAACCAACTGAATTTCATCATGCTGAGGATCACAGTCTTAACACCCACATCTGGACAGATGCACACACAATCACATCCTGTACACGGTCCCATCCCACACGCAACAGCTGCCTGGAAGAGCAGCCCTGTACTTCCCAGGCCACAAATTCCAGCCTCCAGAGGATATTCTGAGGCACCTGCCAGCAAGCCCCAGCCTGTCCACATGTTAGGAAGCCAAGGAGTTTGGCACCAAGCTGGACCTCGCCAAGCTGCCAGGCCATTTAGCATCTGTACTTGAACCCGCCTACAGGCCTCACCGTGTTTCTGAGAGACCCATGCTGGTTGTTTCTGGGGAGCACCACTGAAGGACACTAGCACTTGGCTTCCAGAAGCTTAGGTCCAGCTTCTGAGGACATGGGACTCCATCCCACCTGCCCAGGCTCACACTGTATGTCTCGCTGTTTATCTCTGCTTCCATCAAGCCTGTTCTCACTGTCTCCACTACACAGGGCATTCACCTGGCTCTTCTCCTCATCACTCTTTCCCCAGCACTCCACAGGAACGCCGCCTTCTCCCTATTTCTCCTACTTGGACCCAGTCTTCGGTTCGGTTTAATCCTGCCTCTTAAACAAAACCTTCTGGACATTTGAATTCTCTTAAAACTCTCCTTTCACTTGTGTTCAGTACCATACAGTTGAGCGCTTGACTGTTTTCTAATTAATTTTTGCATGTTGATTCTGTTTCTCCAACCAGATTGCCAGCTCTTTGAGGGCAGCCAACCACTGTTTATTTCCTTGAATCTGCCGCCGTGCCTAGTAGACTGTGAACTAGGTTTTTGACTAATTTGTCAGTTGCAGTTTTGACAGGTAGGAGGGCAACCAGACCATCTCAGAGCAGGAACTGGCTGTACTGGCTACTCCGTATTGTCTAACCCCTGGTAACCTTTTTTATTCCTTATCTTCAGGTCATTGTCACTACAGGAATGGGGGTGATGCAACAGTCTTGCCTTATGACAGGATGTCAACTTGGCCTCTCCAGCAAATAGGAAGAAAATGCTTAATCACCGGATATTCTGAACTGTTTTCATGAAATAGTACAGGATACCTAGAATCATAGAATCTTACAGTAGGAAGGAGCTTTATGCAACTTTTCCACACCCGCTACAAAAATTCCTCCAGTACCGTTCCTGACATGCCTGTTTTCTCTGTCTGACAAGAAAGCCACCAAGTGCCTTTTGAAAACTCCTTTTAGGTAGCTATAAATGCCATTGTCCGTTTCAGAGTTTGTAGAGTACTTCAGAGTTTGTAGAGTACTTCAGAGTTTGTAGAGTACTTCAGAGTTTGTAGAGTATTGTGATTATCAATTACCATACCAGGTCTCAGAGGAAGGGTGGGTATTAAGACACCAAGAGCTGGAGGGAGCAGGAAATCCTGTTAGCGGAGGCATGGCTGGTGCCCATTTAGCTTCAACAGGGCTTAGAAACCCTCTTGAAGAGCAGGTTCAGTGAATTGTGTAGGAAAGAACATCTCTGGCCAGAATTTAAACTTGCACCTACTCTGCCAGACTTTGTCACTTCTAACATTGCAGGAGATTTCTAGAGCTGCCTAGAGGCGATCCCATCCAAACAGCATCCTATCTAATCGTGAAACTCTTCAGCTCCTTCAATATGTAACCCCTGAAAACTCTGAACATTCCACAGTTTGAGAGTCTGGACCCAGTTACCATGTGTCTCACAGGTAAAGTGGGTAGTGCGGGGTGCATGGGTGGCTCCGTTGGGTAAGTGACTGCCTTCAGCTCAGGTCCATGATCCTGGAGTCCCAGGATCGAGCCCCACATCGGGCTCCCTGCTCATCCGGGAGTCTGCTTCTCCCTCTGACCCTCCCCCGTCTCATGCTCTCTCTCTCTCTCTCTCTCTCCCCCTCTCTCCCTCCCTCATTCTCTCTCAAATAAATAAAATCTTTAAAAAAAAAAATGGATCGTGCATAACAAATAACCAGAGACCACATCTTTGACTAAGTACCTATGACATATATTACATGATAATCATTCATTACTTATATATACATGTGTACTCTCTAAGCAATAAAGTTCAAATCAATTTTGGCATATATAACTTGTACTTTCAAATATTTTCTTTATTAAAAGAATAGCATCAATAAAAAGACTATTGATCAGAAAATAAATACAGATTTTTTTTTTTAGTGTCTTGAACATGTACCTCAACTGTTACACATTTAACGGTAATTCTCATGTGTCCTTATTCATTTTCTTCCACATCAGATAGGGTATGATTGAGATAAAGACATGGAATTCTTTGGGGACAGAAAAAAAAAACTTCAACTGAGAATATGATGACAATACCTTAAAGCAGCATTGACTTTGAAGAGTTATGTAGAAGGCAGTTTATTTCCTAATCCTGAAAGATAAAGCTATTTCATTGAGATATACACCTAGGAAACAAAAGACGCCCTCTTTTCCATATCCTGAAAGTATATATATTTAAATACCATAAAGCCTCATTTAGTTTTAGTGGAGATCTAAACATTGGAGAAGTTCTTTAAGGGTCCAGGAAATGAAGTTAAAGATGTTATGCAGTGTGGACTAAGAAAGTTGAGAGTGTACAAAGACTATCAGCCTTGTCCATTTGATGTACATGTGAGAGGAGGCCAGAAGGTGTGATGTTTGGACAGGAAGCAGCCGCTGACAATGGACATGACTCCCCCAAGGGCTTTAACCTGAGAGACTGCAGGAGGCGGTGGAGGGAGCTATGATTCTGGATTCTTAGATATCTGGGTTAAGATCAGGAGCCCACCACTTACTATCTACATGAGCTTGTTCAAGTATACTGTTTAACCTGTCTGTGCACCAGTTTCCTCATTCAGGATTGTTGTGAGGAATGGAACCAGCATAGATCTGATGCATAGAAAGTACTTGGTGTCAGTCCCAACCTTCAGTAATCACTCACCTCTGTTGTACCTCCCTTGCAACAGAGGGTTCCACATCTCATACACAGAGAGATGTTACCAGGACTGAAAAAAATACGTTGGAAAAGGCCAAAAGCTCATCTGACAAGTTCTCTGTATCTGCATTTTTATACTCATAGTCCAGGCCATTATTGTCCCTTTCCTAGACTATAATAGCCTCCTATTTTCTCACCTGTCTCTTTTTTTTTTCACTTATTTTACACACAGAGAGAGATCACAAGTAGGCAGAGAGGCAGGCAAGGGGGCGGGGGTAGCAGGCTCCCTGCTGAACAGAGAGCCTGATGCGGGACTCGATCCCAGGACCCTGAGATCACAACCGGAGCCAAAGGCAGAGGCTTCACCCACTGAGCCACCCAGGCACCCTCTCCTGTCTCTTTTGATCAAATTTTCTCTTCCTTACCATTCTGACGGCCAGAATAATCCTTTCAAAGTACAACTCATAGGATATCACCCCTTTGCTTAAAATACTATATTTTATAATTAAATCAAGCATACCAGGACCTACAAAACCCTTTGAGTTTAGGCTCTGCCTGCTTTTCTGACCATGCTCCCTCCATCATCCCCTTCACTTATTGGGGCTCAGCCTCATCTTTCTGTCTCTCAAGCGCACTGAGTTCATTTCCTTCTCATGGCCTTGGCACATGCTGTTCCTGTCACGCTGGGTTGTGCTATACCAAGTTGGTTAACCTGGGAACTCGGTTTCCCAGAATCTCCTTCCCTGTGTGGTTCTAAGTCAGAATTAACCCAAGAGGCACTTCTGTGAGATTTGGAAGCCGGGAGTGAGGGAGTGGCCATTACTCTTGATTACATAAAATGACAAACTTGTCATTGTGACTAACAACCGGCCCACAGCCTCCACCGGATACTTGGAAGTGCACCCACGGAGGCCGTAGTCACACAGAAGCAACCACTTCCTATAGGTGGCACTGGATGGGTTAAGGCCTCGTGGATGTTCGTACAAGGTCAGATTTGTCCAGCTGTCCCAGTGCTTCTGAAGGGTTGATCAGTGAACCTTTCTCCAATTCCCTGAATATGCCCCCAGACTTTGACTTCCAAAGGTCCTTCCTCATTGCGTCAGATCTGATTCCTACAGGAAACCCTTTATTCCCATAATACTCAGATAGCCTCTGCTTCCCTGATACGCCTGTGCCTTCTTCTTTGCCTGACTGTTCCTGCCTCATCATTTGAGTGTCACCTCAAATGTCACGTCCCAGAGTCTCTGTCCTTTCGCAAGCTTAATGAAACAGCCATCCTGCCCCCAAACCCTCTCTACTGTAGTGCTTTCCAAAGTCGGGCATGCATACCCTCTAGAACAGATGAAATGAGAATATTTATAACATTTTTCCTTAAAAAAAATTTTTTTTAGGGGCGCCTGGGTGCCTCAGTGGTTAATACCCTCTGCTTTCGGCTCAGGTCATGATCTCAGGGTCCTGGGATCGAGCCCCGCATCGGGCTCTCTGCTCTGCGGGGAGCCTGCTTCCTCCTCTCACTCTGCCTGCCTCTCTGCCTACTTGTGATCTCTGCCCGTCAAATAAATAAATAAAAATCTTTTTAAAAAAAATTTTTTTTAAAAAGTAAAAGCTGAGGATTTTCTCTAAATCTGAACCCAGCTTCACTCAATGCATTTGTCAGGTGTTCATATCTTGTGGAGACTTCCTGCGCAAAAAGTGAGACACCCCCAACTGGAAGGCATTGACACATGCCCCCATCCAGTCCCTTCCAGACATTGTAACAATGGATTGCCACTTACGTGGGCACAGCCTTCTCTGGCTACCTCTAAACGAGAACTGGGATTAAGAGGATTGTAAGATAGAGTGCTAACAGAGCCATCCTTCACAAAACGGGCCAGCGGCTTTAAAAGATTCCTACTAAGAAATTCGTATGGGAAATAAGAATGCCAACATAAACTAACCAAAGAATAAGACACACATGCAGAGGATGCCTATTATAATTTTATCTAGAAGGACACACAATTTTGAAGATCTGGAAACTATAATCTGTTTCATTCTCCTTTATCACAATCTGATAAATCAATCAAACTTCATCAATCTGAAATTTTAAATACATTTATATACTTATTTTATATTTATTTATTTATATATTTATATATTTTGAATATTTTAAGAATACTTATGTGATTATTGCCAGTATCCCACCCCACCACAAACGCTAATTTAAGTTTCCTGACTGCAGAAAACGTCCTCTTCACCCCTGCATCCACAGTGCCTAGAGCAGAGCCTGGCACTTTGGAAGGACTTAATATGTATTTTTTTACTTAAATGACGTATGCTTCACCCTAAATTTTCTTCTAGGCTTTTCCCAAATCACTCGCAACTACTCTCACCGCTATTATTTAAACTTTCCACGCTCACTTCTGCCTTCAGCTTTGCTGATTCTCTTTTATTCATTTGTTCCCCTAACCCCCACCTGACTCCCACCCAATTCATGATTCAAATCTGGCTTTCCCATCCCATCCAGGACTCCATCCCAGAATGCTCCCGGAAACACTGAAATCCTCCCACTATGACGACCCTGTCATAAACTTTAAGAATTATTCCCTGATTTAAAAGTTAAATTATTTTGCTCTACCAGAAAGCAGTTTGCATCTGAACAAAGTTTTTGTATTAGAACGACTGGTAAAGAAATCAGTAAAATATTTAGTCAGTAAGCTGTCCTTGTAACTTTAAATGTCAGTGATCTCTAGGTCAGTTCATTGGGAAAGCTATTTGAGATTTCTTTATCCGTCCTGGGAAAACAGAAAGTGGCTTTCTTCACAGAAAGGAGGATACAGGGGGAGGCTGCAATTACAGATGCTTTCTTTTTTGGCCTGTATAGAGAGAAGATGAAATTAAGTGATAGGGGGGAAAAGCAACCTTCCCTGCTGATAAGGAGTTAATGAGCTTCATGGTAGTCACTAAGCCAAGATCACTAGAGGCATTTTGATACAAAGTTATTTAAAAGTTCCCAGGAGGATTTTTGACCCTACATTTTAAGGAAGTAATTAAATCACAAAGAGCCTTAAATCTAAGTCTGTGAATAACATTATGAACTGGACCAAACTGATAAAAGATTACAGGGAAAGATGTCAAATTCTCCATAACTATTTGCTCTCTTTAAAAGCTTGCTATATGAGGGGCGCCTGGGTGGCCCAGTGAGTTAAACATCAATTTTAGCTCAGGATGGTGGGATTGTGGGATCGAGCCCTGTGTCAGGCTCCGCACTCAGAGGGGAGTGTGGAGAGCGGAGAGTGCTTCTCTCTCTCTCTCTCTCTCCCTCTGCCCCTCCCCCTGCTCGTGCTCTCTCTTTCTCTAAAATAAATAAATCTTTTTTAAAAAGCTTGCTATATGAATAAAGAAATTTCATTCTTTAAATATAGTATTTTATTATACTGTTTCAAGTTGACTGTTTTCATAAAGAATTCACTTTGCTTTAGAAAGGATGGGGGTTGCTGGTACTTCCATCTCGAGGGGACAAAACCTGGCCTCTGCCTTCTGTGTAGAGCTCAGGACCCATTAGGCTCAGCCTTTCTTTTTTTTTTTTTTTTAACATTTTATTTATTTATTTGAGAGAGAGAGAGAATGAGAGAGAGAGCATGAGAGGAGAGAGGTCAGCGGGAGAAACAGACTCCCCATGGAGCTGGGAGCCTGATGTGGGACTCGATCCCGGGACTCCAGGATCATGACCTGAGCCGAAGGCAGTTGCTTAACCAACTGAGCCACCCAGGTGCCCCTAGGCTCAGCCTTTCTTAACCATCAGACACACAAATTCCTCCAGAGGAGGAACTGAACACCAAAATCTGTAATTATGAGAGAAATGTAAAAAATTAACCATATAACAGGAAAAAAGTTTTATTATTTAAAATTGTGATCCATCATTTCTATAAATGGCCAACAGCAGAACGGACCTCAAGGCAGATCGATATCTCTGGCCTGGAGCCTTGGATGAGGACCAGATTGACATAGGAGTTTTTGTGGAATGGAAATTAAAGCAAGAGTGAGCTCAATTTCTCTGAAAAATAAAGAAACAGGAATTATCTCTGGCAGCTGGGGAGGGTGTTGGGGATCCTGGAATAGCAAAAAGAGAGGCAGGAGGGGGAGATGGGAAGGGGCACAGCAGGCTGGAGTGAAGGTAGAGAGCAGCAGAGGGAAATCCCCCGGGGAGCGATGACCTGCTCTCAAACATTGCTGTGCAACTCCCATGTTGAATGCGAGCCTTCCCGGGACTCTGGAAATACCAGGAAAGCTTTTGGATTTCTCATTGGTGGACAGAGGCTTTCATCACCCTATGTGGATGCTGAAGGTGACTCCAGAAGGCTTGAGCACTTGGGGGCCACTTGGGTTATGTGGCTGGCGGCCACGGAGGTGCGCGGCTCAGAGCAACAGAGACCCTGCCATTCACCGCAAGCAGGCCAGTTAGCCGCAGCCTGGGTCCCGTCCGGTTTCGGGCCACGTTCTTATGGGGCAGCTTCCAGCCAACGACCGAGTACAGAAAGAGCACTAGGGCCTGGCCATGTTTGCCAAATGCGGGACTTCCCCTTCTGGGCAGTCTTTACCGGGGAGCTCCCCACCAGGTCAACTAAGACTTTGTTAGATCTGCCTCACAGTCAGGCTGTCTCTGCCCAGTTCTGCTGCCTCCCTGTTTTATTTTTGCCAGGGTTACCTCCCATAAACCCCTGGTCCGTTCAATGCCGTCTCCATGCCTTCTTCCCAGAGAACCCAAATGACACAGGTTATGTACACTTTTCATTTTGATCACTGTTAGCTGCATTATCTTTAATATTCTCTCCTACATCCCCAAACACAGACTTTTAACACTGGGAGGAAGCTTACAGGTGAAAGTACAATGAAGATTCTGGAAATGAAGTAATATTACCTGTCTGCCACACCCTGGCCGAGTAGTTCTGGCAAATCTCCTGGCCTCTCTGAGTAGCAGTTTACTCATCTGTCAACTAAAGCATGAGGGACTAGGACCTCTAAAGGGTCTTGCAAAGCATTCAGTGTTCACTCTTCTCTCCAGGACATCATAGTTTTGACTTAATGGCTACCTGATGGCTTCACCTGGCCACATTTTACAATGATGCTCCCAGTACTCTTTCACTATGTTCATATTCAAAAATAAACTGCTGTAGGGAACTAATCTAGGACTGCCAAAATGCGAGAAGACTACTGCTCTGGTCTTAGGTTATTTTAGGTTATTTTGATAGCAATGAGATAGAAATTAGAAAAGAACTTCTAAGAATTTCATTATTTCTTAATTTCCTATCAAATACAATGCTAAGTAATGTCCAGGCTCTTTCTACATTGCTGCATTCCTCTGCCTGAAAGTGAGAGTTTCCAACCGTCCAGTTACCTTCTGTGGCTCTCTCAGGTCGAGGAGGGGGTCAGACAACAGAGGGGATGCTGTTCCTTTTGTAACTAAGAAGAACATTCTGCGGAAGGTGTAGGTTCACGGCTCTCCCTAGAGCATCCTTGGTATAATCTGAGATCGGCCCCCTTCACGCAGATGTCAGGGAGAGACCAATGCATGAGGCAGGCATACTCCAGGTTGGCAGGTAGCAGTTTTAGTAAATAAAGAGAACTTACACACTAGGCTTGTCTTGGGCAGCAGCAGGATGAAGGGATCCCCACTAGCCCACCAAATCCTAAAAGTTTATAAAGAGGCCTTGACTGAGTTCAGTCCCATATACTGTGCAGGTGTTCTCAACATCACACCAAGGCTACGTCCTTGGAGCAGCCCCCGGGAGCTGGAAAAGCAAGCGAAACCCACACTGGAATGTGGAGGGGGGGTGAGGAGCCTCCGATCTCCCAGGTCCAGCGCACAGGTCCACTGGCAGTCTCATCTTTCAATGACCTTCCTCAATAGGAAAGGAGAAAAGTGTTCTCATCACTTTGATTTATTTCCTAAAATAAATGTGATCCTTGAGGTTGCAGATCCTTGAGAATATCTCACCACAACCTTCATATCATTTGGGCCACAGAGAGATTTGTTTTTTCCTAATATTGAGAGAAAGGAAAAAAAAAAAAGCAAGCATAATTTATCAGCAAAGAAAGAGAATTTATACATATGACATCTTCTCTCCCCTTCTAGCAACTTGTCTTCTTGAATGGGACCCCAAAATGTTTGTATACTTTGCTAAAACAAAACAAACAAAAAATTAGCCATAGTCTATTTTATTTCTCATGTTGCGCTCACTTCGGCAGCACATATATTTTATTTCTCATGCATAGAAGAATTATATAGTGGTATTAGAACATCTTGGGTCCAAGATGGGAATTTTCCTAATGGGTTCCTCTGACAGTGAAAAGCAGGAAGACCCAGACTCAACCACATTAATAGTCTTTACATTTTCTAAGTTAATCCAGCAGTAACAACAGATCTTACAGAATAAGGCAATGAACCGCATTGGTTTTATAAGGCACACCCAAGATATCTGGCAAAAGGATAAGAGCCAGCTTCTGCTTCTGTACCCTTTAGGAGATTAAATATTGATATAATGCACAGTGGTTTTATCTTCAAAGGAGCTATTCCCCACTATCACAAATTGACTGAGTATCTTCCAAAGCCAACTAAAATATTATCACCCTTTGAAGTCTGAAGTACAAAGACATAAAAAGGAAAGCCACTATATGGTTCTTGAGGAACATTTTGACATAAGAACTTGGCTGTGGTTGTTTCAGAGAAAAAAACTATATTAACCTTGAAAAGAAATTTCCCTTCACGTTTGCCTGTGGTCATTTTGGCAAATGATAAAATTTTCTTGTTTAAAAAAAGCATGAGCTCCCTCTAGTGGCTAATCTAATAGTTTTTACAAGATTTTTTATTTATTTATTTTTTTTTTTAAGATTTTTATTTATTTATTTTGAGAGGGAGAGACAGACAGAGTGAGAGAGAACACGAGAAGGGAGGTCAGAGGGAGAAGCAGACTCTCATCGGGCTGGGAGCCCGATGCGGGACTCAATCCCAGGACTCTGGGACCATGACCTGAGCTGAAGGCAGTTGCTTAACCAACTGAGCCACCCAGGCACCCCAACGAGATATTTTAATTAGAAAAGGACTAAACACATGCCTGGCTTTTCTGAACATGATCGCTATTACTGGTTTCTGAAAGAGAGACAAGAATTAGAATTCACATGTTAGTCACTTACTGATCTCGAAGTAAATTTTGCCTGCGGATGTCTAAGATATTTTAAGTTACTTTAGTAAATCAAATCACTCAACTAAAGAGGCGGAAGACACAAGAGACCGTGTATTTATTCATTCAACAAATACTAACTGATGACCTACTATGTGCCACGTATTGCCCTGAGTGTGGAGGATCGAACGGTGAACAAAACAAAGTCGTCGTCGTCATACTCCAGGAGCAGACGGTGAGACGACAATGGAGCTGGTGAATACACACTAGGCCAGAGGCTTACAAGAGCGATGGAGAGCAACAGAGCAGGAGAAGGAGGTGTGGAGTGGGAGGCAGGGTAGGAAATCAGGGAAGACCTCGCTAACAAGGTGTCTCTTGGGCAGAGATGTGAGCAAAGGGAGGGAGCAAGACTTGGGGTGCTTATGTCAGAGGAGGCGCTTGTGATGAGCACTGGGTGTGATACGTAAGTGAGGAATCACTGAATTCTACACCTGAAACCAGTATTACACTATATGTTACCTAACTAGAATTCAAATAAAAACTTGAAATTATAAATAAATTAATGAATTAAATAAAGCAAATGTATTTCTAACTGAGAATAAAAAAAATCTCTTTAAAAATAAATTTAGGGGCGCCCGGGTGACGCAGTGGTTAAGCCTCTGCCTTCGGCTCAGGTCATGATCCTAGGGTCCTGGGATCGAGCCCCACATCGGGCTCTCTGCTCAACAGGGAGCCTGCTTTCCCCTCTCTCTCTGCCGGCCTCTCTGCCTACCTGTGAGCTCTGTATTTCAAATAAATAAATAAATAAATCTTAAAAAAAAAATTTAAAGAATCTTTTTGAAAAGCTGGGGGGTGCACCTGGATGGCTTAGTTGGTTGAACATCTGACTCTTGATTTCTTGGTTTCAGCTCAGGTCATGATCTCAGGGTCATTAAGCCCAGTGTTGGGCTCCATGCTCAGCAGGGAGTCTGCTTGAAATCCTCTCTCTCTCTCCCTACCTATGCCCCACCCGACATGTGCTCGCTCTCTCTCTCTCTCTCTCTCTCAAAATAAATAAATCCTCAAGAAAAAAAAAAAGGAAACAGCAAGTGGAAAGGCCCTGAGGCTTGACACATTGAAGACAGGAGGCTATTTTGCCTGGACAGAGTGGGCAAAGGGGAGTGTGATGGGAGAGGAGAGAGGAAGTGTGGGGTCAGATTATGTATGCCCTTCTATGCCACTCAAGGACATTAGCTTTAAATTTGAGTGAGGGGGTGCCTGGGTTAAGTGGGTTAAGCCTCTGCCTTCAGCTCAGGTCATGATCTCAGGGTCTTGGGATTGAGCCCCGCATCGGGCTCTCTGCTTAGCAGGGAGCCTGCTTCCCCCCCTCTCTCTGCCTGCCTCTCTGCCTACTTGTGATCTCTCTCTGTCAAACAAACAAATAAAATCTTAAAAAAAAAAAAATCTGAGTGAAAACAGAAGTTGGGGGGTAACTTGATCCATTTAAGGGTCCCTCTGACCACCACTATAAGGACACATATAATGGGGGGGGGGGCGAAGGAAGAAGCAGAGATATCAGTTAAAGGCCAGTTACCAAACATGTTTCCAGGAGGGAGAGACCAACTGTATCCAATGCTGCAGATAAGATAAAAGGATGAAAATTGACCATTGAATTTAGCAACATCGGGGTGACTGGTGATCTTGATGAAAACAGTTTTAGTGGAATGATGGAAGCAAAGGACTGGTTGGCAGTTTCTTAAAAAGTTAAATAAAACCTATCATATGATCCAACCATCCACTCCTAGGCATTCACCAAGAGAAATGCAAATGTATGCCTGCATAAAGACTTTAACACAAATATTGATTGCCAGAATCTGGGAATAATTCAAACAGTCAACAGGTAAATGGGCAAACAAATTGCATTATATACATATGATAGAATATTACTAAAGAATTAAAGGAATGAACTACTGATAGACATACACAACACAGATGCATTTCAAAATTATTATGCTAGGGGCACCTGAGTGGCTCAGTCGGTTAAGCGCCTGCCTTCGGCTCTGGTCATGATCCCAGGGTCTTGGGATCAAACCCTATGTCCAACTCCCTGCTCAGCAGAGAATCTGCTTCTCTGTCTCTCTCTGTCTGCCACTCCCCCTACTTGTGCTTATAAGGGCCTATTTAGCCAGAGTGATTCCATCCGGTTAAACAGTGATTTTGTTGTTTATGCAGTAAAACTTAAACTGACCTTGTCCCCCCGCCCCCGGGGAACTTACTTAAAAGTCTGGGAAACCAGTCCCAGGTAACAAAGCCCAAATACAAGGGCGGGTCAGGCCAGGGGGAGACATCCAATCAGTGGGGCGTGCATACTGTCTCCCTAACTACCAAGGAGTGTGGGTGCCACCTTTTGGGCGCCAATTCTGACCAAGATGATAGGCTAGTTCAAATAGCTACCAGGGTAAGTTGTAATTCAATTGGCCACCCGTGTGTGACCTAGCATGACTGTGCAGCTTTCTCTGAGTGTTGCAATCTCATCACCCACCTGTATGTGGCCAGGCCCAACCACATGGCCTTTGCTCTATAAAGTTAGTCTGTAAGGCCGGGAGGGGTCGCCCTCTCTATAAGAGGCGGCCCCAACCAGTTGGTTTGACGGTCGGTTCGATTCTCTATGCTTGGCTTGGAATAAAGCTTTGCTTGACCTTCGCTTTGTATCAGTCTCGCTCCTTTGATTATGGACCTAACAGTGCTCATTCTCTCTCTCAAGTAAATAAATAAAATCTAAAAAAAAAACACCTCTCATTAAAAAAATTATTATACTAAATGAAAGAAGTCCGACACAAAAGAATAATGTATGGGGCACAGTCAGTTAAGCATCTGCCTTTGGCTCAGGTCGTGATCCCAGAGAGCCTCGTGTAGGGCTCCCTGCTCGGTGGGGAGTCTGCTTCCCGCACTGCTCCTCTCCGCCGCTCCTTTTCACTCTCTCTCTCTTTCTCTCCCTGTCTCAAATAAATAAATAAAATCTTAAAAAAAAAAGAGAAAGAGAAAAATGTATGATTCCATTCATGTAACATTTCTACAAATGCAATCTTATCTATGGTGACAGAAAGCAAATTGCATGTTTGGGGACAATGGAGCACAAGGAAACTTGGGGGTAATGGATATATTCGTTATCTTGATGGTGATAATGACTTTTTTTAAAGATTTTATTTATTTGTTTGACAGACAGAGATCACAAGTAGGCAGAGAGGCAGGCAGAGAGAGAGAGGGAAGCAGGCTCCCCACTGAGCAGAGAGCCCAATGCGGGGCTCGATCCCAGGACCCTGAGATCATGACCTGAGCCGAAGGCAGAGGCTTGAACCCACTGAGCCACCCAGGCACCCCAGTGATAATGATTTTGTGGGTGCATACATGTATCAAAACTCATCAAGTTGTACACTTTATGACCAATATCTTGCACACTAATTACCTCTTAATAAATCTGTAAAACAAATACATGTTCATAAAAAAACAAAGGGTAGGATCCCCTGTGGAAGCAGAGGAGTTGGCCTTAGATGGGCTCAAAAAACACCACATCAAACCACTAGCACATCAAACCCATCATTCCCAGGTATTATTGTTTCATGTAAGGTTAAATAAGTAAAGAGAATATATTTAGCATTAGTTTAATGGAAAATTTCCATGGATCATCATATGGATCATAACTCCAGTTATGAAGCTGGCGTGAGAACTGGGTTTGTTCAACATTCTCCTTTTACAAAGAAGGAAACATTCCCTAAGGAACCTCATGAAGTTCTCTTACACAGATGATACTAATAAACTCTTGGGCGGTTACTGCCTGTCTCAATCAAGTTATTATTTGTCGTCTATATATCCACCCCCCCACACACGCTTTCAAGACCCATCTGTATACCCATCTTCATGAAACCTTTCCTTATTCTTCAAAACAAACACAGTCTCTCCTTCCTTTAGTCAAAGCTTCATTGTACCGGGCCAAAACACCCCTTGGTAGGACTATCCATCTCCCAAAGTTCTGACCAAGGAGATAAATGCATCAGTGTTGCGTTGTTCGGGACTCTTATAAGGCTAATTCAGCTGGGAGGTGCACCCTTTCGCCTCCCCACATCTTCCTTCTTCCTACTGCTTGTAAGAAAGATCTAATGGCTCAAGGCTGGCATTCAGGCTGCTGTCTGGAATATCGTATTCCCACAAAAGGCACCCCAAATAAAGATATGAGAAGAGGGTGCTTCTTATGCAATCAAAATTTAAACCAGCCCCTAGTCTGGGCTCCTGTAATACCGAGATTTTTACTCCAGTTGAATCCAGACGCTCGGATCCATATTATAATTATTATAGGGTCTCTTTTGCAAAGGTAGAAAGGAGATTTTCTTTCCTAGAGTAACTCACTTCAGGTCTAAGTTATTTAGGGATCAGAAAAAGATGGAAAGTTCCTTTGCCAACTCAATATATATATTTCTATAGGTATTTCCAAATATAGAAATGAATATGGAGTTTTCCCAGTGTTGATCTGGCTCATATACTTAAACATGGGGGCGCCTGGGTGGCTCAGTCAAGCAGCTGCTCGACTCTTGATCCAGGGGTCCTGGGATCCAGCCCCGCATCGGGCTCCCTGCTCGGTTGCCTGGGAGGAGCCTGCTTCTCCCTCTCCCTCTGCCCAGCACTCCCCTTGTGTGCTTTCCCTCTCTCTGTCAAATAAATAGAAAAAATCGTTCTAAAAAAAGTGTAGATTGGGGTGCCTGGGTGGCTCAGTGGGTTAAAGCCTCTGCCTTTGGCTCAGGACATGGTTCCAGGGTCCTGGGATCGAACCCCACATCAGGCTCTCTGTTCAGCAGGGAGCCTGCTTCCCCCCTCTCTCTGCCTACTTGTGATTTCTGTCAAATAAATAAATAAATAAAATCTTTTAAAAAAAGTGTAGATTATGTTTCATACAACATAGCCATTGTTTAATATTTAAAAAATACATATTGAGGGGGTGCATAGGTGGTTCAGTCAGTTAAGTGTCTGCTTTCAGCTCAGGTCATGATCCCAGGGTCCTGGGATGGAGCCCCCTCATCGGTCTCCCTGCTCAGTGGGGAGCCTGCTTCTCCCTCTCCTGCTCCCCCTGCTTGTGCACACTCTCTTTTTCTCTCTCTGTCAAAATAAATATTTTTTTTTATTTTTTAAAGATTTTATTTATTTATTAGAGAGAGAGAGAGAGAGCACAGGCAGACAGAGTGGCAGGCAGAGGCAGAGGGTGAAGCAGGCTCCCTGCCGAGCAAGGGGCCCGATGTGGGACTCGATCCCAGGATGCTGGGATCATGACCTGAGCGGAAGGCAGCGGCTTAACCAACTGAGCCACCCAGGCGTCCCATAGATTTTTTTTTAAATATGTATTCAGTTAGTCACTCTCAGCCTTCATTTTCTCTTGAGCAGATTTACGTGCCCTCCTTAGATGAGCACCAAAACCCTCCCATCAGTAAGACTCCATAACCTCCCCTGACTCATTTTTCTCAGCTCCTTCCGGGCGGCACATCCCCCTCCCAACATTTAGTCACACCAAACTTCTGGCCATCCCTTAACTCCACCAGACATCTCCAAGCCTTTGTACCTCTACACAGCCTTTTTTCTTTGTGTGGAAAGCCCTTCTTCCCCTCCTCCAGAAAAACTCCTCTTCTTTCAGGATCTCAATCAAGTAGTACCATAACTATGAGACATTCTGGTTCCTCTAGGCTGGGTTGTCCTTTCCATGGCTTCCCCTGCTCTACTGTAAGAACATTTTTATTCATTTTAATAGTGCTTATCTATTTGTCTCCCTTTTCAGTCTGTGAATTCCCCAAGGGCAAATGCCCATGCCTCGTTTATTTTTGGATTCCTAGCACCTACCCTAGTTCCTGACATACAGGTGGCAAATAAAAGTTTGTGATATGGCCTGAGTATTTTATTCATGTCATAGTTTTGTGATGGAAGAGTCATAGTACATAAGCTTGTGATTTTGACAGGAATTCTATTAAATAACTTCAAAAAGTTTTTTAATATATTTCATTTTGAGGATACTTTTTTTCCTAATACAACCTATAGACTTTTTAAAAATTTAAATCTATGAGTGGGTTTTTTTTTTAAGTTTTTTAAAATTTATTTACTCATGTAAGTAATATCTACACCCAGCGTGGGCCTTGAACTCATGACCCACAGATCAAGAATTGCAGGCTCTACAGACTGAGCCAGCGAGATGCCCTCTTGAATAGGCTTTAAAAAAAAAAATTACTGCCTACATTTACTTCTTAATAACTTCACAAGAGCCTGACTCGACAATTAATAAACAGAACAGCCATTTTCCAAACATAGTTGAGAAATTAATGGTGGTTTGCACACAGTCTTGATTTTGTTTGTGCTCAGGTGTGATTACAGTTATCCTGTTTTGGGCTCATTCTATCCAGTTCTGTGATGACCTGAAGTGAAATGAAGTTGCTGTTTCCTGAAATTGTTTTTTGGGGGGTTTTAAAAACGTATTTATTTTAGTAATCTCTACCGAAAACGTGGGGCTCGAACTCACAACCCTGAGATCAAGTGTGGCATGCTCTAGCCTACTAAGGCAGCCGGGTGCACCTGAAATTGTTTCCCTTAAGCGAGAGAATGCCACTGTCCCTCTACTAACGCCGGATCGGTTACTAGGTGACAGCTGGGAGGCTCCTTTTTTTTTTTCTTTCTCATCTAGTTCCAGTCGAAACTGGACCGAACCCTTCAGCTCCCACACCAGGTAGGTATGACTTCGGGCAGTCGGTTTGACCGAGCCTGCTTCCTCCCCTGCGCGGTGCAGATAATTACAGATCCTAATTGAGAGGGCTTTTCCGAGGACTAAATGAGTAATGCGAGCGAAGTGCCTGAACCTTGCCTGGCACAGAGTGAGCGATCACGCGTATTTTTGCGGGAACAACACCGAAAGTCGTTCATGGATTCGTTCCCCACGGTTGCTGTTGCACACGGCGACCCTGCGGAAACGTATTCTCGCCGAATTACCAGCAACCGGCGCCCGAAGAGTCCCCACAAAGGTTCTAACAAAGGCGGTCCTTCACGTACAAGCTACTTTGCATTTTAAAATCAATCGGCACGAGGACGTGTGACCCAGGCCACACCCCTTTTCCCTTGGGTGACCTTCGGTGGGTTGAAACAACCAAAAACTCAACAAAAACGATTTAAAGTTACAGCAAAAGAGCGTCACGCAACTCACCGCTCTTCCCACCCCCCAAAATGGGAGAGACGGTCTCTCTACTCCCAGAAGAAAAGCTTCCGTCCTTAGGCTGTTGGATTTAAAAGACGATTAATTCTTATCTATTTGTTTCATAGGAGTGTCAGAATGACGATATAAACTAATGTCTCTGAGGGAAAAAAATCAAAACCTCGTGTAAACCCCTAATAAGCAGTTCGGCGGTGGGAGTAAATTTGACACTCCGAGGCTCCCGTAGGCTCTCCGGTTGCTGCTTTTTTTTTTTTTTTTTTTTAAGAGCCAACATGGCGCCGCCTACCCAGCGTCCCGTGTGCTGCTTCCGGTTATTCTCGGAAGCAGGATTCCCGCACGCGGCCGACACGGTTGGTGGTGGCCGGAGGTGTGGGGTTTCTTAGAACTATTCCTTGCGGAGCCCGTCAGCCGCCGACATGTCTGGCAGAAACAATAACAAGCTGCCCAGCAACCTGCCGCAGTTGCAGAATCTGATAAAGCGGGATCCGCCAGCCTACGTCGAGGAGGTGGGAGTGCGGCGTGGCGCCGGGGCCCGGGCCGGGGGAGGGCGTAGAGGGGAGCTGGGTCCTGACTCGCCCCAAGTTCTTCGGTTAGGTCCAGGGATCCCTCGGGAGGAGACAGGAGGTTGAGGGAGGGACATGCCTCTGGTTTCGTTCCCCACGTCGTGGAAATTTGCTGCCCGTCTCTACTCTGTAGTCCCTGCTGCCAAGGAAACACCCTTAGAGATTTTATTTTATTATTATTTTGCTTTAAGGCTTCTCTCCCGATCTCATAGAGATGGAGGGACAAATGCCCCCTCCCCATCTCTAACTTCCATGTAGATTTTCAGCCTTTTGCCTTCAGAGACCCCTAAGTTGAGTAGGTCGGTGACACTGGATGACCCGCGTGTCGGAAAGCCTGCCACGGGACGTGTTTCCGAGAGCCGCCAGTGCACCTCCGGACGCAAGATTCAAAGCTGGCCGTGGGGGCAGTTAAGGAGCAGGAAGGGGTCCCAGTCTGGAGGGATGTCAGTGCTCTAGAAGCAGCACCGACGAACAAAGAGGACACTTGCTGAGCGGAAGAAAACGGGGCAGCATTGTGTCCGCAGAGAAGCAGTTTTCCATGGAGCGTCGGAGTGGCTGGAGTGCTTTAAAAAGAATTATGTCCTGGCCCCTCCCAAGAGTCCTTAACTCCTCCGGTTTGGGGACTAGAGAGAGGGGAATAAGGGATGACCTGGGAGTCCTGGACCTTTGTGGTGACTGATGAACGTTAAGGGGCGTGATGATACTAGTTCTTAACAATCTCAAGGCAGATAGTGGCGGCTGGACTATGGCTAGGAGGGGGAAGAAGTGAGTTAAGGATCTTGTCGGGAGCACACGGAGTTCTGGGGCCTTCTCCTCACTCCTGTCAATGGTGATGTGGAGTCAAGAGAGCAGGGTCTTATCTGAAGCATGTAGGGGCTGTAGGTCTTTTTCTTGACTCCTGGTCTTGGAGAAAGCGGAGGCCTAAGAGTTTTGTTGGGGGAAATCAAGAGTTTTGTTTTTTGACTGTGCTAGTTTAAGATGTCTATTAACACAGATGCCAGCCAGGCAATTGGAGATAATGAATACGGAGTGCCCTGGGCCCGTTAGGGCTGCTAATACAAGTAGTCATTCTCAGGGTACCTGGGTGGCTCAGTTAGCACCTGACTCTTGATTTTGGCTCAGGTCATGATCTTAGGGTCCTGGGATAGAGCGCTGTCATGGGCTCCTGTCTCAGGGAGTCTGCTTGAAGAGTCTCTCCCTCTGCCACTCCCCCCACTCATGCTCTCTGTCTTTTTTTTTTTTTTAAATAAAGATTTTATTTATTTATTTGACAGAGAGAGAGAGAGATCACAAGCAGAGAGGCAGGCAGAGAAGGAAGGGAGAAGCAGGCTCCCTGCTGAGCAGAAAGCCTGATTCGGGGCTAGATCCCAGGACCCTGAGATCATGACCTGAGCCGAAGGCAGAGGCTTTAACCCACTGAGCCACCCAGGCACCCCATCTCTGTCTCTTTCTAAAAATAAATAAATAAATAAAACTTAAAAAAAAACCTCATTCTCACAGTGCCTCTCATACACTCACACAATTTAAAACTGTGGCCTGCCGCTGGAGAGTAGATATAGGGCATGAAACTGAGGCCTGGTGAGTTCCAACATTAGATTGCTGGGTTGTTAGAATTAAATATAATTAAATGAGGTACACAATGACTTGGCATATAGCAAGTGTTGAATAAGTGGAAGCTGTTATCATTATTTTTGTGTATTGCTTTTGCTGTTGACACATCCTATGTAGAACTCCAAGATAAAATCTTATTCATTATTTGAAGGAAGATGGGGATTTTGACTGGAGAATTTTATATAGTTGCAATATAATTTACTTATTCTGACCTTTATTTTTCTGCTGCTGTGAGTGTTCTACATATTGAATATGAGTTTTTGATTCTTGCTCTAATGTGCTTTACACCACATAACCTACGTTTCTAATGATAAAGGAAAGGGTCTTTAGATTACCTATGATGTGCTCACATTTTTCAAAACTTATTTTGAAGGATGTGGGTAAGGAAAAGATGTTCCTGCACACTTTTGCCATACCTTTTTCTCCATGCCACTGTCAGAGATGTCTACTAAGTAATTTCTCATTCTTTACTGAGAAAGCCATATAATAGAAGGTGACCAACTTAAATTTTATTTTCCTACAGTTTCTACAGCAGTATAATCACTACAAATCCAATGTGGAGATTTTCAAATTACAACCAAATAAACCTAGCAAAGAACTGGCAGAGCTGGTGATGTTTATGGCACAGGTAAGAGGATTTCTGAGTAAAACGTAGACCAGTTGTTTTATACAGTTTGCAGAATATTTTTCCAGTAATACCCAACCTTATTCCAGTCAGGAGTGGAAATTTAATTAAAAAAATATTTTTAAGTTTCCCTTTTTGCAAATTTTATTTTCTCCCTAAGCCGAATTAGAAGATTTTGCTGGAGCATTTCGCAGAACCAACCAAAGCAAAACTTTGAGGCTGTTTGGTTTTTTTGCCAAATTCATCATAAGAGCAGATTCTAATTTGTCACACATGTTTTACTAAGATTAGAAGAAATATGAAAGAAGTCAGGAAATTAGCATGTAGAATAGAAAAATTATTTGAAACCATCTACTTCTGTGAAACAGCCTTTTACTCTCCTTTTGCAGAGCATCGTGTGTATGTGCATATGAATTATAGGAGAGAAAGAAACTTCAGAAGAACCTTTGCTTTGTTACAGATTGGTCACTGCTATCCAGAACATTTAAGTAATTTTCCTCAAGAGCTGAAAGATCTTCTCTCCTACAATCACACTGTCTTGGATCCAGATCTTCGAATGGTAGGTCCAGTATTTGGATTGATCTATTGTGCTGTGTTTATGTGTGCAAATAATGTGTTTAAATGAGGACAGCCTCAGCTAAACATCTTCTTAAAATGTAAATCAGAATGTGTCACCTGTTCCTTAAAATCTTTCTGTGGCTTCTCATCTACACTTAGAGTAAAACTCAAAATTACTAACATGGCCTGTAAGTCCCTATATAATCTGCTTCTTGCCAATGTTTTGGGTTTTTTTGTTTGTTTGTTTTTTGGGGTTTTTTTAGAAAGATTTTATTTTATTTTTTATTTTTAAAGATTTTATTTATTTATTTATCAGAGAGAGAGAGAGAGCGCGCGCGCACACAAACAGGCAGAGGTGGAGAGAGAAGCAGGCTCCGTGCTGAGCAAGAAGCCTGATGCGGGACTCAATCCCAGGACCCTGGGATCATGACCTGAGCCAAAGGCAGCAGCTTAGCCGACTGAGTCACCCAGGCGTCCCAAGATTTTATTTTTAAGTAATCTCTGTACCCAGTGTGGGGTCCGAACTCACAACCCTGAGATCAAGAGTTAGATGCTCTACCGACTGAGCCGGCCAGGGGCGCCTGCCAGTATTTTTGACCTCATCTCCTTTTTTGCTACATTCCTCTCTCTCTGATCTTTCTATTTTTCCAGCATGCTAACCCTGCCAGGATGGTCCTTTAAATACGTGATTCCTTCTAGTCACTCAAATCTCTTATACATTAAGAACTCTAATTATAATTTACAGTTTTTACAGTGCTTTATGTATTCATTTATTTTTAAATTTTAAGAGTTTGGGGGCGCCTGGGTGGCTCAGTGGGTTAAAGCCTCTGCCTTCGGCTCAGGTCATGATCCCAGAGTCCGGGCATCGAGCCCTGCATCGGGCTCTCTGCTCTGCGGGGAGCCTGCTTCCTCCTCTCTCTCTCTGCCTGCCTCTCTACCTACTTGTGATCTCTGTGTGTCAAATAAATATATAAATAAATTTTAAGAGTTTGAATAAAATTCAGTTCGAATTGGGAAGTGCCAAACCAGAATTGATTAGGAGAACTCCTATAATGCTTGATTTTGTAAATTTCCTCATTAACTGGCCAGTTTGAGCATTTAAATATTGTCGCTTTAGTGGTTGATATTCAGTCCTGGCTGAGATCCCCTTTACCAGCCTTGTGCTCCTGTCTCCCTCACCTGTGGTGGATGTTGGCTGGTACTGGCCCCCAGCTATCCTTTCTCCGGTGCCTTGTCTCCAGCTAAGTGACAGCCCTAGCATATGGGAGGTTGCCCTCTCAGCCTATGGCTGGTACCTGACTATCCCAGAGGTACAAAAGCCCAGCCTCTTCCCTCAGTGTGGGTCCAACTTTGTGTTACAGTTCGTTCTCCAGGGCTTCTGTGTGACTGGACTAAAGCTGGTCTCCAGCCAAGGACGTATCCTTGCTCAGCTTTTCCTTGGTCTGCCCTACCCTGCTTCCTTTACTTCTCTTCTAGAAGAGACCACCCCTCGACAAATCACTGTAATGAATCGGCCTCTGCTTCTTGGGAGCCCAGCCGGAGGCATTTTCAGATTTCATACATCTGCTTTTCAGACACCGCTACAGCAGGTAGAACTGACACAAATATTATGATCACAAGCATGTTAATATCTTATGCCAAAACTTAGACTACCTGTGTAGATTCAGTTTTGTTTCTTTCTCTTAGATTTTCCTGGACTTTTTGTAGTTCTACCGTTTTTATACTTCTTTAGGATTTTATTAATTTGATTAGGCCTGAAAGAAAAGATATCAGACAAGCCAGAGTTTCAAGGTGTGGGTTGTCCACTGAATGACTTTCAGCTGGGATGTGGGACCTGGAAGCACAGCCCAAGAGACTTCAAACTGTTAGTCCAAGGACGTCTACTTACGTCATAAAACTTCAAGTCCCTATAGGTCATACAGATTGGGATTTTGAGTATGAGACTTAGTGTCTTCCCAAGGAATGAGGTTTCCTTTAAGTTTTGTGTGTCTCATAGTACCCGACCAAACTGGTCTGCAGGCATTGTTGAATAAGTAAATGTGTGTATGTTTCTTTATAGTTTTTTATGATGATTAATAGGTCTTTAAAAAATAATTAATGGAGATTTCCTTTCCTCGGAAACAAGGGATTGAGTGTGTAATTAGCATTCCTCTTTAAAGGATTCATTTAAAAAAGATGGTGGATCCTCTTTTTTTTTTTTTTTTAAGATTTTATTTATTTATTTATTTGACACACAGAGCGAGCACAAGCAGGGGAAACAGCAGGCAGAGGGGGAGGGAGAAGCAGGCTCCCCGCTGAGCAGGGAACCTGATGCGGTGCTCCATCCCAGGACCTCGGGATCCAGACCTGAGCAGACACGTAACTGACTGAGCCACCTGGGTGTCCCTAAAACAAACTGGTGGCTCCTCTTTCTAATTGGTGATTGTGTTGACCGCCGGTCCTTGACAGCTACTGGACTTTCTGCCTAGTGTTTTGTTATTTTCCCAGGACTTTTGAATTATTCCCAAGTTTTTGCTCACTTTTTCCTACTTATGCAGATAGAACAGACTTTGTTTCTTAATGGAAGAAACAAAATACCCATGTATTTTGTGGTGCCGGGGAGAGACAGAGGGAAAGGGAAGGAGAGACTCTAAGCAGACTCGATGCTGAGCTTGGAGCCCACCGCAGGGCTCGATCTCCTGACTCTGAGATCATGACCTGAGCTGAAACCAAGAGTCAAGACACTTAACCAGCATTAACCGAAGATGCCCCTTGTATTCATTTCTTTTTTTAAGTGTTATTTATTTTTTTGTTCAAATTATTATCACCTGGCCAGTGGGAGCTTCTCAGTTCTTTTGACTAAGCTCCTCTTTTTTAAAATATTTTATTTATTTATTTGACACACAGAGAGAGAGATATCACAAGTAGGCAGAGAGAGAGGGGGAAGCAGGCTTCCCGCTGAGCAGAGAGCCTGATTCGGGGGCTCAATCCCAGGACCCCGGGATCATGACCTGAGCCTAAGGCAGAGGCTTAACCCACTGAGCCACCCAGGTGCCCCTAAGCCCCTGTTATTTTTGAAAGCATCCTTACATTCTGGCAGAAATAATTCTAAAACCTTTTTTACTGCTTTTCCTGCTGCAAGACTTGGAATCAACTACTCTCCAAGGATTACTTGTTCCATTAATGCAGAATGGTAGCAGAAGCCAAACCTTGGGCGATAAGGGTACTTGTGAAAGTTGGTGGTAAGCGGGCGTGCTGTTAAGTGCTGTTGGCTGATTCTTGGTGCTAACAGTACATCCAAGGACTGTCTTGGAAGGTCACAAATTCAGATTGATGATTCCAGTTTATTCTGTTCTTGTTACCTCACCTTTCTTATCTTTGTGCATTCATGGGTCACTAGGGGGTTGTCATATTTTTTTTAAAGTTTTATTTATTTATTTGAGACAGAGAGAGCACAAGCAGGGAAGAGTCAGAGGGAGAGGGAGAAGCAGATTTCCCCGCTGAGCAGGGAGCCCAATGTGACAGTTGATCTCGGGACCCTGAGATCATGACTTGAGCCGAAGGCAGGCACCTAAACAACTGAGCCACCCAGGCGCCCCGGGTTTGTCCTATCTTGACACTTCCTTGACTTCCATGTGTAAAGCAGGCCCCCCCACAGTCACTGCGTATCAGTGATATTACCGTTCTTCGTGGCATATGTCACTGTCTGAGATACACCTGTTTACGTGCTTCCTGTCTGCTCTTCTGCCTGCTCCCAGTGGAAGGTCCGTGAGGGCAGAGGCTGATTGTTCTGTTCCAGTGCCCAGAATAGTATCTAATTAGTAGAAGGTAGCGTGCTCTTTTGGGACATACATGCTCCCTTTTCTCATCTTTATTTCATCATTATCACATAGTATGTTTTCTTTTCCTTCCTTAGACATTTTGCAAAGCTTTGATCTTGCTGAGAAATAAGAATCTCATCAACCCATCGAGTTTGCTGGAACTCTTCTTTGAACTTCTGCGTTGCCATGATAAGCTTCTGCGAAAGGTGAGCAGTGAAATTGCTTTATTCCCCCCTTATATTTTCATTTTTCCTTGCAGTGACGTTAAAACTTATAGATTGAATTCTTTTTTTCTTTTTTTAAAGATTTATTTATATATTTATTTGACACACAGAGATCACAAATAGGCAGAGAGGCAGGCAGAGAGAGAGGAGGAAGCAGGCTCCCCCCTGAGCAGGGACCCCGATGTGGAGCTCGATCCCAGGACCCTGAGCATGACCCAAGTTGAAGGCTGAGGCTTTAACCCAGTGAGCCACCCAGGCGCCCCTAAAACTTATAGATTGAATTCTTTTTTTTTTTTTAAAGATTTTATTTATTTATTTGTCAGAGAGAGTGAACACAGGCAGACAGAGAGGCAGGCAGAGGCAGAGGGAGAAGCAGGCTCCCTGCTGAGCAAGGAGCCCGATGTGGGACTCGATCCCAGGACCCTGGGATCATGACCTGAGCCGAAGGCAGCCGCTTAACCAACTGAGCCACCCAGGCGTCCCTAGATTGAATTCTTTTTTATTTTTTTATTATTATTATTATTTTTTTAAGATTTTATTTATTCACCTGACAGACAGAGATCACAAGTAGGCAGAGAGGCAGGTAGAGAGAGAGGAGGAAGCAGGCTCCCTGCTGAGCAGAGAGCCCGATGCGGGGCTCGATCCCAGGACCCTGGGATCATGACCCGAGTCGAAGGTAGAGGCTTTAACCCACTGAGCCACCCAGGTGCCCCCTAGGTTGAATTCTTAATACTCCATGTTGTTGGATGCAGTTAAGAAAAATTTTAATAGGAAAAAATCAGTGCTTGTGTGCATACAACGTGGTGCTAATAGCTAACATTTATTGAGTGCTTAGTTTTTCCCAGCTACCATTCAGAGCTTTTTAAATACTTGTTTACTCACAAGGTGAGATCCGGTGTATTATTACTGTTATTTTACAAATGAAAAGGCTGAGGCTTGAGGAGGTAAAGTAAGATGCCCAGAGTCACAGGCCATGTTAGTGGGGAGGCAGGAATGTAAACCGGGGCAGTGCGGCTCCAGTACCCCTGCCTTTTTCACCTGTACTTCACCAGTGAGCTACATCAGAGCATGGGCTGGACACCGCGAACTCTGACAGCCCCCACCCTATCTCCCAAACACTTCTTTTGTTATTAAGATTTCCCTGTGACTTCGTATTTGCTTGTATAAGTAATGCTAGGGCTGAAGGTTTGTGAAAGAAATTGAAGAAAGAAAAATTTAAGTTTGCATTTATTAAAAAACTTTTTTTCCAAGTATTAAGAGACTGCCACCATTTGATTTTAGCAATTGTATTTCTGGGCCTAACTGTGAGATAAAAGTTGTCTGTGGGAGCATATTTTGGGTACCTGTGGTATTGGTAAACCAGTTAGGGGGTAAGTAAATGGAGCAATTTTCCTTTATAAAAATAACTTTATTGTGATATAATTCACATATGATTCATCTATTGGAAATGTACAGTTCAGCGGTTTTTTTTATATTCACAGACTTTGCAACCATCACTACAGTCAATTTTGGAGAATTTTTATCCCCCTCAAAAAGAAACCCCATTCCCATTAGCATTCACTCCCCATTTCCCCATCTTTTCTCAGGCCTGGGTCACCACTAATCTACTTTTGGTCTCTATAGATTTGTCTGTCCCGGGTATTTCATATAAATGGAATCACCCAATGTGTAGTATTTGTGTCTGGCTTCTTTCACTTAGCATATTGCTTTCAGAGTTCATCTTCGTTGTTAAATGTGTCAGTACGCCCTTCCTTTTTGTTGCCAGGTAATACTCCGTCATATAGTTATACCACATTTTGTTTGTCTTTTCATCAGTTAGTGGACAGTTGGGTTGTTTCCACTTTTTGGCTATTATGGATAATGCTGCTGTGAATGTCTGTGTGAAAATATATTTCATTTTTCTTGGAATTGTTGGGTTATATGGTAA
Source organism: Martes martes (assembly GCF_963455335.1). Taxonomy (NCBI): domain Eukaryota; kingdom Metazoa; phylum Chordata; class Mammalia; order Carnivora; family Mustelidae; genus Martes; species Martes martes. The sequence continues at coordinate 199,400,335 of NC_137889.1, read as the reverse complement.
CTCCTTGTTCAGCCTTAATAGGGCAACTTCCCTTTTGCATTTTTGCTGCTGCTTTGTGTTTTGTTTATGGTGCTTATATAATGAAAAGTAGGTAAAGTTAAATTCTCCCACACATTTGTACTTTTCTCCAAACTGAGCAAGGTTAGAAATGTTAGTTAAGGGGCGCCTGGGTGGCTCAGTGGGTTAAAGCCTCTGCCTTCGGCTCGGGTCATGATCCCAGGGTCCTGGGATCGAGCCCCGCGTCGGGCTCTCTGCTCAGCAGAGAGCCTGCTTCCTCCTCTCTCTCTCTGCCTGCCTCTCTGCCTACGTGTAATCTCTGCCTGTCAAATAAATAAATAAAATCTTAAAAAAAAAAAAAAAAGAAAGAAACGTTAGTTAAATGTGTATGTTTTTGTTTCCTTTCCTTAGACTTTGTACACACATATCGTCACTGATATCAAGAATATCAATGCAAAACACAAGAACAATAAGGTGAACATAGTAAGTACCCTTTTGTTTCCCATGTTCGCAGTATGCACCAGCAGTGTACATGTTATACATGTTATACATTGTATATGTTATAATACAGTGTTATATTAAGTCTTCTTTCTCCTCTTTTTCTTAAGGTGCTGCAGAATTTCATGTACACCATGCTAAGAGACAGCAATGCAACTGCAGCTAAGATATCTTTGGATGTGATGATTGAGCTCTACAGAAAAAACATCTGGTAACGTATATGTTTCTCTCTTGAGAAGGAGATTCTCACTCATTTATAATTACTACAAAGTACACAAATATTTTTCTTGATCTCTGTCACAGATTAAGTTGGAAATTTTTAAAAAATAGCAATCCAAATAACTAATAACATCGGCAACCATTTCTTGAGCCGCCTCCGCCTCATAGGATCTCTTTCAACCTTTGGAACAACATAATGTAGCTTATCTGGCGTTATCCCCATTTATAGGTGACAAAACTAAAGTTCATGGAGTGTAAGCTTAGTAGTTAGGCAAGGGCAGAGCTGACCTTCAAACCCAGATGTCAGACTGAAGTCTGTGCTCTTTCTACCCTGCCACTCTGAGGATTTTCAAGTCTGTTAATCCCATGTATGTAAATTATCAGGCTCTGTAAACTTTGGTTTATTGATACATTGCTCCTAATTCATATCTTTTTTACTATAAAAGTAATATTCATTGCAACAAAAAATTAGGAGAAGCTAGAAAGGGTTTTTAATTTTTTTTGATAGTTTCATCACCCAGAGGTGATCACTGTTTATAGCTTATGATATTTTTCTCCTGTTTTTTTCTTTAGTGTGAATTTTTTTAAAGATTTATTTATTTATGGGGCTCCTGTCAGTCGTTAAATGTCTGCCTTCAGCTCCAGTCATGATCCCAGGGTCGTTGGATCGAGCCCAGCATCGGGCTTTCTACTAGGTGGAAAGCCTGCTTCTCCCTCTCCCACTCCCCTTGTTTGTATTTCCTCTCTTGCTGTGTCTCTTTTTGTCAAATAAATAAAATCTTCAAAAAATAAATTTATTATACAAAGAGAGAGCGTATGCACACACAAGCAGGGAGAGGGGGAGGGGCAGAGGAGAGGGAGAGAAATCCTCAATCGGACTCCTGTTGAATGTAGAGCCCCACATGGGGCTAGACTCCAAGACCCTAAGGTCATGACCTGGTGAAATCAAGAACCAGCCACTTAGCCAGCTGAGCCACCCAGACGCCCCCTTTAACATATGAATTTTTAGGTACGGTTGGATTTTGCAGTACTATTAAGTTTTTATTCATTTTTTTGTTTCTCTTATCTTGACTGTGTTCCTGTGTCATTAAAAATTCTTCAAAACAGCCCATACTAAATGGCTGCAAAATTTTCTGACATAAGACTGGGCTAAAGTTTAATTAAATGTTTACCTATGGTTGACAATTTAGCAATCCATGATTTTTTTTTCCTATGACTATTTATTTTTTGCAACCCACAACTTTTTATTTTTTTTATTTTTATTTTATTTTTTTCTTAAGATTTTATTTATTTATTTGACAGACAGAGATCACAAGTAGGCAGAGAGGCAGGCAGAGAGAGGAGGAAGCAGGCTCCCCACTGAGCAGAGAGCCCGATGCAGGGCTTGATCCCAGAACCCTTGTATCATGACCTGAGCTGAAGGCAGAGGCTTTAACCCACTGAGCCACCCAGGCGCCCCAACCCACAACTTTTTAAACCATGGAGTCTAACATGCAGGAATATATATTGTCTGTTTTGTGCCATTGTCAATGCTTTGAAATGCAAGAGAATGAAAATTTACTTGGAAAACACTCATATGTCTTACCCCAGGAATGATGCCAAAACGGTCAATGTGATCACAACCGCATGTTTCTCCAAGGTCACCAAGGTGAGCGTCCACAGGGCTGTGTGAAGGCCATGAGTAGCAAGGAGACGGGCGTGGGAGGAAGAGGTGCCGTATGGGCTCGCAGTTCACGTTTGGTCGTGCTGCTTCCCTGGGTCATCTGTGCTTTAGAGGAGGCAAATGAAGTTCGGAGTTTTTTAAATGCTTTGTAGTAAACGATAGCCTTAGTGTTTACTTTCTCCTATAATTCTTGCCTGCTCCTTTGGGCCCAGGCATAGCTGAAAGAAATTTAAGAACATGTTTGACTTTTTGTTAGAAAGGCTACAGTGTCACTTTTTGGGGTAGGGGCAGGGATGTAGAAATTCCTAGTAGTCTACTTAAAGGGTAACTGCATAGAGCCTGGCTGTTCTTATCTAAATATATCTTTTTAAAATTATATATACTTTTGGGACAAATAATGTTATAACAACATTGTGTTTTAATTGAGAAAAATGGGCCCAAATCCCATCAGTCTGATTTTATTCCTTCAGATCCTAGTTCTGTGCGAGAATAATGCATAAACAAAAGTATTTATTCTTTGTTGTAAGCTGGGGTGAGTAATTGACTTCGTTCTGATTGGTCTTTAGATATTAGTTGCTGCTTTGACATTTTTCCTTGGGAAAGATGAAGAGGAGAAACAGGACAGCGACTCAGAATCTGAGGTTATACGTTCAACCATAGATGCTTCTGAACTTGACCGTAGTCTGTCACATTTCATTGTTGCTCTCAGTACAAATTGTAAAATCCGTGACTGCTCAAGTTAGAAAGACGCTTACATATTACCTTTATCTTTTATTGTGTTCTGCCATCCTGAGATTTTATTCTATTTAGAATTCGTCACTTACATTCACTAAGATTGGGTAAAGAACTAATTGGATTCATTTAGCCTTGTTCTTAGTTCAAAAGCTGTACCTCTAACTCATTATATAAACTTAGAATGAAAATTGCTGCCAGTGTATTTTTTGAGATGATGTCAGTATCATAGGGTGTTTAGAGAAGGAGAGGAATAATATCGTGGCATCTTTTTAAAAGGCAAAATGAAGATATATGTCATGAAATTTTCTTTATTAAAAAATATTTTTTAGTAAAATCAAAAAATTCTAAGAAAAAATATCCTTTCTCATATTAGCATTGTGGTAACAGTACCAGACAATTTAATAAGCTCTTTTAATTCATTTTGTTATTAAATAATATGTGAATAATATATTCTTATTGTAAAAAAATTACAGATACTATAGGTAAAAGTTTTCTTGATCCTGTCTTATTCGTACTTCTCTGTTTTATCTTCACAGATAACCATTTTATTTCCCATGCATTTATGTGTATATGTTATATGTATATTAGATCTTTGAAATATATATAAATAATATGTGCATTAGTCTGCAACCTGCTTTCTTTGTGTTGTATATATAGATATACATGCATTTAGTACACACAGATCTACCTCATTCTTTTAACCTCCACGTATTCCAGAATATGAATGTTTTATAGCTTAAGCATTTTCCTAATGACAGTGTTTCCAGTTTCTTTTTTCAAATAAAAATGAAGTTGTATTTTATACTTGGGTAAGAATTAAAAGCAGAATACAAAAACAAAAACCAGTGTTTAGTGACAGTCTTTATATGGACCTGTTTGTACACATAGGCAAATCTTTTTTATTGAATTTTAAGTGGTGCTCATTTTTGATAGCAGTTGCAGAGTATAAATACAAAGAAGTCTCTGAAAGCCTTACTATTTGCTTCTATGCAGATTTTCCTTGTTTACAAAGTAGTTTCTTCTTCAGGATGAAGGACCAACAGCGAGAGACCTGTTAGTGCAATACGCCACAGGGAAGAAAAGCTCCAAACACAAGAAGAGGTTGGAAAAGGCTATGAAAGTACTCAAGGTGAGGCTTGTACCTGGCAAATGAGGTAGGAATCATTAGACTGTAGAATATGGAGTTTTTAGCAAAAGCTTTTAAGAATTTGAAATAAATAGAATTTTTGAGAAACTTAGAAATGTGTGATGAATTTTTAAGTACCGGTTTTTTAGATGATGAAATGTTTTCAGCTCTAGCAAAGTCTGTGACTTGAATAAATTTGATTAAACTCACTTTTCACTTGTGATCAAGATGGCCTATAATAGGGTGTTCTTGCTGGATTCATCTTTTCAGAAGAGTATACCAATGAAATACATTTTGTATTTTGTCATGGTTAGTCTGAAACCTCATTCATTTAGCCCTTCTTTGTCTTTAAGTGTTTATATTTCTAAATTCTTTTAAGTCTCACGGGTGCTATTTGCTGATACATTTCCGAGGTTTAATGTAAAAAGAAAAACCACCTTTAGTTCTAGTTGAAAGAAAGTTTTTGAAGGAAATTTGTTGTAGGTTCCCCTCCTGCAATAGTGTGGTGTAATGTACATGTTTTTCTTCTCATTTTATTTCAGAAACAAAAAAAGAAGAAGAAACCAGAGGTGTTTAACTTTTCAGCTATTCATTTGATTCATGATCCCCAAGGTATTATAATTATGACTTGCCAAGTTCCTTTCTGGCCTTTTCTCTGGCTGTTACCAAGGAATATAAGCTCCCTGGCACTTAATAATAAACAGTCAGTAATTGTTGTTACTAGTTGGTTGTAGCTGGGGAATTATGTTCTAAAGTTGTAATTCCCAGTCACAGCAAAAGAAGAATGTGGAAGAAGAGTCTTTGTGTCTTTAACGAACAGTAGTGGTAGGATATTGTGCTTGACTAAATGAAAACTTGATAATCTCTTGTCGGTGCAGATTCTGACTTAGTAGGTCTAGGGTGGGGCCTGAGATGCTGTATTTCTAACAAGCTATGAGGTAGACCAGCGGCCGGTGGTCTGTGGACCCCACTTTGGGGAACAAGACTGAGAACTGTTAAGTGGGGCTCTTATCAAACAGTCAGTCAAGATGTGGATGCTCAAAATCCTGGGGATCCTTCAGACTTAACTTTGGGCACCAGTGAAAGTCCATTCACCTGTGTGTGAATCTTTTCACCTTCGGTGATGCTGCTGTTCGTAACTGTCCTGGTTCAGCAGAGTGATTTCAGGTACAGTCACTGATCTGCCATACTCACTTCCACACTCACTACCACAGTCACTGATCTAACAACTGCCTCTCTCTACACCTGTCAGATAATGCTGTACAGACCGTAAACTCACAGTGGACTCCTCTGATCTTCTGCTTTCCAGATTTTGCAGAAAAACTGCTAAAGCAGCTAGAGAGTTCTACGGAGAGGTTTGAGGTGAAAATGATGCTCATGAACCTCATCTCCAGATTGGTGGGAATTCACGAGGTTTGAATTACATTGTGTTTCTCATTTTGGTGAGAATATTAGAAATAGAATTATTCCTGGTGAAAGGAAAGCCACTAAGGTAGAACAGCGGCTTAATTTTATCCCTCAAAACCATTTAAACCCATACAATTTAGAGACGAATAAAATCTTCCACTCCGAAAACAGCAATTTTTATCACTTTGTTTTCTTATCAGTAAATACGGATCTTAAATTCTACATATATTTTTATGGACAGACTATTTTGTGTTCTGATTTTCTACTTTATTTGATCAACACGTACGTTTTTCTGAGCCATCATAACCCATGTATTTTTATCAGCTATTACTCCATTTTGCAGTTTCTTTATCCCTTTATAGCTTTACTGACTTCCAGACCACTCTGGTAGATTTTCAGTGTTCGCAAACCTGAATTCTCTGGTCATTTATTTCATGTTGAATTAAATTATAGGAGCTCCTTGGTGGTATTTTATATACATATATACATACATCTGTATAGTGCGTACATATGGAAACTTCACACATACTCACAGACCAACTGCTATTGTAGAAAATGAGATTTCTAGAAAGTTAGGCCATGAAGAAATGGCATTGAGGTTGTTCCCTATCATTTCACTCTTGAGATTTGCTGCTGTGTACATCATTGAATGTGTTCCCTTCTTCAGAATGTTTTTTTAAAATTTATTTTTTAAAGCTTTTAAATTTTATTTATTTATTTATTTATTTATTTATTTATTTTTATGTAATCACACCCAACATGGAGCTTGAACTCGTGACCCTGAGATGAGGAGTTGCACACTCTTGCAACTGAGCCAGCCAGGCACCCCCTTCGAAAAGTTTATTTAAAGAAGAAAAGTAAAACAGCCTTATTTGTTGAAAATCTAGCAGTGTCAACATATATTCAGTTAAAAATGAAAGTACATGTGGGTGAAAGCACTTATTCCCTTTTCCTAAGAAAAACTTAACATCTTAACGAATAAAATGCCTTTTCTCCATGGGCTGTAGTCCTACCGCACAATTACCAGGTGAATTTATGTTATATTTGTGCAGAAATTTCATGTCAGGCCTGAATTTGAGCTTCATAGGAAAGCAGAAGTGATGTGTAATTTAAGCATGGTTTGATAGAAGTGATACTAGAGTTTCACAACTGACTATAGTTGAGCATCCATCTTTACACTGAATCTACATCTTCCTTATTACTGGTCTGGTCCTGGTTTTGCTTTGTGGCTAAATAGAAAAAACTAATTTATTCTGACATGGTGAACTTTAAGTAAGACAAGTCCATTTCCAAAGTTTCTCTCCTTGTAGTTAAAGATTACAGCTGCTTTGGTGAACATTTTGTAATGTATGGTAATGTCAAATCACGATGCTGGACACCTGAAAGTAATATGATACTGTATGTCAACTACCATTTCTAAACTACAGTTGCTTTAGTAACTAGACTCTGTTGCCTTTATTTAGGGGGACTCCAGACTGCTAGTGTCTTCTCTGCAAAATACAGAGCTCAGAGTAGTGTTGAGCTAAATAGCGAGCTTCCTCCAGTGTGATTGGACTGGTATCCAGTAATAAAATGAGAACCGTGGGGTTTGGGTGATGAAATTATACCACGTGCTATTCAGGCTCGAGTTACTATGTTATCCCTTGCTTTGGAACCTTAATATCATTGCTGTTCCTTCCTATAATCCTCTTTATCTTTGAAGACTTAAAAAAGTTAGTTCTGCAGCCACACCGATTTTAAAAGTAGAAGAAGTTACATTTTTGGTTGCCTTTTTTCCTCCTGGTTTATTGTGCATGCACTTCTTCTCCCAGACATAAGGAGGATGACAGCAGCATACCCTCCCTTTCCTTGGGTAATACAGTACATTGGATCATAATACTTGTTGAGAAAAAACAAAAATAAAAAATGATCCCTAGTTAGTTGAGGTTGGTGATAAAATTGCGTTAGGGAAAAATAAAACTCTAGAGCATCAGTTACATAAATATTAAAGATTATGCTTCTTTCTACAGCTTTTTCTCTTCAATTTCTACCCCTTTCTGCAAAGGTTTCTGCAGCCCCACCAAAGAGGTAAGTTTCCCATTTGCCATGTTCCTTTGCTGACCTTGGGTGGGAATAACTACTCATGCCTTTTGTTTTGGAATTATTAAAGGCAAGAGTTAAGAGTAAAGTGTGTTCTGTTTAAGAAAAGGGGAGGGAAATCCTTTTGTTTTCTTTACCCCCATCTGCCATGGGTTAATCTGCTTATCAACTTTAAGAAACAGTTATTTTTAGAAGACAAAAGACTGGGTTCTCAAAGCATGTCTTTTTGTAATATTTTAAACAGGTAGAAAGTCCTAACCAATGAATCTGACCTACTGTAACTGTAATAGATACCAGAATTTTATGTTACGTTATCATTGACCTCACATGTATTCTCAGTTGAAAACAACATAAGGGCAGGAAAGAAGAGATGGTAGCTTTTGCCTTGAACTTGAATCAAGATAGAAAGGAAGCCAGCATTTGTTGAACATCTAACATAAGCCAGGTGCTGTGCTAATAAGTGCTTTCCATAATCATCTCATCAGATCCTCGCTTCAGTCCTGTGAGGTGTAGAAATAAAAAGACCAGGTCACTCGGCAAGTAAATGGCAAATTGGGATTCACCTCACTTCTTCCTTTTGCCGGAGGTCTTGTTCCTAATATACGCCGCCCCTTTGAAGGGAGAGCGTGCGTATATATTTATGTTTTTAGTTACTTGTTTATTTAGTGATTTCTAGGCTGGACATTGAGTTAGTCGCTAAGAATTCCACAGAGAACATAAAGGATGTCCTCACCTTCGTAGAGCTCACATTCTGGAGGGAGATCCAGAGAGTTTAAAATGTCTGTGTTTAAAATGTCTACATGAACATAAGTATTTTGAGGAAAAGGGAAGAATAAAGACAATACAGAGTGCTGGGGCAGATTCTAGGTTAGAATATATCAGGAAAGACATTTTGAAAAGGCGGCGACTGAGTAGGGACCTGAGGGAAGCGAGGTGTGAGCCTGCAGGGCTCTGGGGCTGGGGGTTCCGGGTGGAGTTAAGCCGCAGTAGCGTCTAAGGCGAGAATGTGCTTGCTGTGTTTAATAATGGTCCTGAGAGGCAGAGCAGTAAACCGACTGTGATCCTTCTGTTCTGTTACATTTTTAGAAGTAACAAAGATCCTTCTGTATGCTGCCCAAGCATCTCATCACCTAGTACCCCCCGAGGTGAGAACTCTTACCCCTTACTTCTGTCTCCTAGCAGTGCCACTACAAACTATATCATGGTGGCTTTTCCCGCAGGGCTGGTTTTTCTTCAAAATGAGAAGAGACACTAACTCTTAAAGAGATGGACACACAAGTTTCGTTATAGAAACTGAAAAAAAAAAAACTTCCTATAGAAAAATAAAGTTCGTTTTAGAAAAGTTGAGAATCCTGCCTTTGATTGCTAAAGCTTTTGTCAGAGAAGTCAAGAATATCAGTAAATTAAAAAAGAGTGCCAGTAAACTTATTTATAGTAATTCTTTTCAACGCTGATAATTCCTTTCTTTGGTTAAAATAGCATTGGAGGGGCACCTAGGTGGCTCAGTTGCTTAAACATCCAACTCTTGATCTCAGCTCAGGTCTTGATCTCAGGGTTATGAGTTCAAACCCTGTTTCGGGCTCCATGCTGGTATAGAGCCTACTTAAAAATAAATAAAATAAAATCATTGGGTTGCCCTGAGTCAAAGCAGTTGTTTAAATCCAACTTGAAAAATAATATTAAAAGAGAGCAGAATTTAATCTAAGGATAGCCAGGAAGACTGCTACCAAAGTAGTTTTATCTGTCTTTCTCAGTCTTGATTCCGTCCAGCTCCCAGACTGAGGATGGAAGACAGTTTTACGTGAACGGTCTATTGTCCCTTCAGCCTCGCATGTTTGAGTAGATAGAGGCATTTTCTCAACACTCATCTCTTTTCTTTTATTCCCAATTCAGATCATTCAGTCAGTGCTCATGACTGTGGCCAACAATTTTGTCACCGACAAGAACTCTGGGGAGGTCATGACAGTAGGGTATGTAGAATGTACCCGGAGGCAGAGGATATGTTTTTAATGGACTGTTGACCCTGAAGTCCCCAATTTATATACCTTTTGATTTAGTCTTTTTAGGAAACCTTCTTAGATTGAACCATCTGAGATTGATGCTTGGGCTTTTTGAATTCATTTTCCTGGGGCGCCTGGGTGGCTCAGTGGGTTAAAGCCTCTGCCTTCGGCTCAGGTCATGATCCCGGGGTCCTGGGATTGAGCCCCAGATCGGGCTCTCTGCTTGGCGGGGAGCCTGCTTGCCCCTCTCTCTCTTTGCCTGCCTCTCTGCCTACTTGTGATCTCTGTCTGTCAAATAAATAAATAAAATCTTTTTTAAAAATTTTTAAAAAATTAAAATAAAAATTCATTTTCCTTTTCTAGAATCAATGCTATAAAAGAGATAACAGCTCGATGTCCTCTAGCCATGACTGAAGAACTTCTCCAAGACCTGGCTCAGTATAAAACACACAGAGATAAGAGTAAGATGCCTGTTATTCTCCGTAGATCAAAGAATATGAAGTGACTCTTTTTTCTCAATAGACTCTTTGCTCTGGAGTTCCTGATTAAAGGTGTTATTTTACAGATGTGATGATGTCTGCTAGAACTTTGATTCAGCTCTTCCGAACACTGAATCCTAAGATGTTGCAGAAGAAATTCCGGGTGAGTGAGACATGCATATGTTGATCAAAGGTTACAGTCTCAGAAGGTGAGACTAGCTTCCTACAGTGTGAGTTTTAGTGTTTTTGAAGCTTCCACTATGCGTACTGGTAATTTTATTCTCAGAACACAATTGAATTAAATCTCGTCGCTTTAACTGTTCTGTAGTGGGCACACGCTCCTTAATGCTGACTGAGTCTTACAGACCCATCAGGCCGTTTCCTCTTGAAAGCTTGTGGCATCATTAACAGATGAGAATTCCAGAGATCAGTCAGTAACTGATGCCAGTACTGACATCAGCCAGTAGGACCAGCCAGGTAGGACCTCTTGGGAAGCGGGAAGGAAGAGAAATGTGTGTGTGGAACAGAAAGAGAGCTGGCGCTCTCAAGACTTGAGAATTGGAGTAGCTGTTCTCGACGAACTGCCAGTTTCCGGATCATATCAGAGGAGAGCAAGGAAGTAGGAGGCAGAGTCCTAGCTGAGGGATTTACTTTGCCCCAAAGCATGAGTCGACTGTTTCTGTCGTTTGATTACTTCCATTGTTCATGATTCTCCGTTCTACATTCATAATCTTAGAGTCCTTTCCTTTGGAGGCTTAAACTCCCGACCCTAAGTTCTATACCTGAGCTGGGATCAAGAGTGTATGCCTCACTGAGTTACCCAGGTGCCCTAAGAATCCTTTTCACGAATAATGCCATCTAAGAACCTTACTAAAAACCTTACTTAAAAAAAACCAAGCCCTTATTTTAGGGGGTGGAGAAGGTGACTGAGGGCTCAGGCGGTTAAGCACCCCCTCCTGATGCTCATGCTTGGGCTCCGCGCTCCTCAGGGAATCCGCTTGACGTCGTCTCCCCCTGCCTCTACCCCCACGAGCACGAGCACACCCGTGCACCCTGTCTCTCAAATAAATAAATCTTCAAAACAATGTTCTTTCCTTTAGGGGAAGCCTACAGAGGCCTCACTAGAAGCAAGAGTGCAAGAATATGGAGAATTGGATGCTAAGGATTACATTCCAGGAGCAGAAGTTCTAGAAGTTGAGAAAGAAGAGGATGCTGAAAACGATGAAGGTTCGTTTTCATTTCGCCATTATTGGAGATAAAATCACTCCTATACTGTATTGATCTTGAAATCTTTGTGCTGACTGAACATCCATTGAACAGATATTTATTGAGCAAGGACTATGTGCCAAGCACTGTTAACAGGCATGGGGGATCAAAATGAGCATGGTTCCTGCTCTTAGGGAACTTGCATTGTAGTGTAGAGGTCATGTCCTCAGGACGGCTGCCCCTTATATAGAGCATGCGGGGCATTCAGGAAAAATAATCGTTTTTTGTTGCCTAGAAAAAATGATGAGGATTAGTCCTGAGCAGTCCCCCAACAAGCAGTCCCCTTGTTGAAGGAGAACACTTGTTGAACATTATTGAATGCTTGAGAAGACTCCATTCTGATTTCCAGGATTAGCCTTTTTTCCTTGATTACTAGAGTCCTGTCTTCTTCATATTAATTCATTAATTGTATCATCAAAACCTTATAAAGCATTACCTGTGAGCTAGCCACTGTCAGTGTAAAGATGAATGGTGTCCTGTCCTTGAAGACCTTTCTTAAATAGCGCAGCAATAAAGTGTTACCAGGATTTATGATTGAAATGGGGCCTAAGGGCAAGAGAGAAGTGAGGTCTACCTCAGAAGTTCAAAAAAGGTCTCAAAGAGGGGCATCTGGGTGTCTCAGTGAGCTAAGCATCTGACTCTTGGTTTTAGCTCAGGTCATGATCTCAGGGTCCTGGCATTGAGCCCTGTGTCAGGCTCCCCAGTCAGTGGGGAGTCTCCTTGAATCCCTCTCTGCCTCTACACATGCTCAAGTGGTCCTGCGTGCTATCTCAAATAAATAAATCTTAAAAAAAAAAAACCTCAGAGATGCTGACCCATGAGCTGTGTATCTTGACTAATAAGTGAGGAGTGGTAGAAAAGTGGAGATTTTCCAGGCAAACTGAGCAAAGCCTTGAAGGATATAAGAAACTTACAATGTAGGATACAGGGTGGAATGTAGCAAGCGACCGGACTAGAGGCAGAGCTGAGGCTTCTGCGGGAGCGGTTGTGTATGTGCCGTACCGGAAAGCTGAACCACTTCCTTGTGGGGAACAACTGAAAAGCTGCAAGCGTCTGTGATTTCAAAAGCTTATTGTGCCGTGACTCCATTAAGTACTAATTCCTCCTCATTGAGGTATCTACAAGGTCCTTCCACATCCAGAATCTTCGACTTCCGTTCTCTGAATGACTGTTTCTAACGAGTTTCTAAAAACATGTACAAATGCGCTTAGACAAGTTGTCAGACCCTTGCTGTGTGGCCAAGAGAAATGTCCAGTTGCTGTTTTGGTGGAAAGAACATTGGCTCTCGGTTCAGACATGATTTTTATGATTTCACCGTAGGGCCACGTTTTCTAGCAGTGTGGCTTGGGGTAGGTATCTTCACTTACAGGGTATCTTCCTCTTCTGTTGAGTCATGAGAGTTAAAAAAAAGTGATTTTAAGGTTTTAGTGTATGGTAGATATATGGTCAGTGCTTATTTCCCATTCTATAAATTAGTTAAATTGATGTGGTTTATTTAACCATAAACATTGTCCAATTCTTGGTCAGTAGAGCTCCATTGACTTTTACCTTACTTTTGCTTAATTTATTTAGACTTACCGTGAGTACAGCATAAAGTGACAGCACTAAAAATGTCTTGTGTGTCACACAGATGGATGGGAGAGTACCAGTCTCAGTGAGGAGGCAGATGCCGACGGCGGGTGGGTTGATGTGCTCCACTCTTCTGACGAAGAACAGCAAGAAATAGTAAGTCCTGAAACGTCCTTGTACAGGGCAGCACTCTGATGTTTCTTAAGACCTAATTCGTGCTGGGCTGGCGGGGCGGGGGGGACGACTTAGCTCTCGCTTGAGCTAGTAGCTCTTTAAACCTCTCTTGTGTGCTTTCAAGTCCCAGAAGCTCAACAGCATGCCCGTGGAGGAGCGGAAAGCCAAAGCTGCAGCCGTTAGCACGAGCCGAGTTTTAACTCAGGAAGACTTCCAGAAAATCCGCATGGCCCAAATGAGGAAGGAACTTGATGCTGCCCCGGGGAAAGCCCAAAAGAGGAAATGTGTTGAAATCGATAGTGATGAGGAGTCCAGGTAAATCAGCCCATCCCCGGGGCTGCCTCAGTCCGCTCCTGTGGTGGTGAGCGCATCAGGAGAAGGACCTCCACCCTGGTTTCATACGATATGTGTCCTTCACCGCAGGGGTGAGCTGCTTTCTCTTCGGGACATTGAACGCCTTCATAAGAAACCGAAGTCTGACAAGGAGACACGGCTAGCAACGGCCATGGTAAGTGAAGGACCGTTTCAGTCCCTGGTCTTCAAACAAAAAACAAATAAGGTGAAAAATGAAATAAAATGAAGAGCAGTATTTTATTCTGATGTTTTAAATAAAGGTATAAATAGCATAGAAGAAAATGCACGGGCTTTAGGTGTTCTGTTAGATGAGGTTTAACAACTAGATAGCATGAAACCACCAATCCAAAACAAGATGTGGAACACAGAAAGGCCCTGCACCTGTGCTGGTATCTGGGAGGCTCAGTGCATTTATCCAAGCTATTAGGAAAGCAGGGAGATGTTTATAGTCATTAAAGAAAAGCCTCTGACAGGTGCTGTGGCCTATCTGGTTGCACATCTACAGCCTCTCCAACCTCCTTTCTTGCCTGCTCTGGTTTCTACACCTTATTTGTTTTGGGCACCATCCCATACTGGTTCCACATCACCCTCTGCATTCCATTTGTACTGGAACCTGTTCAGATGAGTTTAAAAATCCATGTTCTTCCTTCTCCCCCTTCTCATGTTCTGTCCGTACTTCCTGACAGTCTCTGCCCTCCCCCTCTCTCCCACCGTGCATGCCTTCATCCTGCCAAAAACAGCTCATTCCTTTCTAGGAAGCTCCTCTGATCCGACTGGCTGAATTAGGCCCTTTTCTTCCACTGAGCTCCCTTGCCCCATTTCAATGTACCATGGTCATTTCTCCCCTGAAGCGAGTTACTGGGGAACAAGGACTGAGTTCCATCCTCTTTGTCCTTGGCATCCAGTAGAGTGCCTGACATCGCGGAGACGCATCTGGGGGGGAGGTGACCCTTGAAGTGTTCTCGTGTGTGTGCTAATAGGCCGGAAAGACAGACCGAAAAGAATTTGTGAGGAAGAAAACCAAAATGAACCCATTTTCCAGTTCCACAAATAAAGAGAAGAAAAAACAGAAAAATTTTATGATGATGCGATACAGCCATAACGTCCGGTCAAAAAACAAGCGTTCCTTCCGAGAAAAGCAGGTGAGTTCAGTGAAACTTGATTGGTTAGAGCACTGTTGTCGTTTTAAGACTTCTTTACCCTTGAGGCAGTTGTGCCTTTAGGACCCTGTGTTATGTGTGTCTTAGGATTAATGGTAGTATTATTGGAGAGCATGGAGAGGGGGAAGTGGTCAGGACATGTAAATCCTACACCTAACTGGGGTGAGATTCACCTGTGTGACCAAAGGGGAGTCCGTTTTCTTCCTCTATAATGAAAGGAGTGGAAGCTAGACGGTCTGTAAGGTCAGCCCTATGCTAACATTCTTTTTTTTTTTTTAATATTTTATTTATTCATTTGACAGACGGAGATCACAAGTAGGCAGAGAGGCAGGCAGAGAGAGAGAGGAGGAAGCAGGCTCCCCGCTGAGCAGAGAGCCCGATGCGGGGCTCGATCCCAGGACCCTGAGATCATGACCTGAACCAAAGGCAGAGGCTTAACCCACTGAGCCACCCAGGCACCCCTATGCTAACATTCTTGACACCGGATCTGTGAAATACAATACGATCCTTCCTTATGTGCCCTTTTGCAAAGCTTTTATGTTTACAGGTTTTAGGGATTTCATTTTATCCATGTACAGGCTTTGCTGTGTAGTCCTGGGCTGCCCAGCCGGCTCTCTTATTTAGTAATTCATTATAATAAAATAGATTCATGTTTTCATATCTTTCTCCACGGGGAATGTACCAGAGCGTTTCTAAATGTATTCTGAAGGATCGCCAGGAAACCAAGTCAAGAGCTAACCGGTGTTCCTGGACTGCTAGCCAGTATGAGCCTGCCAGGCCAGAAAGTTAATGGCCCGATTTCCAGGGCCGTGTTCCATCTGTGCGGGCACCAGGGGCGTATTAACTACATTAAGGTGCCATTTAAAATCTGCCTGGGGCTCCTGGGTGGCTCAGCCGGTTAAGTGTCTGCCTTTGGCCCAGGTCATGATCCCAGTTTCCTAGGATCAAGCCCTGTGTCTGGCTCCCTGCTCAGTGGGGAGCCTGCTTCTCCCTCTCCTGCTGCTGCTCCTCCTGCTTGGGCTCTCTCTGTCAAATAAATAAAACACTTACAAAATAAAATCTATCTGCTTACTTCATTTTTCTGGTTCTAAACTATGTCCAACAACATCATGTAAATAATACAGTGACAGCATTTTGAAGAGAGGTTGTTAAAACCGAGATGTAAAGGGAGGTACCCTTTCGGATTTTATTATTTTTTTTTAAGATTTTATTTATTTATTTGATAGACACAAGTAGGCAGAGAGGCAGGCAGAGAGAGAGGAGGAAGCAGGCTCCCTGCTGAGCAGAGAGCCCGATGCGGGGCTCGATCCCAGGACGCTGGGATCATGACCTGAGCCGAAGGCAGAGGCTTTAACCCACTGAGCCACCCAGGCGCCCCAACTAACATACAGTTCTTACCCTGTGCCTTGACTATTCTAAAGCTTTCCATTTTTTAACTAACTTAATCAGTATCCAACAATATGAGTAGGTACTGGGATTTTAGATTTTACAGATGAGAAATTAAGACATGGATGAGTTGAGAAATACCTCCTCGGCCATACAAATTAGGTTAAAATGAACTTAATTTTTCTACCTTAAGTGTCTACCCTTAGCTATTCTGTCTGTCTACAAAGACATACCAAGACCCAGATATGAATAAAGGCAAGGAATCAATAACTTAAAAACCATAAAATCCAAAAAATTTGAACATTAAGATAGAAAGGCCAATTCCACCCTCCAAAATTCTTCAAAGCAAACAAATAAAAACATGTATCTATATTGTTAAAATTCAAAAGCTAGGGGTCTTAAAAAATTTCTAGGCATCAAAGAACAGTGCTTGGGAATTCGAGGAATAGCATCCACGATTTGTTGATTTAGTGATTCCATTCTGGTACACTGCCGTATAACCAAGTTAGTATAACAGTGTACCCAAGATTCCCACGTTTAAATAATTTTTCTTCTGTTCCAGCTGGCACTACGAGATGCACTTTTGAAAAAGAGAAAAAGAATGAAGTAACTTCCAAGCAAATGTTCCATCCCAAGAAGAATGCTACATTTGTATCATTATTTTGAAAATTAATCAAGGTTGTCTGTTTACATTAAAGAGTCCTAAAGTACTTTATTGTGAAGAACACAGTAAACTTGGTAGCAGTTTAGTGTTTCTGTTTTGGAGGTGGGTAATGGTGGGAATGTGTGAAATGTAACCGATAGTGGTGGTGTAAAATCATTTTCACTTAGCATTCATGCAAAGAAGAAAAATGTTGGGTGCCTGCTGATTGGCACTGTAGGTACAAGAACGAATGAGCCTTAACCCTCCCAGAAGGCATTCATAGCCTGTTTGGGAAATGCGAGGGGGCAGATGTGGGTCGTATGTGTATCTGTAGTGCCGTGTAAATAGTTCTCTAATAGAGCTAGGTCTGTGCTTTGCTGGGGTCACAGAGGCCTCTGCAGGGCATGGGAGTTAAGATTTTCTCTTTAAACAGGACAGTGTTACAAGAGTAAGAGGTTCTTACTTGTATATAGGCTTACCTGCTCAGAACAGGTCCCTGCTGTACAGGTTTTTCATAGCCAATGAAGCTCTTTTAGTCCATCCAAAAATTGTAAGTATCTTTTTGAATGCCAGGTATAGGCTTTTTTGTTACGACCTTGCTTTTTAAATTGCCTTAAGTATAAACAGTAATCGTGGAGTGTCTTTAGTTTGTCATTTGGACCACCATAGAGGAAAAAGAAGTCAGATTGGTCTCCTCAGCCTGCCTTCATGCTGTGGTATTTTCAGCCCACGGTTTGCTTTGTCTCAATAAAAGGTTCCTAATCTCAGAGAGGTCCTGTTGTGTCTTGACTGCTGTGCTGGTCTCCCTTCCCTTGGCGTGGCTGAGTAGACTTCAGGGGACACAGGGCCATGGTCAGCCTCTGTTTGCAAGTCGTTGATTTGGAAATAGCGGGTGCCTTTGCCTCCGATTTCCTAGATCGTATTGTGGTAGATGAGAAAAGTGTTCTCTGTTACTTGAGAGTAAAAGGCAGTTTTCTGCCCACCAGAATGAGAAAGTAGCTTCTAAAACTTCTCTTGTTCACTTTCTGTGTTCACTTTTGGTTTTACTTGAAACTTTGGGACCTTCCGCAAAGATGCCTCAGATCACTGGACCTCCGTTGTGAAAACCTTGAAGTTCAGTGATTTGAGTCACCCTGGCCGGGTGAGAGGAGTTCTCAGAGTCACCTTCAGCAGCTTCAGTGTTTAACAGGAAGTGTCCAATGCAAATTTGATATTTCAGACCTGAAACTTCTCTCTCTCTCTCTCTCTCTCTCTCTCTTTGTTTGGTTTGTTTGTTTGTACTTTTGAACTGGGTGTCTCCTTGAGAGAGGTAAATAAAATTGAAAATGGCATAGCCCCTAGGGTTCACAGCTTTGCCGCATGACTTCTTTCTGACGGTACCTGTAAGTCTCACCCTTCCTTCCTCAGGACATTTGGACCCCGCTTAGAGGCCAGGAGGCCAAAGTCCGTTCTGTGCTTGGACTCCTGTTGTACTGTGGCTTCACCCTGCTCTTAACTGAGGTTTATATGCAAGATAGAAAAACAGCTAGTGGAAAGGTGAAAGTCTGAACTCTTATTTCTTTAATCACATAGTATCTTAATTCTGCCCGATGCCTTTTATTGTGTAAATCTTCCCTTGAGAATATGTTCTATAAACCTGAAGATGAGATTCTCACAAGGTTGGGTGCTGTCAGCAAAGGCAGAGTGATCTTTCAGGGTCGAAGACGGTAAAAATACTTTGAAGAGGTCATCAGAGTCTGAGCTCCAACTTTTCAGTCTCTGTTTTTCTGTCAGTCCGAAGTATGGATCCATTTCAGGGATGAACACCCATTTCCAAGCTCAGAATATTTACAAGGTGATGTATGAACCTAGAATTCTGGCCCATTTTGTATGTGACCCCAGCAAGTTCCACAGAGGCCAGAGTCTGTTCTCTGCTGTATCACTTGTGCTGGTTCAGTGCCTAGGAAGTTAGGGGCTTAGCAAGAATTTGAATATATGATTTGTTCCCCGTCCGTTCTCTCTCTGTAAATATACCACTACCTACCTCGTTGATTGTTTTGAAAATTTTGAGAATGTTCTAAGCACTTACCATAGTATTTGCCACAAAGTGAGCATTCAGTAAATTTCTCATCAATGATTAGATATCTGCTTTTATTTTATTTTTGTTTCATCTTTGTGAAATGAAACAATGATTATAGTTGTGACAATTATTTGTTTTACCCCTCCTCCATTGGGGGGGATTAGTTTGAAATACAAAAATGTATATTGAATGCTCAGTGTGTGACATTGTTTGTGCCATCTGACACAATGAAGGAGGCAGACTTACAGAATGACTGTATAATACAAGGCTGCTTATGGAACTATCAGAAAAGGCATAGCATAGGGCTGAGAGCATCCTAAAAAGGGGGAAGTTCAGCTGGCCAGAGAGGAAAACGGCTGTTTGCTAACAAACTGATGCTTGTGATGAGCAGGAACGCAGTAGGAAATATTCCTGAATCATAAAAGTTATGGTTTAAAAAGTGGTAGAATTTCTTAAAAGTTACGTATAAATTGTGTTTTATTACCTCATATTCTAATTCTTTGAAAATTTATAATCTGTTTAAAGTGTCACATGACAACTCAGAATTAAATCAGAATGTTTAATTAGAATATTCTCTTCTTCAAACTATTGTAGATAAACACATTTTAAACTGTGTTACCAAGAATAGTACAGTTCTACCAAATGACAGCCTTTTACTGTATAAAAATTAAAACTAAAAATTAACTATTGTTTATTTTTTAATGTATTTTATGAGATTTAAAAAAGATCTTGAAAATTAATAGAAAAGTAAGGCACTGATATGGTGCTTTTTCTCTTTTATAAGGAAATAAACTTTTCTTTCCTAGTACAGTCTTTAGCTGGTACTTATTTAAAAATGCAGGTAAGAACAGAGCACAGCTAATTCCGTACTGTTTAAACACCGGGTTTGTATGCCTTCATTGTTCCGTCAATCCAACTGTCCATCCAACCTCACTGTGGAAATGGTTAAGTTAATGATTTATCCACATGATGGAAGATTTTGAAGCCATAAAAATGTTTACAATAGGTAATATTTATTATAAATGAAAAGAACAAACTAAAGTATTTATAGCATAATCAAACTACACGTTTAAAAAATGAATAATAAAGTCCAAAGAGAGGAAATACTGTTACTTTATTAAATGATGCTGTTTTAACTTGAATTTCAGTGATTACTAGAGAGATGGAGGTCATTTCACATAGATTTTTGCCATTTCGTTCTTTTTTTATAGCTTTTTTTTTTAAGTATTGATTTGTAGGAGATTTTTATATATTCTGGATACCAATTCTCAGTCAGTTACTTAAGTTACACATATCTCCACAGATCAGCAGTGTCATCTTTGACAGACTTAAGTTCCCATATATACTTTTGGTCCAGGAATTTTCAAAACCAGTCCTGGATCCTTTTTCAAAAATGAACTTTTTTTTTTTTTTTTTTTTTTTAATTTTTAAGATTTATTTATTTATTTTAGAGAGAAAGAGCGGGGGTGGGGTGGGCAAAGGGAGAGCGAATCCTGAAGCAGACTCCCCCTGAGTGCTGTGCCCAATGCAGGCTTCTATCCCAGGACCATGGGATCATGACCTGAGCCGAAACCAAGCGTGGACTGCTCAACCGACTGAGCACCCTGATGCCTCTGGATAGACTATTTTTTTTTTTTTAAGAGCAGTTTTAGGATCACAGCAAAACTAAATGCACCAGAGGGATCCATTTGTTGCAGTTAATGAACCTACATCAGTATCACAACAAGTCATAGTTTACATGAGAGTTCACTCTTAGTTTTGTATATTCTATGGGTTTAGACAAGTGTATACTGATAATTATCCACAATTACAGTATACAGGGTAGTTCCACTACCCCTAAAATCCTCCATGCTCTGCCTGTTCACCCCTGTTTTCCCCCTAACCCCTGGCAACCACTGATCTTTTACTAGAGTTTTGCCTGTTGCCAGATGTCACAGAGTTGGAGTCATGACACTATCTACCATTTTCCTACCTTTTTTTTTTTTTTTTTTCACTTAGTAGTTTGTATTTATGTTTCCTCCATGGTTTTTTTGTGGTTTGGATAGTTCATTTCTTTTTAGTGCTATTTAAATAACTTTCCATTCTTTGGATATGCCATGGTGTGTTTGTCCATTCACCTACTGAGGGACATCTCGGTTGCTTCTAGGTTTTGGCAATTATGAATAAAGCTGTTATAAACATCTATGTGCAGGTATGGACATACGTTTTCACCCCTTTGGATTGACAAGAAGGAGAGCAGTTGCCGCTGTCTAGGAAGAGTATTACAGTTTTGTAAGAAACCGCCAAACTCTGTTCCAAAGTGGCTGTACCCCACTTTGCAGGAGGCTTTGCGGCTGTCCTCCTAAGTTTCTCTCACATGTTACTATATGCAGCAAAAAGAAGGTGGTAGCAACGTCAACATTTTGACTGGAAATCTAGCTCGGTCATTCAGTACTTTCATTACATTTTTACCTTCCCCCTTCCTGTGGGTGACAGTGTTGTTAAATGTCCTGCCACTAAGTAACAACCACTCTACTCCAGTTGCCAGTAACTTGTTGCTCGCTTCCCCTGAAGCCGCTGCTGGCAGCTTCCCGAAGGGCCGTCACACTTCTCGCAGTCTAGTCCCGGAACTGGAGGCTTTCACTAGTACCGCTCAGGGCCCTGCCAGTTTCCACCAACTGCTCAGTTCCAAAGCCGTGCCCACAGTTCGAGGCGTTAGGGTGGTAACGCTCCTGGTACCATGTCTTTATTAGTTATCTACTGCCGCATAACAGCTTACCAGATTTAGTGGCTAAAATGATGAATGCTGTTCTGTAGTTTCTAGGGATCAGCAATTTGGGGGTGGCTTAGCTGGGGTTAGAGGATCCACTTCCAAGACAGTTCATTCCTATGGCTATTAGCAAGAAGACTCCGTTCCTCTTTCCCTCTTGGTAAAGGTCTCAGTTCCTTAAGACAGGAACCTTTTCACAGGGCGTTTTTAGTGTCCTTAGGGCCTGACAGCTGGCTTCCTGCAAAGTGAGCCATCCAAGAGCGCCAGGAGGAGGCTGCAACGTGTTTTGTGATCTTGTCTTGCAAGTCAGATGCCATCACGAAAGCAGTATTCTGTTCACTAGGAGCAAGTCATCCCGTACGGCTCACAGTCTCGGAGGAGAAATAGGCTCCACCATGGCGTGGACGCAGTGTTGAAGGATATGTGGCTTTTTTTTTTTTTTAAACTACCACACTGCTTTGAAACAGCAAAATGAGAGAGGAGAGTCCAACATGGTAGAGGAGTAGGAGACCTGAGTTTCGTCTGGTCCCAGGAATTCCTCCAGACCGCTATCAAATCATTCTGAACACCTGCAGACTCCACAGGCGCTCCAAGAAAACAGCTGCAACTCTACAAATAGGAAGGTGACCGCTTTGTGCAAGGTGGGACGTACGGAGAAGTGAATCCAAGGCGGCATATGGATTAGACCATGGGGGAGGGACCCTCTGTCAGCTGGCTCCCGGCAAGTCATAGAGCCAGGCAGCACGACACCAGAACTGTCAGGTAGAAGTCGGCTCTGGTGAGGGACATCCCTCGGGTGGCTAAGTGGGGGTGGGATCCTACCTGGGACAGTGTGGTCTCAGGACCCTCGGGGTCACAGAAAGACCCGGGATGTCTGAGTGCGGCCGAGCTCCCAGGTGTGGGAGCAGGAAAGCCGGCTGCAAAGAGTGAGCTGAGGAGTGGGCTCTCGGCTCGGCCTTGCCATAGACCTTGATCCGGACCACAGTCGGGCCACCGCTCTTCCTCCCCAGGAGGAGCGGCTCAGGAGTGCACCACAGGAGTCTGCAGGGTTTGGAGACTTCAAACGGGGTCCTGTGTCAGACACAGAAACGTTGGGTCACAGACCAGGTGAGCACAGAGTGCGGCAGGAGTCAGGGGTGACTGACTGCCTTTCCCCGAAGGCTCACCGAGGAGTGGGGCCAGGGATTGGGAGGCCGCCGTTGTCCTTCTCATCCTCTAAAGCTGCACAGAAATCCTTGAGGGAACAAAAGCCACACAGAGCAAAGCGGAGCAGATTACTTAGCCTGGCCCCTCGCCAGGGCAGCGCAAGTCCACCTGGGGCAGAGACACCACCCCCTGCAGAAGACCAGCAAGAACATCCGGCCAAGACCAAGTTTACCTACCAATCCATGCCCCCCGCCAGGGGAATACAGCACATAGAACTCGTGGCTTTTTTCTCACGATTCTTTAATCTTTCAAAGATAATTTTTTAAATTTTCATTATTTTTAAAAATGTTTTCTTTTCAATTTCTTGTTTTATCAACTCCTTTTAAAATTTTTTAATTTTCATTTTTACAGTTGCATTCTATCCCTTCATTGTATTTAACCGTGTGTGTGTGTGTGTGTGTGTGTGTGTATAAATGTTTTTCTTTCTTTAAAACACTAAGATGCCGTTTCTTCTAACAGACCAAAGTACACCCAAAATCTAGTGTGTGGCTCTGTTCTAGCCATCTGTCTGATCATATTCTCTCTTTTTTTTTCCCTTCCTCTTCTTCCTTTTTTGTTTTTTTTGTTTTGTTAAACTCTTTTATTTTCAAAATTACAGTTATATTCTATCCTTTCAATATATTTAATTTTACTTTTGTACATGTAAGTTTTTCTTCCTTTACAATTTTGAGATGTAGTTTCCTCTAGCAAACTGACCAAAACACACTCAGGAGATAGTGCATAACTCTGTTCTGCTCACCTGTCTGTCTGTTTATATCCCTTCCCTTTTTGTTGTTCTTGTTGTTGTTGTTTTCTTTCTCTTTTGTTTTTTTCTTGTCTTTTAAATTCCATTTTTACAAACACATTCTACCCTTTCATTGTGTTCAATTTTATTTTTATTCATATTTTTTTCTTTATAATTTTGGGATCTAGTTTTCTAAAAAACAGACCAAAATACACACAGAATTCAGTGTATTGCCCTATTCTGCTTACTTGCCTGATTATATTTTCCTTCACCCCCCCCCCCCCGGTTTAAACCTCTTCTGATTTGTTTTGTGTATGTTTCTCTGGCGTCGCTATTGCCATTTTAATATTTTGTTCTCTTGTTTATCTGTTCTTCTCTGGACAGAATGACAAAATGGAAAAACTCACCTCAAAAAAGAGAACATGATGCAGTACTGACTGCCAGGGACCTAATCAGTACGGGTATAAGTAAGATGTCAGAGCTAGAGTTCAGGGTAACAGTTATAAAGATACTTGCTGGGCTTGAAAAAAGCATAGAAGACACTAGAGAATCCTTTTATGGAGGAAATAAAAGAATTAAAATCTAACCAAGTTGAGATTTAAAAAGGCTGTTAGTGAGATGCAATAAAAAATGGAGGCTCTAGCTGCTAGGATAAATGAGGCAGAAGAGAGAATTAGTGATAGAAGATCAAATGATGGAGAATAAAGAAAATAAGAAAAACAGAGATAAACAACTACTGGATCACAAGGGGAGAATTCAAGAGATAAGTGATACCATAAAGCAGAACAATATTAGAATAATTGGGATTTTTAGAAGAAAAGGAAAGAGAGAGGGGGGCAGAAGGTATACTGGAGCAAATCATAGTGGAGAACGTCCCTAATCTGGGAAAGGAAACAGGCATCAAAATCCTGGAGGCACAGAGAACCCTCCTCAAAATCAATAAAAATAGGTCAACATCCTGACATAATACTGAAACTTACAAATCTCACAGACAAAGAGAAAATCCTGAAAGAAGCTTGGGACAAGAGGTAACCTACTAGGGTAGAATAATGATTCTACCCTGGCAGGAATAGGTCTGACTGGCAGCAGACCTATTCATGGAGACCCGGCAGGCCAGAAAGAATTGGCGTGATATATTCAGGGTGCTAAATGAGAAAAAATATGCAGCCAAGAATACTTTATCCAGCTAGGATGTCATTCAGAATAGAAGGAGCAATAAAAATCTACCAGGACAAGCAGAAACTACAAGAATTTTTGATTACCAAACCAGCCTTATAAGAAATATTAAAAGGCATCCTTTAAGCAAAGAGAGACCCCAAAAGTAACATAAACCAGAAAGAAACAGACAATATACAGTAACACTCACTTTACAGACAATACAGTGGTACTAAATTCATATCTTTCAATAGTTACTCTGAATATAAATGGGTTAAATGCCCCTATCAAAAGACACAGTGTATCAGATTGGATAAAAAAGCAAGGCTCATTGATATGCTGTCTGCAAGAGACACATTTTTCCTGCATATTTTCAGACCACAATGCTTTGAAACTGGAACTCAATCACAAGAGAAAAGTTGGAAAGAACTCAAATACACAGAGGCTAAAGAGAATCTTACTAAAGAATGAACATGTCAACCAGGAAATTAAAGAAGAATAAAACAAATTCATGGAAACAAATGAAAATGAAAACACAACTATTCAAAACCTTTGGGATTCAGCAAAAGAGGTCCTAAGAGGGAAGTATATAGCAGTACAAGACTCTCTCAAGAAATAAGAAAGGTCTCAAATACACAATCTAATCTTACACCAAAAGAAGCTGGAGAGAGAACAGCAAAGAAAGCCTAAACCCAGCAGGAGAAGAGAAATAATAAAGATCAGAGCAGAAATCAATGAAATAGAAACCAAACCAAACCAACCAACCAACCAACCAAACAACCAGTAGAACAAATCAATGAAACTAGGAGCTGGTTCTTTGGAAGAATTAATAAGATTGATAACCCCCTGGCCAGACTTACCTAAAAGAAAAGAAAAAGGACCCAAATAAATAAAATCACAAATGAAAAAGGAGAGATCACAACCAACACTAAAGAAATACAATTATAAGGACATATTATGAGCAACTATATGCTGACAAATTTGACAATCTGGAAGAAATGGATGCATTCCTAGAGTGTATAAACTATAAAAACTGAACCAGGAAGAAATAGAAAACCTGAACAGACCCATAGCCAGCAAGGAGATTGAAGCAGTCATCAAAAATCTCCCAATAAATAAAGAGTCCAGAGCTAGATGGCCTCCCAGAGGAATTCTCCCAACATTTAAAGAAGAATTAAATTTTTAGAAAAAAATTAGAAAATTAGAAAAAAAAAATTAGAAAAAAATTTTTTTCTAAAGACTTTATTTATTCTCATGAGAGAGAGTGAGTGTGATCTGGGGGGGAGAGGGGCAGAGGGAGAAGCGACTCCCCACAGAGTGGGGAGCCTGATGCAGGACTTGATCCCAGGACCCTAAGACCATGACTTGAGCCAAAGGCAGACACTTACTGGACTGAGCCACCCAGGCACCCAACACCTATTCTTCTGAAGCTGTTTCAAAAAATCAAAATGGAAGGAAAACTTGCAGACCCTTTCTATGAGACCAGCATTACCTTGATCTCCAAACTAGACAAAGACCCCACCAAAAAGGAGAATTGCAGACCAATATCCCTGATGAACACAGAGGCAAAAATTCTCACCAAACTACTAGCCAATAAGATTGTGCAGTACATTAAAAGGCTTATACACCACAACCACGTGGGATTTACTCCAGGGCTGCAAGGTTGGTTCAACATCTGCAAATCAATCAGTGTGATACAATACATAAATAAGAGAAAGGACAAGAACCATGTGATACTCTCAATAGATGCAGAAAAAACATTTGACAAAGTACAGCAGCCTTTCTTGATCAACTCTTCACAGTGTAGGGATAGAGGGCACATACCTCAATATCATCAAAACCATCTATGAAAAACCCACAGCGAATATCATTCTCAATGGGGAAAAACTGAGAGCTTTTCCCCTAGGGTCAGGAACACAACAGGGATGTCCACTATCACCACTGCTGTTCAACATAGTACTAGAAGTCCTAGCCTTGGCAATCAGACAACAAAAAGAATAAAAGGCATCTGAATTGGCAAAGAAGAAGTCAAACTCACTCCTTGCAGATGACATGATACTCTATGTGGAAAACAAAAGACTCCACCTCCAGATTGATAGAACTCATACAGCAATTCAGCAAAGTGGCAGGATAAAATACCAATGCACGGAAATCAGTTGCATTTCTATACACCAACAGTATAGACAGAAGAAAAAGAAATTAAGGAGTCAATCCTATTTATTTATTTTAAAGATTTTATTTATTTATCTGCCAGAGTGAGAGAGAGAGAAAGAGAGAGAATACAAGCAGGAGGAGCAGCAGGCAGAGGGAGAGGGAGAAGTAGGCTCCCCACCGAGCAAGGGAGCCCAATGCAGGACTCAGTACCAGGACCCCAGGAAAATGATCTGAGCAGAAGGCAGATGCTTAATTGACTGAGCCACTCAGGCATCCCAGGAGTCGATCCCATTTACAATTGCTCCCAAACCATAAGATACCTAGGAATAAACCTAACCAAAGAGACAAAGAATCTGTACTCAGAAAACTATAAGGTACTCATGAAAGCAACTGAGGAAGCACAAATAAATGGAAAAACGTTCCATGCTCGTGGATTGGAAGACCAAATATTGTGAAAATGTCTACACCTTCAATGCAATCCCTCCCTATCAAAATGCCATTGACATTTTTCACAGAACTGGAGCAAATAATCCTAAAATTTGGATGGAACCAGAAAAGACCCTGAATAGCCAAAGGAATGTTGAAAAAGGAAACCAAAGTCGGTGGCATCAAAACGCCAGACGTCAAGCTCTATTACAAAGCTGAAGTCATCGAAACAGTATGGTACTGGCACAAAAACAGACACATAGATCACTGGAACAGAGTAGAAAGCCCAGAAATGAACCTTCAACTCTATGCTCAACTAATCTTCGACAAAGCAGGGAGGAATATCCAATGGAAAAAAGACAGTTTCTTCAACAAATAGTGTTGGGAAAACTAGACAGCCACATGCAAAAGGATGAAACTGAGTGGTTTTCTTACACCACACACAAAAATAGACTAAAAATGGATGAAAGACCTCAATGTGAGACAGGAATCCATCAAAATCCTAGAGAAGAACTTGGCAGCAACCTCTTCAGCCTCGGCTGCAGCACCTTCTTTCTAGACACATCTCCAAGGGCAAGAGAAACAAAGGCAAAAATGAACTATTGGGACTTCATCAAGATCAAAGCTTTTGCACAAAGGAAACAGTTGACGAAACCAAAAGACAACCGACAGAATGGGAGAAGATATTTGCAAATGACATAGCAGATAAAGGGCTAGTATCCAAAATTTATAAAGAACTTATCACACTCAACACCCAAAGAACAAACAATCCAGTCAAGAAATGGGCAGAGGGCATGAACAGACATTTCTGCAAAGACATCCGGATGGCCAACAGACACATGAAAAAGTGCTTAACGTTACTTGGCATCAGAGAAATATAAATCAAAACCACAGTGAGATACCACCTCACACCAGTCAGAATGGCTAAAATTAACCAGTCAGGAAAAGACAGACGTTGGCGAGGATGCAGAGAAAGGGGAACCCTCCTACACTGTTGATGGGAATGCAAGCTGGTGCAGCCACTCTGGAAAACAGTAGGAGGTTCCTCAAAAAGTTGAAAATAGAACTAGCCTATGACCCAGCAATTGTACTACTGGGTATTTACCCTAAAGATACAAATGTAGTGATCTGAAGGGGCATGTGCACCCGAATGTTCATAGCAGCAATGTCTACAATAGCCAAACTATGGAAAGAGCCCAAATGTCCACTGACAGATGAATGGTTAAAGATGATGTGGTATGTATATACAGTGGAATATTATGCAGCCATCACAAAATTGAAATCTTTCCATTTGCAATGATGTGGGTGGAGCTAGAGGGTATTAAGCTAAGTGAAGTAAGTCAATCAGAGAAAGACAATTATCATATGAAGAATCAGGCAGAGGCTCATAGGAGAAGAGAGGAAAAAGAAACCAGAGGGAAACAAAGCATAAAAGACTCTAAATCATAGGAAAGAAATTGAGGGTTGCAGGAGGGGCAGGGGATGGAAGGGATGGGGTGGCCGGGTGATGGACACTGGGGAGGGTATGTATTGTGGTGAGCACTAGGTATTATATAAGACTGATGAGTCACAGACCTGTACCCCTGAAACAAATAATACATTATATGTTAATTAACTGAATTTAAATTTAAAAATTTTAAAGTGTTACCAAAACAGAAAAAAAATGAAAAAAACTGAGCAAAATGAGATACAAGCTATAAAAACATTATATTCCGTGTTTCTGACACAGTATTTACCTTCATGCATTCTCCACCAAAGTGTTTTTTAAACTCTAGGTTGTGATCCATAGGTGAACCATGAAATCAACGTATACCATCTCTGAAACCTGCCCAGCACAGAAGCAGCAGAAAGGAGAGGGTTAATAGTTTCTGTAATTTCAGTTCTCCCTTTTAATGTTTGTTTTAAATTGTCCTATAACATGTATAACCTCTTAATACTAGAATAATATAATAGAGAAATTTATGTGATCAGCTTAATTGTGAACCTTGACAGTTTAGCCACAATATTGATTTGTTCATCCAATACATTTTATCATAGTTGTCGTACAGATCTTTTATTTTTATCTTTTTTTTTTAAGATTTTGTTCATTTATTTGACAGAGAGAGAGAGAGAGAGATCACAAGTAGAGAGGCAGGCAGAGAGAGAGGGGGAAGCAGGCTCCCTGCTGAGCAGAGAGCCTGATGTGGGGCTCGATCCCAGAACCCTGAGATCATGACCTGAGCCGAACGCAGAGGCTTAACCCACTGAGCCACCCAGGCGCCCCTATTTTTATCTTTTTAATATCAACCTTAAAGTGACAGAAAGTCGCTTTATTTACTTAAATGCAAATGCACCTCTTTTTTAAAGTATTTTTTAAAAGATTTTATTTATCAGAGAGAGACAGCGAGAGCGGGAATACAAGCAGGGGGAGTGGGAGAGGGAGGGGCAGGCTTCCCGCCCAGAGCAGAGAGCGGCTGTGGGGCTGGATCCTAGGACTCTGGGATCATGACTTGAGCGGAAGGCGCACACTTAACCTACTGAGCCACCCAGGCGCCCCCAAATACGCCTCTTTAAACTCGACTCATCTGTTTACTCTTTATTGATTCTCATGATGCACCTGTGGCTTCAGCACAGAGGTGCGGTTGCAAATGAGCAAATTAAAACCAGGGTCTTTGTTTAGATTTTATGCCAAACCAGGAAAGAGTGGAAGCAGAGGCTTGAAGCTGTAGCCCAGCGACATCCAGGCCATAAACATGGAGTTGGGGGGTCAGAGGTACCAGTGGTGTATTCTGTTTGATGGGGGGAGAGGGGAAATTAGAAATAAACCTGGAAAAAGTGAACTTTCCAAATGTCCTCTACACATTTACTCTAGTTACACAAGCCCCTGTTAACCATTAAGAACCCCCAGCCTCGCACATTGGGGAGGGCGTGTGCTATGATGAGTGCTGTGAAATGTGTAAACCTGGCGATTCACAGACCTGTACCCCTGGGGATAAAAATACATTATATGTTTATTAAAAAAAAAAAAAAAAGTCCAGCGTCGCTGAGTCCGGTGACTTTCCTTAGGCAAGTTTTCTGTCTCCCAGATGCGGGGAACGGAGAGGGGAAGTTCACGATCATGAGGGTGGTGTTTGGGTTGCGACAGCCTGGCGTGGGGGCCAGCACGCAGGCCACCAGCGGTGCGACATCCAGCGAATTATTTAGCCTCTCCAAGCCTCACGTCGCTGTCGGGAAAACGGGGATGAGTTAGCAGAACCTGCCTTTGGCTCGGTTTGACGGTTAAACGAGAGCGTCCGCAAAAACATCTGCACATAAATGTCAACTGACTCTTACGCTTTTTTCCTTTTTAACTGAAAAGACGTGGGAGTGTTAAAATAATTCTCCTTGTAAAACCCAGATAAACTTTTGAAGGACTTAAATATAAGGAACGAGGCGGGGAGGGGGGGACAGATCCTCCCGACGACAGTAGGTTTCCCGCTACCTCTTCGCTACGGAAAATCATCTTCCCGCCCCTCGGGGCCGCGGCTTACAGCGTCCGCGCCCGGGGCAGGGATGGGCGGGGAGCAGTGCGGGGAGCCCGCAGCGGCCCCCGCAGCGTCCAGCGTCCCCGGGACTCGCGGCAGCGGCCCCGGCGGGGGGGACGCGCCCGGAAGCGCCGGTGCGGGGCGACGCTCGCCGCGGTCCTGCGGTTTGCGGTCGGGAGACAGCGGGCGGGTCCGGTCGCGCCGCAGGCCCCGCCTCCAGCGCTCGGGGCTCCGCCTCCGCCAGCCCTTTCCCGGGCTCCGGGCCGCGCGGTCCCAGTCGCGGCCGCGGGAGCCCGAGCCATGCGCGCCGCGAGGCCGGGGGCGCGCGCGGGGCCGGCGCTGCTGCTACTTTGCGCCGCGGCCGGCGTCTCCGCCGCGGCCTCGCCCGCAGCCCCGCCGCTCTTCAACGTGAGCCTGGACGCGGCGCCCGCGCTGCGCTGGCTGCCGGTGCTGCGGCGCTTCGACCTGGACTTCGTGCGCTCGGCGATGGCGCACATCCTCGGGTGAGCGCGGGCGCGCGGGCGCGGGGCCGAGCCCCGGGGCGCCGCGGGCGGCCCGAGTCCGCGTGCGGGCGGCGCAGACGGGGCTGCCGGCCGGGCTGTCGACCGGGCTGTCGACCGAGCCGCTTCCCCCGCCCCCGGGACCGTCCTGCCCTCCTCGACCCCAGCGTCCGGACCCGCGGCCTCGGGGGCGTGCGGGCTCGGCGGGGGCCGCAACCGGCTTGTGCCGCCCTCTGGGAAGCGTCGGGCTTGAGGCTGATCCAGCGGCGAGTTTGACTCCGGAGCTCGGGGTCCCCGGAGGCGCGCCCTTCCCCCAGACATTCCGGGTCGGGGCGGCGTGCAGGCTGTCACCCGCCTGCGCGGCGCGGACTGGGGGACGCAGCCCACACCCTCGTGGCGGGTCCGGCGAGTCTGGCGAGTCCGCCCCTTGGGGACCACACTCGCTCGCCCGCCTCCCTCTCCGAGCGTCCTTCTCTCCCGTCCGGGACGCTGCGGGTCGCGTGATGCGGGGCCTGGGCTGTCGGCCCTCTGGGAAGGGGAGGAACCCGGCACCCCCGGGATACGAGCTCTAGGAGCCCCCGCCCCCCCGCCCCCCAGACGCGCGGTCGCACCCCTCCAGCCCCCGCGCAGATCAGACACCCTCGCGGCTCTTCGTTTCTAGGAATAAGGTCCCCAAGTGGGTCCACGCGTGGGTCGGGAAGGTGGTGGAGGAGCTGGAGCCCTTCCTGCCGCAGCCCTTCGCCGACGAGATCCGCGGCCTGTGCGAGGTCCTCGACTACAGCCTGGCGGACTGTCTGCTGCTCAACCTGGTGTACGAGTCCACCGCGTGAGTGCCCCGCGCTGCCGTGCATCAGCGCCTTAACCGCGGCCGCCGGGGACTCCTGCCGCACCCGGCGGGGAGGGGACATACTTCCCGGGTGATGAAAACGGGGTGGTGACCGGGCTGCCCGGAAACCTCCCGGCTTCCTCTTTGCCTCTCGGGGTAAATCTGAGCAGCAGATCAAGAGCTTCTGAGCAGCTTCTCTGACCTCGGCCTTGAACTTTTCCTCTACGCGAAGCCCGTCTTTCTCCCTCCACCAATTCAGGGAGTGCCCCACTTTCCAAACTCTAAACTCGACACGTACCTTAACAGAAGTTTTTAAAACTCAGGCCACTCTCGTATGGACCGTCTAGGTATCCCAGGGACCCTGCACCCTTATAATGCAGGGGGTCATCCCCGCCCTCGTCGGTCCCCCTGCATTTATACCTCTGCGTCTGCACGGCCGGAGAGCCTGTCTTCCCTTTCAGAGTCTGTGCCCTCCAGGGTTGGGGTCCCAGGGAGCATCGTCCCTGCTGAGGCAGAGCCAGCATTCGGTAGGCAGGTGGGCAGGGTAAAATGGCACAGGGAAGTGAAAGTTGATCCCATGGAAAGTGCAGGGGAATCTTAAGTCTTATGGGCTCAGTAGTAGGTCCTGGAGGTAAGAGAGGTTTAACCTGGTTTCTACCTTCAGAACATACTGTTTTGCCACGAGACCAGCCTTTTCTAATGACATACTTAATAGCTTTTGGC
Organism: Martes martes; assembly: GCF_963455335.1. NCBI lineage: Eukaryota > Metazoa > Chordata > Mammalia > Carnivora > Mustelidae > Martes > Martes martes. The sequence goes on along the minus strand of NC_137889.1, from coordinate 199,367,555 downwards.
TGCCAGGAGATATGCGGGGGGAAAGGGGTTCTTGGGATAAGGCAGCTTTACTGCCCCCTGGTGTCTTGCCTGAACCCCTGGGCAGGTTAAGAAGCACAGAGTAGGGGCGCCTGGGTGGCTCAGTGGGTTAAAGCCTCTGCCTTCAGCTCAGGTCCTGGAATCAAGCCCCACATCCGTCTCTGCTCAGCAGGGAGCCTGCCTCCCTTCCTCTCTCCCTGCCTGCCTCTCTGCCTGCTTGGGATCTGTCAAATAAATAAATAATCTTGGAAAAAAAAAAAAAAAAGAAGCACTTTTCTCTTTAGGGAAATGTTTAAAGACACAGATAAGACACAAACTTGTTAAATGAACCAAGTTAGTTTTGCCATTCCTCATCTCCTACCTCCATCTTCTTCCTATTCTGACATGTGACTTTCTCAAACGAAAAAAAAAAAAAAAAAAGGTTTTACTTCCGATTTTGTTGTTGTTGTTAGAGTCTATGTATTCAAGCAGATTTAAGCAAAAGTTCTAGTAAAAACATTCTAACTTTTGGATTTGATACTAAGGTATGCGCTGAATTGCCTGACAACCAAAAGTGCCATCAGACGCCATTAGAATTAACAAGGGGGGTTGCCTGGGGGGGCTCAGTCGGTTAAGCAGAGTGAAGCTTCTGCCTTTGGCCCCATTCATGGTCCTGGGGTCCTGCGATCCCCGCATGGGCAGGGTCCCTGCTCCGCGGCGAGCCTGCTTGTCCCTCTCCTCTGCCGCTTGCACCTCTCTCGCTCTCTCTGTCACTATCTCTGTCTCTCAAATAAACAAAATCTTAAATAAAAAAGAATTAACCAAGGAAATGTTCTGCTCACATTTCCGATGTGAGGCTTTTGGAATCAGAATAATACCAGCTGCCTTTACTGAGCCTGCTGGGTACAGGCACTGGAGACTGTTATGACCATTTGTGTAGAAAGCAAGTGCCAGAAGGGAAAACTCGCTGCACGGCCGGGGCCTGGTGAGCTGTCAGAGCCGCTGCTTTCAAAGCTCCTGTGTCTCCCCGGAAGCCCACAGCTCCCCTCTTGTTCCCTGTGCTTGTGGGCTACCTCACGCTAAAATGTTTGGCTTAAGGGGTGCCTGGGGGGGCTCAGTCGGTTGGGTGTCTGACTCTTGATCACAGCTCCGGTCTTAATCTCAGGGTCGTGAGTTCAGGCCCCGCACTGGGTTCCACACGGGGCCTGCAGCCTACTTAAAACAAACAAACAAACAACTTGGTTTGACATGGAAATATTGTTGTCTTGCCAGTTTTGAAAAATTCTCTGGGAGAGATTTCCACACACTTTACTTTAACCATTTCCAGATTTTATCAGCCCCCTTTTGGACATCAACTCTTTGAGGATCAGAAATCTTGGAAAAAATTAAGTGCTAACCAGACTTCCTTTTTTAAACAAACACAAAAATTAAGTGACATTCATTTTCTCCTATGATAAAAGTAATATGTAGTCATTATAGGAAGTTAGCAAATACAGAAAAGTGGAGAAAAATCAACCACAATTCTTTACTCAGAAACAACCAACAGCCCTTCAAGATACTACCTCTCCATTTGGCTTGCGTGATGGACATCTCTTTCCCCAGAACTGGGCATGCTATGCGTAGGTATTTTTCCACAGAACATCACATATTCTGAGAAGAAACACTGAGGTATCTTAACAAACCTCTTCCTCTTTTCCTCAAAATACTTCTCTCCAGCTGGGAGGGTTTTTTTTTTTTTTTGAGATTTTATTGATATATTTGAAAAATAGAGAGAGACAGAGTTCGAGCAAGAGGGGAGAAGCAGGAGAGGGAGAAGCAGACTCCTTGCTGAGGACAGACCTAGATGGCACAGGATGGACCTGGATGGAACGGGACACACCCAGATGGCCCTGGGGCTCGATTCCAGGATCCTGAGATCATGGCCTGAGCTGAAGGCAGATGCTTAACCCATTGAGCCACCCAGGCGCCAGAGCTGGGAGTTTTAAAAGATCTATTTCTCTTATGAGCTCTGTGTAGGGAGCCCTGATGGTGGCAGGGAAAGTGCCAAGCCCCAAAGAGTTGACTGTTTTTCCTCAGAGGACAAACTGAAACATCTGGGGGACAGAATGATTTAGTGCCATTATATATGCTCTGAGAAATTCATAAAAGAGAAGTGAATTTGAACTAGCTTTGAATGGTATGTTCTATAGACTACAGCCCGCCAAACAGAGGAATAAGCAAAGTTCCGAGGGCTGGCTGAGCCCAAAGAGTCAGTTTCAGATTGATTGATTTATTTAAAGATTTTACTTATTTATTTGAGAGAGAGATAGGGAGAGAAAGCATGAATGGGGGCAGAGGGAGAGGGAGAAGCAGGCTCCCCGCTGAGCAGAGAGCCCAATGCAGGGCTCGATCCCAGGACCCTGGGACCATGACCTGAGCCGAAGGCAGACGCTTAACTGACTGAGCCACCCAGGTGCCCCTCAGTTTTAGATTTAGGATGAAATTCTCTTTCCATACATTTTCACCACCGTGTGTGCTGAGGGCAACATCCTGGTAACGCCGAATGAACCCTGATGAGGTGTGTCTGGTTGTGCTTTTTGCCTTGAATTGTGGCTCCCTATGCTTGGGCAAGGATCACCTGTCATATGTATCCATTCTAAGACTTGTTTTACTGTAAGGATCTATTTTTTAACTGAAACCTCATTCTCCTTTTTCTTCTTTTTTCTCATTCATTCACATTGTACTTGTCTATTTTCTCAGATTCTGCACCAGTATTGTGGCTCAAGATTCCAGAGGCCACATTTACCACGGCCGGAATCTGGATTATCCTTTCGGAAATTTCCTACGCAAGTTGACCGTGGATGTGCAGTTCTTAAAGAACGGGCAGGTATGGTTCGCACGCTCTAAGCCTGAGCGATCAGAGACTGGCCGACCAAAGCTAGCAGCCGCTAGGACGGATGGTCTGCTGCCGAAGTGTGGTACTGGTTTAAGGTACAGAAAACATCAAAGTCCTGGAAAAGCAAACCCTCGGGAGGTTTATGTCCATTACGCTCCTGGAAAGAAGGGTCATTTACAGTTACGGAGCACCTGCTCATTTCCTTATGGAAATCTCTGTCGGAACGTGACCAGTCATCCACGCCAGCTCTTCCTCTGCCTTCCCGCGCCGAGGAGGCTTCTGGAATAGGGAGGGGCGGCTTGGTGTCCTGGCTGGAAACCGCCAGCTTTGAGGTCCGACAGTCCTGGGCTTGAATTCTGCTTCTGTCGCTTGCTTCCTTTGAGAAGGTGGGAAATCCTTGAGACACGTTTTGCAGACTCCAGCTCAGAGAGGTTAATAATCACCCTATGGAGGTAGTTGTAAAGGTTACGTGGAGTGATCTGTGCAAAGCACGGGATAAGTGCCTGGTCAGTTGTGGCCACGTAATGAACTGTCCTTACTCTGTAAAGTCTGATGGGCCCACAGCACTCTCCTAAGTATGATCTTTAAAAAATCGTCCTTAGATCATTTTACTTTCATCATAGAAATATAACCTAATATGTACTGTTTTCACATTTCTGTGTAAACATGTGGAGTTTAAACATGTAAATATGTACTGTTTTCACATTTCTGTGTAAACATCTGGAGACAGTCTTTTTTCTTTTAAAGATTTTATTTACTTACTTGACAGAGAGAGACACAGCGAGAGAGGGAACCCGAGTTCAGTGAGTGGGAGGGAGAGAAGCAGGCTGCTCGAGGAGCAGGGAGCCTGATGTGGGGCTTGATCTCGGGGCCCTGGGATCATGACCTGAGCCCAAGGCAGACGCTTAACAACTGTGCCACCCAGGGCCCCAGGGACAGTCTTAATCAGTATTCATTGAGTACACAAAGCACGTCATTGCCAGGAAACAGTGTGCTAAAGCCAGATTTTGGTTTTGGCGGACGCTGTTTAAGGACAAGGACTATATTTCACATGTTCTTTGCATTTAGGAGTTGAGTCACAAATACTATAAACTCATTTATGAAACACTCACTTGGTCATCTGGTTCTACAAACAAAACTTTTTCTTATAAAAACTAAAATAATACATAAATACTTAAAGCAAACATTTCTCGTTTTTCTGTTTCATTCCTTTACTTCACCACTGTCAACAATTTGGTTTATAGGGTGCCTGGGTGGCTCAGTCAGTTGGGCGTCTGCCTTTGGCTCGGGTCGTGATCCCAGGGTCCTGGGATCGAGTCCCGCATTGGGCTCTCTGCTCCATCTGGACCCTGCTTCTCCCTCTGCCTCTCTCTTTCTCTTTCTCTCTCATGAATAAATAAATAAAATAATAAAAAATTTTTTAAATTTAGTTTATAGCTGAAGAATTACTTCAAAAATGGTTTTAAGTGGTAACAATGACAGAACATACATACATACTAATTTCCGAAAGGAAATCTGCTAAAATGTTAGCAATTATTACTGGACAGTGGGACTATAATTATTTTCACTGACTACTTTATGCTTTTCTGCATTATCTACAATAAGCAAAAGATCTTCTAAGTGGACAGAGGAATAAGTGCAGTAAAAATAAATTATTTCAACAGTTCTCTCTGGAACTCACCCTGTTTTTTTTTTGTTTTTTTTTTTAAGATTTTACTTATTAGAGAGAGAGAACAAGCAGTATGTAGGGACAGAGGGAAAGAGAGAGAAGCAGACTTTCTGCTGAGCAGGAAGCTCGATGCGGGGCTCGATCCCAGGACCTGGATATCATGACCTGAGCAGAAGGCAGGCGCTTAACCCACTGAGCCACCCAGGCACCCCTACCCTCACCCTAACTGTTAATGCTTCATTTGTTCCCGCTGTCCTGGAGCGCCCGTGAGAACTGGCCAGCGGGCACGGCTTGACTCCTAGTGCTCAGGTTATCATTAGGAAATCTAGCAGTGGACACCAGAGTATTGCCTTTCCGCTGAGGGCTCACGGCCAAGAAATTGTTGTGCTAAATTAAGAACAGGTGATCCACAAAATACTTCATCCCTTATTCTCGAATATTGTTCATAATTTTTAAAGGATTTTTACATGTAATTCCTCCTTAGATGCTCACCGCAGCCACATTTGTGCCCTCTGAGTGGGCACAGATCGACATTTTCATCCGCACTTTCCCGGTGAGAGGCAGAGACCTCACCCGCAGAAGGTTGTCCCAGCTCCTGGGGAGGAGACCCCCCGGCAGAGGCAGGACCAGAGCCAGGCCTCTGGCCTCCTGGTGGCTCTCTTCCCCCCAGACTCCGACTAGGCTGTGATTTAGAGTCTCTTGCTGTAGCCAAGGGTCTGCTTATGTTAAGTGACTTAGCAGGGACAACAGAAAACATGAACGTTTAGAAGCAAAGACAGGTTTTCAGAGCCGCAGGATCAAAGAGCTGGCAAATTCCATCCCGGAATCATTTATAATTAGGCATGATCAAACATCTTGGAAACTACAATGTGATTCTGCCTTTGAAACCTTAATTTGCTCTTTCCTTCAGGAGTAGCCCTGATATGAGTGTCAATGTGTCCTTCGAAGAAAGTGACAGTATAATTACTTTTTTCCTTCATATAATTACATTTCGTAAAGGCTTTAGCAGCGAGGTAGAATTATGCCCATGTTACCGCCGTGAGTGGGAGTGGGGAGGTTCAGAGAAAGCCCTCGATGAGCGGCGTGAAGGTCACTCATAAAACTAGGGCCACTGCATTTTTTTCTTTGTAATTTAACCACCTTAAATTATTTTTTACAACCAGATGAGGCAAAACTTAATGATCAAAAAGATTACAGACTTAAGATCCAGCTTTTTTTTTTTTTTTTCCCAAGACGTATTTATTTATCGGGGAGAGCATGAGTGGCCAGGAAGGGCAGAGAGCGAGCGAGCGAGCGCACAAGCAATGGCAGCAGCAGGCAGGGCGAGCAGCCGACTTGTGCCGAGCAGGGAGCCCGGCCATGTGGGGCTCGATCCCAGGACTCTGGGACCACGACCCAAGCCAAAGGTTTCACCGACTAATCCGATCAGCTGCCCCTAAAATTTAGCTTTCAAAGGAAAAATATTAACTCAGGCCCATTCGTTTCTCAAAATAAAAGGAACAGGCACATTCTCTCTTTAAACAATGAAATCTGGTACCTGCAGTAGCGGCTCGAGTGTGATTTTTCTCATCATAGATGGTGGCCTCCTGCGATCATGGGAACTTGTTACCTTAAGTCAAAGAGGAAGTTCCCTATAACTCACGGGATAACCACAAGGATGACATGAGAGATACATGTAAAATTGTTTTTTAATACTTAAAATTTAGGGGGTCTGGGTGGCTCAGTGGATTAAGTGCCTTCTGCTCAGGTCACGATCCCAGGGTCCTGGGATGGAGTCTCGCATCGGGCTCCCTGCTCAGTGGGGAGCCTGCTTCCCCCTCTGCCTGCAGCTTTCCCTGCTGTGCTCTCTCTTTCTGTGAAATAAATAAGTAAAATCTTTTTTAAAAATTAAAAATTTAAATATGATTATGACTGACAACAGTCTCACTTATTTCCTCTTACCTCATAGAGCTTACAAGATGCATGACTTATGGGACACCTGGGTGGCTCAGTGGGTTAAGCCTCTGCCTTTGGCTCAGATCGTGGTCTAAGGGTCCTGGGATCAAGCCCCGCATCGGGCTCTCTGCTCAGTGGGGAACCTGCTTCCTCCTCTTTCTCTGTGGGCTTCTCTGCCTACTTGTGATCTCCATCTGTCAAATAAATAAATAAAATCTTAAAAAAAAAAGATGCATGACTTATGATCAAGTCAACACAAGATTTTAGTCAGAGCCCGTCTGCTATTTTGAGGATGGAGTTTCTTTTCTCTTTTGGGGTGCACGGTCCCCTTTGCTGCAGCCGATGGTCCCATCTCAGAATGTTTTATAATACATAAAATAAAATGCATGGATTACAAAGAAAATCAGTTATGTTGGAATACAGCCATTTCAATGTCATACTTTTTATCAATACATTAAATGGTAAATTTTAGCTGTGCGTCTAATAACTCCCATAATGACAATTATGAATGGTATTTCAGGACATGTAATTATACGATGTCAAGGTAGATATGATAGCATTATATATGTGCAACTATCTGCTATGTCTACGGTGGCAGAATCATGGGCACCGCTGTGACTACAGGATTTGTCGAGTGTGTCTGTTACGGAAGGAGTGACATTTCAGTTAGAAATGAGTGAAAATAAAGATGTACCTTCTCTCTCATGCAAGATCACAGACCTACTGATTTCTATCCATGGCACCCCCAGGTCAAACCTTCCAGAAGGCAATTTAGGAGTTTTTATTATGTTGGCACTTATAAGAAAAAAACTCAATGAGGGAGACAAAACAGATGACGGGAATGTGTGTTTGGCGGGAATGGCAAAATGATGCCTGTCTCTTGGTTGCAGGTGGCATTCACAGGAACCACGTTTATTGGCTATGTAGGAGTGTGGACCGGGCAGAGTCCATACAAGTTTACAGTTTCTGGCGATGAACGAGGTAATCAGAGCAAACTCCTGAGCATTTTGGCTCCGTGCCTGGTCGGTTGTCCCCCAGGTACTTCATCGGCTGCCCCAGCTGAACATGCAGACGAATCCCGGCGACACCACCAGCAGGGAGCCCCGGCCTAGGCGGGGAGGTGGGCGGTGTGCCCCGAGCAGTGAAGATGCTTTCAGGGGGTGTGAGTGCTACGGAGAGCGCAAAACAGGGCGCCCGGGTGCTGCAGTCGCTTGGTTTCAGCTCAGGTCACGGTCTCAGGGGAGTGCGATCAAGCCCCACGCTGGGCGCCACACTCAGCGTGGAGCCCGCTTCAGACTCCCTGTCCCTCGTCCCCTCCACTCGTGCTCTGTCTGTCCCTCTCAAAGAAACAAGTCTTTTAAAAAAAAAAAAGAGAGAGAGGGAGAGAAAGCAAAACAGGGAGACGTGATGGAGGACGAAGGAGGGGGTGGGGCAGGCACTGCAGGTCACGTGATCCAGGAGCCAGAAGCTGGGGGAGTTCTAGAAACAGAGCATTCCTGGCCGGTTCTAGAAACGCAAGATAGCGGTGTGGCTGTAGCACCGGGAACTGGCCTTACAGGCGGAGGAGGGGAAGGCCGAGGCCGTGGTGAGGGTCGGGATGGGGAGTTTGGATTTTCGGGGTGATGGTGGAATGGAAGCCCTAGGAGGGCTTCTCCAGGGAGCGAATCACTCGGGCTGCCCCCTAGAAACCGGTCGTGGGGGGTGACGTGGAAGCAGAAGACAGTTAGGAAGCTGCCGCAGTCATGGAGAGGCTACATGATGGCATCCTCCGGGCGACAGCTGTAAAGCCCTCCGCAGCTTGCTGGCACCTTCCGGTCACTTTTCTCAGGGGACCTTCATGACGGTCCTTTCAGACAGGCCGGGCTGGTCCTACTGACCCTGCTCGGGGTCAGTAGAGGAGGAAGCTAAGGCTGGGAGAGGGGCGACAGCTGCCCGGTGGGAAGGCGGTTCTCAAACTGGTCCCCCAGGTCTGGTGGTTATACGACCTCCACCACCGGTCCCCAGGTCTCAGGGGACATCAGTCAGCTCCACGGAGCGTGGGAGACCCCGAGGTCCGCAGACGCTGTCTCCGTCCTCAGGAACCGGCAGCTGAGCTAAGAAGAAAGTCATAAAGTTGAGCGTTGGTCATCGGATGAACCTGACCGACGTCACGTTGCCTGTTCCTTTGGTTGAGTCTGCTCTTACCTTTCTACGTAGGGTTGACGGGAGGACGCTGGCTGAGGACGTGTCAGTGTCCAGTGCTCCGTTCTGCATCCTAATGGGTCTCTAAAGCATTTTCTCAAAGTCAGCAATGAATGAGACTGATTCTCTCTCCTTTTTTGAAAAGATTTATTTCTTTTAGAGAGAGAGAGCAGAGGGCAGGGGCAGAGGGAGAGAGAGAATCCTCAAGCAGACTTCGTGCTGAATAAGGAGCTGGACACGGGGCTGCATCTCAAGACCCCGAGATCATGGGTTGAGCCGAAATCCAGAGTCGGCTGCGTCACCGACTGAGCCCCATGGGTGCCCCGCTGACTCTCAACCCGTGGTGCTCAGACCACAGATGACCCTTACTAAGGTTTCACACACAGTGTCTGTCAACAAGTGTGTGTTTCCAGGCTGGGCTTTGTTTCCATCATTTTGTGACTCCAAGTGTTCAGCAACGGATCAGTAGAACCTAAGGCACGAGCAGTCTAGAAATAACTGAGTTCTGTGACGTGTACATTTAATGAAATACTGTCCGACTGCCTTTTTAATACTTATATTACTGAAAACTAGTTCTCTTTTAGTCTGCTACGGGGGAGTTAAAATGCCTGAACAATTAGGTAAGATGTCTCTGCCAAGAGAGATAAGATGTTCAGCTGAGTTTCTGGACGTTATGCAGACATTCAACAGCCCCCCCCCACCCCCCCACCCCCGGGAAAAGGTAGGGCTGGGAGGAGGACCCACAAATGGCGTAGAGTTTGGGGAGGCGCAACCTACCACCTGGCAGGGAAGATCTCAGCCTCGAGAGCCAGCCTGCCCGGTGTCTGCGTGTCTGCGTCGGGCTGTCACTCGCTGGCTCGGCGACCGCCCCCAGGGTGCTTCAGTGTCCTCACGGGGAGATCGAGGGAGGAGGTCGAGCTGCTTCGTGGATGTGACGCTCCCAGAGCACAGAGCAGGGGCCGTGGAGCACCCGCCTGTGTTGCCGGCTCCGGCCCGGGAGCACCAGCTGCCGTCTCCGCCCCTCCACGTCCACGGCTGCTGGCGGTGGCGCCCCTGCGCGCTTCCGCAGAGCTCCTGCCCCTCCCTTTCCCCCCCTTCTTCTTCTTCTTCTTTTGTAAATTTTATTTATTTTGTTTTTTCAGTGTTCCAAAATTCATTGTTAATGCACCACACCCAGTGCTCCATGCAATCCGTGCCCTCCTTCATACCCACCACCAGGCTCACCCAACCCCCACCTTCTTCCCCTCTAAAACCCTCAGTTTGTTTCCGAGTCCACAGTCTCTCATGGTTCGTCTTCTCCTCCGATTTCCCCCAACTCACTTTTCCTTTCCTTCGCCTAATGTCCTCCGTGCTATTCCTTATGCTCCACAAGTAAGTGAAACCATATGATAATTGACTCTTTCTGCTTGACTTATTTCACTCAGCATAATCTCTTCCAGTCCCGTCCATGTTGCTACAAAAGTTGGGTATTCATCCTTTCTGAGGGAGGCATCATACTCCACAGTGTATATGGACCACATCTTCCTTATCCATTTGTCCACTGAAGGGCATCTTGGTTCTTTCCACAGTTTGGTGACTGTGGCCATTGCTGCTATGAACATTGGGGTACAGATGGCCGCCCTTTTCACTACATCTGTTTCTTTGGGGTAAATACCCGGTAGTGCAATAGAGCAGCTCTATTCTTAAGTTTTTTGAGGAATCTCCACCCTGTTTTCCAAAGTGGCTGCACCAACTTGCATTCCCACCAACAGTGTAAGAGGGTTCCCCTTTCTCCACATCCTCTCCAACACACGTTGTTTCCTGTCTTGCTAATTTTGGCCATTCTAACTGATGTAAGGTGGTATCTCAATGTGGTTTTAATTTGAATCTCCCTGATGGCTAATGATGATGAACATCTTTCATGTGTGTGTTAGCCATTTGTATGTCTTCTTTGGACAAGTGTCTGTCCATGTCTTCTGCCCGCTTTTTAACGTGATTATCTGTTTTGTGTGTGTTGAGTTTGAGGAGTTCTGTATAGATATTGTATATCAGCCCTTTGTAGTGTCATTTGCGAATATCTTCTCCCATTCCGTGCATTGCCTCTTTGTTTTGTTGACTGTTTCCTTTGCTGTGCAGAAGCTTTTGATCTTGATGAAGTCCCCAAAGTTCATTTTTGCTTTTGTTTCCTTTGCCTTTGGAGACATATCTTGAAAGAAGTTGCTGTAGCCCATGTCAGAGGGGTTACTGCCTATGTTCTCCTTTAGGATTTTGATAGATTCCTGCCTCATGTTGAGGTCTTTTATCCATTTTGAGTTTATCTTTGTGTATGGTGTAAGAGGATGGTTGAGTTTCATTCTTTACACATAGCTGTCCAATTTTCCCAGCACCATTTATTGAAGAGACCGTTTTTTCCACTGGATATTTTTTCCTGCTTTGTCAAAGAGTATTTGACCGTAGAGTTGAGGGTCCATATCTGGGTTCTCTACTTGGTTCCACTGGTCTATGTGTCTGTTTTTGTGCCACTACCAGGCTGTCTCGGTGATCACAGCTTTGTAGTAAAGCTTGAAATCGAGCGATGTGATGCCCCCAGTTTTGTTTTTCTTTTTCAACATTTCCGTAGCAATTTGGGGTCTCTTCTGATTCCGTACAAATTTTAGGATTATTTGCTCCAGCTCTTTGAAAAATGCTGGTGGAATTTTGATCGGGATGGCATTGAAAGTATAGATTGCTCTAGGCAGTATAGACATTTTAACGATGTTTATTCTTCCAGTCTGTGAGCACGGAATGGTCTTCCATCTTTTTGTGTCTTCTTCAATTTCTTTCATGAGTGTTCAGTAATTCCTTGAGTACAGATCCTTTACCCCTTTGGTTAGGTTTATTCCGAGGTATCTTATGGTTCTTGGTGCTATAGTAAATGGAATCGATTCTCTAATGGCCCTTTCTGTATTTTCATTGTTAGTATATAAGAAAGAAACTGATTTCTGTGCATTGGTTTTGTATCCTGCCACATTACTGAATTGCTGTATGAGTTCTAGTCGTTTGGGGGTGGAGTCTTTTGGGTTTTCCATATAAAGAATCATGTCATCTGCGAAGAGAGAGAGTTTGACTTCTTCATTGCCAATTTGAATACCTTTTGTTTCTCTTTCTCGTCTGATTGCTGTCGCTGGGACTTCTCGCACTATGTTGAATAACAATTCCTTTTCCCCTCTTCTTGCCCTCACTCGGCCTCCACCCAAACCTGTTCCTCTCCTGGTTTTCTGTGTCTCAGGATGTGATACTTCTTTCTGCTGCACTGATTGTACCAGGAGAATCTTTTGACCCGTCATTCCTGGGTCTTAGCGCCACTGCCCAAACTGGACTGTCTCTTCCAAGTCCCTGGAAATGTGTATGTACCTTGGTTTCTACGGCTGCCATGAAATTTGAGCTTTATCTTTGAAAACTGGCTGCCAGTAAAAATCACTCTTCATCCACCAACTCTTCTCTCCCGTCAGCTTTTACTCTGGGAAAGAAATAAGATGGAAGGAGTTTTAAAACGTGGCTCTTGGGCAACAGTTCGTACTTATACATATTGTTTCTTCCTCAACTCGGCAGACAAAGGCTGGTGGTGGGAGAATGTGATCGCTGCCCTCTTCCAGAGACACTATCCGGTCAGCTGGCTTATCCGCGCTGTGAGTACTTGCACCGCTGAGCCCCCCACCCTCACTCCGTCTTCCGTGCGGTCATGTTGTAGCGCTCTATGTCATTTAATGACTTTCACATTGACATTCAACAACTTTTCCATAAACAACATTTACTTCAGGTAAGAAGTTCCTTGAAAGGTTGGGCATCTACGGGTTTGCAGAATGCATAGAGATAAGAAGTATCAAAGGAAACAGAGCTGGACACTAGTTAGAGTAGTCGTTATAAAGTATAAATTTCCGGTTATAAACTAAGTCGCGGGCATGTCATGTACGGCATGGCGATTACAGTTAATAATACCGTATCGCGTAAGTGAAAGTTGTTAAGAGTAGATCTTAAAAGTTCTCGTGCAAGAAAAAAAAAATTTTTGTAACTCCGGTTGGGGACGGATGTTAACTAGACTTATTGTGGTGATCACTTTGCAATATATGCGAATATTGAGTCATTACATTGTACGCCTGAAATAATATAATGTTACGTGTCAGTTATACCTCAATAAAAAGAAGTCAGTGGTAGAGACAGATTTTAGTCGGTACCGTGCTGTTGTAGTAGGGAAGAGTGCCCAAGGTGGACGAACTCAACTTTGATTTGTGCAGAGGTGACCGGTGTTTTAAAGGGAGAATGTGGGAATAGAGAAGGATGTGAACAGGGGCCCAGTAGAGTTGGAGAAGTGAAAAATTACGGAAAGTGGAAAAGAGGGGTTGTCCATGTAAAGCCTAGCTGGGGTTGCTAACTGGTGCTCATCAAAGTTAGCCTCCTGCCCTCCTGCAGAGACTGGAAAACAGGGGCCCTATCTTTTGTTTTTTAATTTTAAACTTATATCTAAAAATGTATTCGTTGAACAAAATAAAATCAAATACGCATTAAAAACTTTGTACTATCAGATGTACAAATGTTTTGGGGATCAAAATAAATGTTTTATGAAAGTCATTCTATAATGACAGGATTCTCTGATGAGTAGTTTTTCAAATGAAACACTTCACTATACTCCATTTTATTTATTGTATTAATCCTGATAAGTGTACTCCGTAACCTCCATCATTTGTTTCACCCATCACCCACCCAGCTCCGCTCTGGTGATCATTACTTCTCTACAGTTAAGAGTCTGTTTCTTGTTCTCTCTCTCTCTTTCCCCTTTGCTCATTTGTTTTGTTGCTTAAATTCCACATGAGTGAGTTCATATGGTATGTGTCTTTCTCTGATTTCTTTTGTTTAGCATACTACTCTCTAGCTCTATCCACGTTGTTGCAAATGGCAAGATTTCATTTTTGATGGCTGAGTAATATTCCTGTGTGTGTGTGTGTGTGTGTGTGTGTGTGTGTGTGTACCACATCCTTATCCATTCATCCCTCAATCTGTCAAGGGACACGTGGGCTGCTTCCATAATTTGGTTATTGTAAATAATGCTGCAGTAAACATAAGGGTGCACAGGTCTTTTCAAATTAGTGTTTTTGTATCTGGTGATGGAATTACTGGATAGTAGGGTAGTTTTATTTTTAATTTTTCGAGGAAGCTTTATACCATTTTCCACGGTAGCTGCCCTAGTGTGCACTCCCACCAGCACTGCCCTGGTGTGCACTCCCACCAGCACTGCAGAGTGGTTCCTTTTTCCCACATCCTCACCAATACTTGTTTGTTCTTGTATTTCTGACTTAACCTTTCTGGTAGGTGTGAGGGGATACCTCCCTAAGCGCTGGCTGGGACAAGCAGTCAATTCCTTGGGCAGCCTTATTTTCTCAGGCAGGGGCTAGAAGAGGGGCCAGGTCACCTTAGGGATGTAGCCTGGAGCTATTAGAAACCGTTGTTTGTTCAAGTCATTACAGGCCAAGGTAAGGCCTTATCAAGCAAGACTGCTCAGAGGAGCCTAGCCAAAGTTTGGGCAAGGAGGGAATCTTTGTTAGAGGCTACAGTACTAGGCTACTATAGCCTCCTAATATTGATAACTGATTGAGATAAGAGAGAACTGTAAACTTTTGGGCAGATAAAAATGTACCCTCCTTTTAGAATCTCCATTTGCAAAGATCAGAATTTAGCAAAACAAAGGCATTAGAAAGTAGTTCTGCACACAACAAAAAGAAAGTTTGCTTTAGTGACCTCTTAGACAGCAGAGTTCAGGCCACATACAAATTGTAATTTGAGGACATTTTGCGCAAGGACCTGGCCCTCCCGGGCTTTAGCCTTTTTGGATCCTCTTTGCCTTGCTTTAAATGATCTTTGTCCCTCTGGACCTGGAGGTCTCCTCAACTTCCTACCTGGGTACTTCCTAAAGATGTTAACAAACTGTGTACCCTTCATACCTTTTTAAGATGACCTCTAAAACTTTTCATCATAAGATGGAAAGGCTGCAAAAAAAAAAAAAAAATCCGGAGTATTGCAAATATTGCCATTTAAAAATAAAACTAGAATTTAAATCTAACCGGTAGAATCTAAACACCAAAACGATTTTTAAATGTTTTAGATAAAATTTACCTACAGTGACATGCACAGATCTTAAGGGTTTAGTTCCATGTCTTGACAGTTGTACACACTCATTTATCCACCCACGTAGGCACCAACAAAACAAGACACAGAACATTTCCAAGTCCCTGGAAATTTCCCTCCAGTTCCCTTCTCACCAATGCCTCACCGCGTCTGACACCCTCCTCCAGTGAAACCACTCTGACCTCTGTCACCACAGACAAGTTTGCCTGTTCTAGAACATGTATAAGAGAAATCCTAGAGTACAACTCTCTCTCACACTCTGCCGGACACTTTTTTTTTTTTTTTTTTTTGTCAGAGAGAGTGAGCACAGGCAGACAGAGAGGCAGGCAGAGGCAGAGGGAGAAGCAGGCTCCCTGCTGAGCAAGGAGCCCGATGTGGGACTCGATCCCAGGACCCTGGGATCATGACCTGAGCCGAAGGCAGCTGCTTAACCAACTGAGCCACCCAGGCGTCCCCCGGACACTTTTCTAATTCATCCACGTTCTTTGTATCCCTTCTCATTCATTTTTATTACTGAAGAATATTCAGTTGTATGGCTATGCCACAATTCATTCATTTTCCCATTGATAGACATTGCGTTGTTTCCAGTCTTGGGCCGTTGTGAATAAGCCTGCGATAGAATTCCTGGTACAAGGCTTCTAGTCAACATGCATGTCCATTTCAGTTGAGTAAGTGGTTAAGAGCGGAATTGCTGTGTCATAAGGTCATAAGGTCATAAGGTCATAAGGTCGGTTATTTTTTGTAAGTAAGTGGTTAAGAGCGGAATTGCTGTGTCATAAGGTCATAAGGTCATAAGGTCGGTTATTTTTTGAGAGGGAGAGAGGGAGAGCACATGCATAAGCAAGGGGAAGAGCAGAGGGAGGAAAGGGAGAAGCAGACTCCCCACTGAATGAGGAGCCCGATGCGGGGCTCGATCCCAGGACTCTGGGATCATGATCTGAGCTGAAGGCAGTTGCTTAACCAAGCCAGCCACCCAGGCACCCCAAGGTCGGCATATATGTAACTGAGGTATAAAGCTGTGCCATTCACCTGTCATACCATTCATCTATTTAAAGTGTGTAACTCCCCAGTTTTTAGTATAGTCAGAGTAGTGCAACCATCTCTACAATCAATTTTAGAACATTTTCATTCCCCTGGAAAGAAATCCCAAATCCACGAGCGGTCACGGCCCATTTCCATCATTTCCCCAGCCAGACAGATAAGGTGCTTGTCCCACCCTGACTCTGCCACCCGAAGGAAGCAAGTCACCACCACCTTCGGGATTTCTTCCTCATGTTCTTTGGCTTTTTTCTCACCGGATTTTGTTGGAGGCAGTGAATTCTTTGATAGTTGTCGCGGGATGGTGTCGGTGACATAAAACAGTGTTCCCGACTCCTCTTGCCTCCCTTTATAATTTTGCTGAGTTCAGAACAAACCACTTTAGCCCTAAATACCTCCCCGCTCACAGTCCTATGTGTATGGGAGGGGAAGGTCCCAAAGCCCTGTCCCCGGTGGATGGTTTATGGCTCCAAATGAGGGCGCCTTTGCAGACGCTAATATTTGAATTGTGTCACCCCGGGGTGGCGCTGGGTCCCCTGCTGTGACTCTTCCAGCAACTGCTTCTCCCACGTTGACACCCCGTACCCTGTGTCACCACTGCCCGTTGACCTTCCTGTCACTCTTGGAAATCAGGAGTGAACAAGGTTAGGTCAGTCGTAGTCACTGTTCTGTCCCCACGCCGGCACGGTGCCCAGCACGTGGTAGGTATTTAGAAAGGACTTGTTGAAAGATCAAAGGACTGAGGACACGGGGGCACTCCTGGGTGAAGGTGAGCTGCCTAGAAAGCGTGTGGCACATGGTTGGTGAACCGGGCCTAGAACTTGTCAACAGTTCTTTCCTTTTGTGAGAAAAGTCCCGCTGCTGTCGGCTCCCCACGGAGCCCTCATGACAGGAGGTTGAAGTCGAGCAATTTAAGGTGGTAGCCATGGCTTAATGTATCGGGAGAGTGTGCTTCGGCCCGTTTGTCCGTCGGCTGGCATGGATCGCTGCCGTGGGAGAGGATGCTAATGCAGGCGTGTCTTCTCGTTCAGACCCTGAGTGAGTCGGAAAACTTCAAGGAAGCTGTGATTAAACTGGCTGAGACACCCCTGATCGCTGATGTCTATTATATCGTCGGGGGTACGTCCCCCCGGGAGGGAGTGGTCATCACGAGGAACAGAAATGGCCCGGCAGACATTTGGCCTCTGGATCCTTTAAATGGAGCGTGAGTAGAATTAAGACCCTGGTCATTATGTATCCATCTTGTTTTCAACTAGTGAAACCAGAGGTATTTTTTCATTTTCGTCTCTTTTTCTTCTCTGGCCGCGTGCCGAGCGACCTTGGGTAAGACGAGGTGTTGTGCTCTGTTGTAGGTGGTTCCGGGTTGAGACAAATTACGACCACTGGAAGCCAGTACCCAAGGAGGACGACCGGAGGTAGGCCTCTATGCACTTTTCGGTTTCCAGTGTTTCCTCGGGGTCGGGAGAACGGGCCCTTTATAGGACGAGAACTGGAGAGGACTACAGGTGCTGCCCCTGCCGGAAAATGTACCTGGGTGCCCTCACCCATGGCTTGGCCAGACTGAAGAGTGTGGGGAGGGCTTCTTGGCAGCTGCGTGTTGGAAGGGAAGGTTGGCCCTGGCCTCAGGGTCAGAAGGCCTGTGGCCACCACTGGCTCTGCTAGTGACTCCCCGGGTGGCTCGCCGAGCCTCTGTTTACTAAGCTGTAAAAGGAAAGGGTAGAACAAGAATCGAAGTTTTCCATGTAAGACTTGTTTGGAAGGAGAACATTTGCTTTAAATCAATAAGTAAACAAACCAGTTAGGGGCTTTCTTTGGTCCTTCTAAATTTTTTTCTTTAAAGATTTTATCTATTTATTTGACACACAGACAGCGACAGAGAGAGCACAAGCAGGGGGAGCCGCACAGAGACAGGGGGAAACAGGCTTCCCACAGAGCAGGGAGTCCGACACGGGGCTCGATCCCGGGACCCCAAGATCATGACCTGAGCTGAAGGCAGACGCTTCACCGACTGAGCCCCCCAGGCGCCCCTGGGCCTTTTAATTTTAAACATTTTATAAATCCGTGTACCCCCAAACAGCAGGCAGTTAGGTATTTCCTCCTGGCTTAAATGCCCCACATGTTTAGTGGCAACTGTTTAATTTCGTAGCAATACATTTTCACCTTCCCAGCTTCCCAGTGTGCCCACGGGCCTGACTGTTGAATTAATTTTACCGCGGTGGTCTGAGACGAGGCAAGAAGCAGGTTTGGGGGCCAGAATCTGCTTTGGTGAAAGGGAGGTAAGGCAGCTGGGCCTTGTCCTGGGAGCCTCAGGATGAGAGCTGGTGGCCTTCAGGGTTTCCTGAAAGGCCCAGTAACCTTTACCCTCTCCTTACAGGACGCCTGCCATCAAAGCCCTTAATGCCACGGGCCAGGCCAACCTCAGCCTGGAGAAGCTCTTCCAGGTAACTTACCAAGCCGAGAGGACCACCTCTTACCCAGGATGTTTGCTGTCTTTGTTAACAGTGATTAAAAAAAAAAAAAAGTGAAATCTTTGAAATCAAGCAAATGTGGTAGATGACAGTGTCAGAGTCAGAGTTTCACCTGGTTGAAAACCTTTTTAAGATTTTATTTGACAGACAGCGAGAGAGGGAACACAAGCAAGGGGAACGGGAGAGGGAGAAGCTTCCCGCCGAGCAGGGACTCGATCCTAGGATGCTGGCAGCATGACCCGAGCTAAAGGCAGATGCCCAACGACCGAGCCACCCAGGTGCCCCATGAAAAACCTTTTAAAGTGTCCAATGACAATTTGGCATAAAAGATTTTTTTTTTAAGTTTGCCTTTTGTGACAAACCGAAGTCTAAAATGAGAATTACCTTTCTTTTTAGGGATTCTCAACTAATGACTTGATAATTATATTTGTTTTTATGTGGTCCACTTCATTTAACTCATTAAAAATTAAAATTCTTTTTTTTTAAGATTTTTATTATTTCTTTATTTATTTGACAGACAGAGATCACAAGTAGGCAGAGAGGCAGGCAGAGAGAGAGAGGAAGGGAAGCAGGCTCCCCACTGAGCACAGAGCCCGATGTGGGGCTCGATCCCAGGACCCTGGGACCATGACCTGAGCCGAAGGCAGAGGCTTTAACCCACTGAGCCACCCAGATGCCCCTAAAATTAAAATTCTATATATAGAATCCTTCAGACTTAACCTAAAAGGTCACCAGGACCCATAAGTTAGTGAGAAATAAAAGTTGAACAGAATTTATAACTAAATTAAAAAAAAAAGTCTGATGACATTTTGTGCACTGGTTTCAGTGTAGGTCAAAGTATCCCTCTTCACCTCAGTTTTTCGGCGTGTTAGAGACACAGTTGTGTAGATGTTCACTGTTTAAAAGGAGAAAGGATTCAGAAGTCTGTAACTGTCACCCCAAGACACACTAGAGTGTTAGGTAGTTTTATTCTTCCCATAGATACTCTTCTTCCTTTTAATATTTCTTCTACCTCTTAATAGTCTTTGTAATATGATTTTTTTTTCCTATGCAGGTTTTGTCAGTGTTTCCGGTTTATAACAAGTAAGTGACATGTTCAGTGCGTCTGTTCACACATCACCCCAGAAGGGGGACTCGACTCCCATACTCTGGCTCAGCAGGGTTCTGGACGCCTCTAGGTCGGGCTTTCTAGGTGCTGTGCGTACAGCAGTGAACCAGGCCGAGTCCCTGCTCTCACGGGCGGGAGTAGGGAGGAGGCAGGGAGGGAGGAGACAGGGAGGAGGCAGAGAAACATATCATAAGTCAGGTGAGAAGCCCATGAAGAAAAACAAAGGTAGGGAGGTCAGAGTGATCCAGAAGGAGGAGGGCCGTGATGTGTTCATCCTAAATCAGTCTGGCGTGGGGGCCGCCTGGCGTGATTTTGAGCGCCTTAATCCCACTCTGCTAGAACCAAGCTTTAGACACCCTTGGCCTCCCTGTAACTTGCTGGGCCATTCTGCTGCCCCCTTGCTCCGCGCACAGATGATTCAGCATCGAAACTGCTGTTTCTTTTTTGGCCGGAACCCTTGACAGGAGCATTCTGTGGGCAGTGGCTTCTCGGGTCCACAGCCCACATCGTCCTCTGATGGGAAGCTCTTAATGAAACCTAAGCGGCAGCCACAGGACTTGGACAGGAAACTCTGAAGGTCCCCTGTCACCGGAAGAGCCAAGCTGACTAGACCAGCAGCTCCTCCTTGTCCCCTCAAGGCCTCAAGGCCTTACGGGCACCTAGGGTGGGCTCCTTGGGGGTGCGGACACCTTCTCGTGCTTAGTGAGTGGGGCTTGGTTTAATAGAATGAAAGAGGAAGCATCTGCAAGTCAAAGCAGTTTTATCTCCTCCTTTTACTCAGTAAGTGCCCAAACCCAGCATTTCCTACCTCCTCGTTCTCACATCTGCTTTCTCCAAGGCGCGAATACAAGACGGTCCCCTTCAGGAAACAGCCCAATACCGACAAAATCTGTAAAGCAATTTTTAGTTTCAAATACCCAATTGATTTTTTTTTCTTTGAAATGATCGTCTCTTACACAAACACAACATAGTTTTCCCGATGGGCTCTGGAAAAACTTTCATATATAAGTACTTTAAAATTCCTTGGCTACTACGACCTTTTCAGAACCGGCAGTGGTCTTTCATTTTGTACCATAATAGGAATAGATCCTCAAATTGTCCCTTTGAAAGTTTTTTCTGTAAGTATGGCCTGTTAAAAAGATGAACACTAAAAAATTTATTCTATAAACAATATTCTAAGAGCCAATACAGAAAAACAAATCAGTCAGTACTTTGCCACTCTAACAAAGGAGCTGTGTGCGTAACGAATGATACCCAGTGCTCTGTGGGGCAGTGGGAACCCAAAAAACAAACTAAGGCCCCCCTCAGTTGTAGCATTATTGACTTGCGTGTTGTAAACACTCCCAGCTGGGCCTACTTCAACCTCATGACTGATTGGTTTCTGCACTTCCTGCATGTGTAACAGTCGGCTCTCCCCAGCCTGTGGGAGCCGTCCGAACCACACGACGGACTCGATCCTTTCCAGTTGGGCACTGTTTTGCCCTTCTAATATTCGTTTTAAAGATAGGGGTGTTCTTTTCTGTGTGTTCTTGTAGTTTAAAAATAATTTTCTAAATAATGATTATATCTTTTTAAAAAATTAACATTAAAATAAAAGAGTTGTTATTTTTTTTAAAGATTTCATGTATTTGAGAGAGAGAAAGCACGAGCAGAGGGAAGGGGCAGAGGGAGAGGGAGAAGCAGACTCCCCGTGGCGGGGCAGGGGGCCCGCGGGGCTTGAGCCCAGGACCCTGAGATCATGACCTGAGCCAAAGACAGATACTTGACTGACTAAGCCACCCAGATACCCCAATAGCTGTTATATTTTTTAAAGCATTGCCTATGCTGTCAGCAGCCCTTATAATTTTAAACAGGTACACCATGGCCAATGGGATACATTGTGTAGAGTAAAGCATTCTCCGGTTGTTACTTTTTCCTCTATTAAAACTCTGAAATAAACATATTTGTACATTCCTCCCCCCCCCCACACCCCCAGCGCCCTGCTTTTGGATTATTTCCCCTGGCTGAATTCCCAGAAGTAGGGTAACTGAGTTAAAGGCTATGACTGTTTAAATGGCATATGAAATGTTGTGTTGAAATAGAAATTATAAATAGTTAACCAAGTACTATTTTTCTCCTTGTGTAATTGAAAACCCAGGAGGAGCTGCATTTATTTTTTTAAAGATTTATTTATTTATTTTAGAGAGAAGAGTGCATGAGTGGTGGTGTTGGGGGTGGGGGGTGTTGCAGGGGGAGAGGCAGAGAGGGAAGCAGACTCCCGGTGAGCGGGGCTGGACCCCAGGACCCTGGGATCTTGACCTGAGCTGAAGCCAGGAGCCCCGCGCTCAACCGACTGAGGCACCTGGGTGTCCTGAGGAACCGCATTTAGAGGATGTTCACCACTGAGCCAGAATTAACACGGATTCCGGACTCTCGGGCCCTTTCCTTGCAAGGAGGGCGGTTCGCGGTGTGAAGGTCACGGAAAGAAATCGCGACACAAGCCGCTCAATGCTGCCCCCTTGTGCCGTACTGTAAAATTACACGCACCTGCGGCGGAATTCCATCTGATGGGTCTCTAAGCGGAGAAAATACTAAAATAGCGATGGAGAATAGAATTATGGCCAAAGTAAACGAACAGCTGAAGTCCTTCTTCAGGGCATCTCCATTACCCCTGGGCGAGCTCTACGTGTACTTACCGTGCTGTCTTCAGCCCGGTGTACAGTTTGGGCCCCTGTTTCTTCCTAATCCCGAACAACCCAACTCTCCCTCATTGCCACAGTGTGAAACTCTGAGGAGTCCGAGAATTTTACATTTGAACGTGGCCTTCCCCAGTGTTGTCAAAATAGAAAGGAGGGACCCTGTGCGATCGCATGAATTATAAATGTTAAACATTCTGACATACATAGGCTTCTGTTTGTATTATTTTCCTAGGTCCCAAGGGTTAGGTTGGTATTTTTTTCCTCTTTGGAATATTAGAGACAATGACTTGCATATAAAAATCTCTCTCTCTGTTCTCAGCTACACAGTTTATACGACAGTGATGAGCGCTGCCAGACCAGAGAGGTACATGACGAGGATCAGAAACCTGGGTTAAAAGTACGTAAGCGGAAGGGTGGGTTCAACCACGCTATGAAAGTTGTGCTCGTCTGTTGTGTGTTCGTTGGGGCACGCTGGTGGGTGTGGGCTGACGTTTCCCACAGGAGATGGGAACATCTTTAACATCGATCCATACAGAATATCTTCTGACAGACATCTGGCAAACGGTTGTCACTGGTATCAGGTTGATGTCACTATGAGGGGCTTATCTTGAATTTGCTGGTACGAGAGCTAATCTCGTGCCCAGGGCCCTTGGTCCCTTATTCGGACCTGCTCTCAGGGCGAGGTGTTATGTCTTCACGGACACAGAAGGGGAAATAATTGGGAAGACTTGCCTGTCCCCAGAATAATAGTGAGGCGGGCCCAGCACCTTTGCAACCTGAGAAGACGGACAGCGAAGGCAGGGGACAGCTAGAGGATTGATTTCAGGCGTGGGTGAGCCCATCCGTGAGGGACGGGCATGAGGAAAAAGCAGGCATCCTTTTTGCTGTGCCTGAAACCAAACCGAGGCGGTTTTCCCTAGTGCTGGGGTCTTCTGGAAAAGTGTCAACCCGGCCTGACGTTTGGGTCATTTGCTCATCGTGATGGTGTTACAAATCGGTGTTTGAATTAAGTCCATTCATTTTTCTTCCCTTACAGATGATTTCTTAAAAATGAAGTTCTTGAAGAGCTGTGCTTTAAAAAAAAAAACAAAACAAAACAAAGTGGGAGGATTGAATTATTTTAGGGACGACACAGCTTCCTTCCTCATTAAGCTTTCCAGGCTTGGGAAGCGAGGGCGGGAGGACCACTGCCGGGCACGTGGGTGGTGGGACTCCTGCGTTCGCTTCCCTTCATCGCTTGCCTTGACCCGCTCTAAGCTCTGTCTCTACCGACTCGAACAACTCAAAGATAATTGGTCTCAGAGGTCAAGCTGCTTCTCCCCACAACATGTAGCAATGTTGTCAGACCTCAGCTGATGAAGAAACGAGCTGGCCAGACCTCTTTGTTCATTACGCTGTGCTTCTGGAAGAGTCTGAGAGAAAAGGGTCCTTCTGAGAAGTGGAGAACTGTCGCTTGGATAGAGCCTGTTTGAGTGTCTGTCAGTCTGAGCTTTGCTCCTGTGTTTCCCTGGGGTGGGATTCTCACTTTCCAGAATGTGTCTCACGTTTCTTTATCAAAACCGATGGGCCTCCTTTTTCTAAATAGCTCTTTTCTTACTGCTTTTTGAAAGCAATATGAGATGTTGGGGGGGAGAATAAACACTTTTCCAAGACATTTAACGTTGTCGCTGCATTCTTATTCCCAAAGTCGCGTGGCTCTGAGCGGCTGTCCCGAGGAAGCAGCTCTCGTCGATGTTGTTCAAACGTCAGGACTCAGAGGAGGGCGCGGCTGCGTTGTAGAATTCAAATTTTTTCCCCACATCTACAAGAAAGAAACTTCCGTGAGAATGAAGTGAGAAGAGGTTAAAATGCTCAAACAGTGAATCCATGGGATGTTCTTATATCTTGCTGGCATACCAGTGAGAACAAAGGAAAATGAAATAAATGGAAGAAAGTGTCAGCCCGGCACCTGTCACCCCTGCTGCGCGATAGCCCACGCCTCACTGGTGGCCCAGAATATTCGTGTTTCTTCCTGGACAGTGTTGGATCCACATTGTTAAATTTCCATCATCCACCGTCCTTTTAAAAATCAAACATCAAGGGACGCCTGGGTGGCTCAGTCAGTTAAGTGTCTGCCTTCAGCTCAGGTCATGATCTCCCGGTCCTGGGATCGAGTCCCACGTTGGGTTTCCTGCTCTGGAGGGTGTCTGCTCCTCCCTCTCCCTCTGCTTGCCTCTGCCCCTGCTTATTCTCTCTCCCTCACGCTCTCGCTCTCTCTCTCTCTCTCTCTCTGGCAAATAAATAAATACAATCTTTAAAATAAAAAAAAATAATAAAATCAAACTCCAAGAGTAGTTTACTCTTGCCGGATATGTTAAGCTGTGATGGAGACTAGAAATTTCTACTCATTCGTCACTTCCATTCTTGTTTTCTAGACTACAGACTGTGATCTCTGGATAGAAATTTGGGGAGTAGCCTAATTTTAACCAGGCAGCAGGATGGCACTGGGGACTTTTCAGTAGGAGAGTGACTTAAGTAATCTAGATCTCTGGTTGTCTTTAAGACCCGTGTTCCTTGTGCCGTGTGGTTTCACTCTGGTGTGTCTACATGTAGATTTCTTATTTAGCCTGCTTGGGGTATGGTAAGCTCGCCAGATTTCAGATGTACTTCTCTTATTCAACTTTGGAAAGCGCTCAGTCACTCTTCTCTTCTCTTACTATTCTACATTCTCTTGTGTCTTTTCTCCCGAACTCCCTAGTGTGTGTGTTATCACACCTGCTCTGCTCTGTCTCAGTTCTCTGGGATTTGCAAGCGTTGGGGGGCGGCGCGGGGAGAGGGCGCGGAGAGTAGGGGAGTGGATTTCTCTTGCGATGACATATTCCAGGCCATGTCTTTAATTTTTTCTGCAAAATCATAAATATTTCTTTAGTGAATCTATTGAGTTCTTTGTAGCAAGGATAGTAAATTTCTTTCTTTCTTTCTTTCTTTTTTTATTTTTAAAAAGATTTTATTTTTTAAAACTTTTAATTTTTTAAAAGATTTTATTTATTTATTTGACAGAGAGAGAGAGTGAGCGAGGGAGCGAGCACAAGCAGGGGGAGAGGGAGGGAGAGGGAGAAGCAGGCTCCCTACAAAGCAGGGAAAGCCCAATATGGGACTCGATCCCAGGACCCCGGGATTATGACCTGAGCCGAAGGCAGTGGCTTAACCCACTGAGCCACCCAGCACCCCAGATTTATTTATTTTAGAGAGCATGAGCCAGAGGGATAGAGAGAGAGGGAGGGAGAATGTCAAGCAGACTCCCTGCTGAGCACAGAGCCTGATGCAGGGCTTGAGATCACAACCTGAACCGAAACCAAGGGTAGGACACTTAACTGACTGAGTTACCCTCGTGTGTCCCTCTTTATTTATTTTTTTAAAGATTTTATTTTTAAGTAATCTCTGCACCCTGCCTGGGGCTTAAACTTAACAATCCCAGATCAAGAGTCTCATGCTCTACTGACTGAGCCAGCCGGGTACCCCTTAAGGATAATATTTTATTTTATATGGGCTATTTGCTACTTTTTCAAACTGCTAGGATCTTTATTGGATAGCATCTGTTTCTTGCTTTGGGTTTTGTTTTGTTTTTTTTTTAAATGAAAGGATCACACTAGCATCTCTCTCCCTTTTTTTTTTTTTAAAGATTCTTATTTATTCATTTGACAGAGATCACAAGTAGGCAGAGAGGCAGGCAGAGAGAAAGAGAGGAGGAAGCAGGCTTCCCGCTGAGCAGAGAGCCCGACGCGGGTCTCGATCCCAGGACCCCGGGATCACGACCCGAGCCGAAGGCAGAGGCTTTAACCCACTGAGCCACCCAGGTGCCCCTCTTGCTTTGGTTTTGTTGTTGTTGTTAAACTTCTTAACCCCTACTTGTTTTATACTCTGCTTCTAAATTTAATCATCAGACCTTCAGGTGTCTAACTTGGCTGTCTGTTTTCACTCCCTCTCCCTCATGGAAGTTTCCGTGGTGTTCCACACTTTTGGATTGTGTTCCCTTGGAAATCCTGAAGGCCAGGGTGGACGGTATGCCACCCAGAAAGGATGCGGGTCTGTTCATTTCTCAGCGTGTGATTTCTTAGAACATTCTGTATAAACCGAAGCCTCAGTTTACATTATGTAAGGGCAAACCTGTGCTTCCGCCTTCACAGAGGAGAGCCAGGCGCTGTGCAGGCTTATGTTCTAACTCTATCTTCTGTGCATCTAAGGCCGTGTCCCTTGATCCCCCACTTCCCGACACAAATGTCGAAGAACCCAGGGGTCTAAGTTCCTGGGACCAGCAAACGTCCTTCGGGCCACCATGCCTCCCGTCCCAGCTCCCCTCCCAAGCTCCTCTTTATTCCCATCCTCCCTATATTCCCTTCATCCCCTCTGACTGCTTGCTAGCTCAGCTAAGTATTCGGCTTTTAAGAAAGATGCTTGTTCATCATCTTTAGTTTTGTAGTGGGAATGTTTTTTCAGGGTATTTATCCCTCCAAAATACCCAGAAATCAAAGTGCTGATGAGCGATTTTTTTTTTTTAATTCATTCTGTGTAATTATGGAGAGTACCTTGTTGGGAGCTGATGATGGAAAAGTGAAAATCAGCTAGCGTGACATTTTAGGAGACCAGCTAAAAAATTAAGATGGATTGCAAGATGTGCAAACAACCTTAACGTTCACGGACAGACGAATGGATGAAGAAAATGCGGGTATGTGCGATGATGGAATAGCATTCAGCCTTTCCAAAGTAGGGGACAGCATGCATGAACTTGAGGACATGATCCTGAGGCAAACGGGCGAGTCACAGAAGGACGAAGACTGCACATTCCACTTACTTGAGGTCTATGGGGCTCGGGACACACTACCCCAGAATATGGCATGTCGGCATATTGAATATTTTAAGCTGAAGAAATCTGGGAGACTAGCAGAAGCAGGACGGCCGCTCTGACTTTCCTCCCCCTAGTCCTTCATCCTGGAAACAGGTCCTAGAACCCTCCTGCGGAGGTGTCCTCCCCGTACCCAGAGGAATGGAGCCTTCTCGTCTCTGATGACAGTGGGACCCAAAAGAATCCTAACGAGCAGTCCCCACTGAGTTACTAAAATGACCTCATACTCCTTAGCCTACCACAGACCTCCATGTCTGCCTCCTCGTCATCCAACGTCCCATAAAGATGCACAGACCCATCCCTTTGGGTCTTCATGTCCTTATGAAGGCCCTCGCGTCATGTGAAACTTCTACTGAATAATTTTGTATGTTTTTCTCCTATTAATCTGCCTTTGTCAGTTTAGTTCTCAGACCCAGCTAGGGACCCTGAAAGGGTAGGAGAAAAGCTTTTTCCTCCTCTACAAAATATCTAAAACAGACTCAGAAGGTAGGTGCTAGGAAGAGGTTCTCCAAGTTAGGCAAGATGAATGAGTTCTAGAGACCAGATGTACAACATTGTACCAATCTACTCTATTATAGTCTACTTAACAATACTGTATTTTACACCGAAAAATTCAGTAAGAGGGTTGAGCTCATGTTAAGTGTTCTTATCACAATAAAACATTTTTAAAAGCCAAAAATACGTTTAATAAAAAATGTTCCTAGGAAATGGACATGGCTTGGCCTACAATGGTTGTATAGGAGATGGACAGAGTTGATTTTTAAACTTTTTTTTTTTTTAAGTACACAAGGAACATATGCCTTTTATAAAAGTAAACCAGGGGTGTCTCAGTGGCTCAGTCAGTCAAGCCTCCCACTCTTGGTTTCAGCTCAGATCATGGTCTCAGGGCTGGGATGGAGACCTGCCTCGTCAGGCCCCACGCTCCGTGGGGAGACTACTTCCCTTCTCCCTCTCCCTCTGTCCTTCCCACCCGCTCACACAGTCTCAAATAAATAAAATCCTTAAAAGATAAGTAAATAAATCAGGGGCACCTGGGTGACTCAACCAGTTATGCATTTGACTCTTGGTTTTGGCTCAGGTCGTGATCTCAGGGTCGTGAGATCGAGCCCCGTGTAGGGCTCCACATTCAGCACAGAGTCTGCTTGAGATTCTGTCCCCCTCGGCCCCTCCCTGCACTCATACTCTCTCTAAAAATAAAAATAAATAAAATCTTTAAATCAATCAATCAAACAGTACATAGTGGAAATCCTTTGCCTGTCTTCCCCACTCACAGACTGCACTCTCCCCGGTAGCATTCCCTAGAGATAACTGCCATCTGTGTTCATGAAGAGGTTTTTGTAGTGCTTATGTGTTTTAAAATGTAGATTTTACTCAGCTCTGTGAGGCTAACAGATCAGGGGCCAGTTGCCATTAGAGGAAGGGGACAGAGCAGGTGCCTGCCGTACCACAGGAAAGAATACCGAGATTGGTCACAGGCAGACAAAAAAGGGAACTGTGTGCAAGTTAGAGAACTTTTGTGGTTTTTGAGGGAAGGAACATGCTGACACAGGGTGAGCAGGCTAGACAGGTCTACGATCGGCTGGTTTGAATAATTTCATCAGCTCCAGGGTATAGGAACTGCCCTAAGTCGTTGGATAGTGGCCCTGGGTAATGAGGGCAGGGAAACAGTGTCGCTGGGTGTAAAAGCTCCTTCAGGCCTGGGTTGGGGGATGTAGACTCTGTATTGAGGGACCTGCATAAGAAACGGTATTTGCAGTCCTTTGTCATAGGTAGGAATCAGCTAACCTTGGGAAGGGCATTGCCTTGCTGCGGGACAGCAAGGCCCCAAGACGTCAAAGCATCCATACAGAAACTAGAAGACATGATTGGTAAAATAGAATTTTTCTTCAAAATGAGGTTAGATTATATAATTCAGCAAGTTGTCTTGTTCACATAACAAAAAATAGGAACCATCTTTCCATGACAGAGGATATTGAGCTATATTTTTTTAATGACCCCATAGGCCTCTTCTGTAGGTAAAATAACTTGGTTAACTGTTCAGCAACTTATGAATTTTTAAGGTGTTTCTAATTTTTCATGATCATAAACAACACAGTAATGAAAATTCTTTTATATTTTTGGGGGGGTGTATAGTTCTAGAAAATATTTAAAAGTGAAATTTCTAGATCAAAAGATTTACATATTACAAATTTGTAACTGAATAGAAAGCAGCATTTTTCACAAAACTAGAATTCACAATACTAAAATTTTTATGAAACCGCAGAAGGCCCCAAGCAGCCAAAGCAATCTTGAAAAAGAAGAACAAAGCTAGAGGTAATCACAATTCCAGACTTCAAGTTACATTACAAAGCTGTAGTCATCAAAAGCAGCATGGTACTGGCACAAAAACAGACACATAGATCAATGGAACAGAATAGAGAGCCCAGAAATGAATCCATACTTATTTGATCAATTAATCTATGACAGTGGAGGCGAGAATATACAAAGGGGAAAAGACATTCTCTTCAATAAATGGTACTGGGAACACTGGACAGCTACATGCAAAAGAATGAAACTGACCTACTTACTTGAACCATACACAAAAATAAATTAAAAATGGGTTAAAGACCTAAATATGAGACCTGAAACCATAAAGATCCTGTAAGAGACTATAGGCAGTAACTTCTTTGACATCAGCCATAGCAACTTTTTTCTAGATCTGTCTCTTGGAGCAAGACACACAAAAGCAAAAATAAACTGTTGGGACCACATCAAAATAGACACCTGCACAGCAAAGGAAACTATCAACAAAACAACAAAACCAACCACTGAATGGAAGAAGATATTTACACGTGATATATCCAATAAGGGATTCATATCCAAACTATATAAAGAATATTGTATAATATAAAAAGAAAATGTATTATATAAAAAATACAATGCAACACCAAAATTACAATCCAATTAAAAAATGGGCAGAAGACCTGAACAGACATTTTTCCAAAAAAGACAGAGATGGGCAACACACACATGAAAAGATGCTTGATATCACTAATCATCAGGAAAATGCCCAGTCAAAACGCAATGAGGTGTCACCTCATATCTATCTATCATAATGTCTAAAACCAAAAAGACAAATAACAAATGTTGGCGAGAATGTGGAGAAAAAGGAACTCATGTACCCCATTGGTGGGAATGTAAATTGGTATGGCGACTGTGGAAAACAGTATGGAGTTTCCTCAAAAGATTAAAAATAGAAATACCACACGATCCAGTAATCCTATAATTCCACTATCAGTACCCCCCCAGGGCAAAATGAAAACACTAATTTGAAAAGATATATTCACTCCTGTGTTTATTGCAGCATTATTAACAATAGTCAAGAAATGGGAGGGAGCAACCTAAGTGCCTATGGACAGACGAATGGGGAAGGAAGATATGATGTGTATATTTGATGGAATATTACACAGCCATAAAAAAGGATAAGATTGTGCCTTTTGAGACAACATAGATGGACCTAGAGGGTATTATACTAAGTGAAACAAGTCATATTGAGGAAAACAAATACCATATGATTTCATTCATATGTAAAAGCAGAATGAATAAACAGCAGAATCAGACCCATAAATATAGAGAACAAACTGATGGTCACCAGAGAGGAAAGGGATGGGAGGATGGACAAAATGGGTAAAGGGGAGTGGGAGATACAGGTTTCCAGTTATAGAATAAATAGGTCATTAGAAGAAAAGGCACAACACAGTCAATGATACTGTAATAGCATTGTACGGTGACACATGGGAGCTACACTTGCGAGCACAGTGTAACATATAGAGCTGTTGAATCACTATGTTGTAGACATGAAACTAATGTAACATTGTGTATCAACTCTATTAAAATAAATATTTTTAAAAGAATGTAATGTTTCTCAGCTAAAAATAAGTACATAATTTAATAAATCACAATTAAAATTTAATCTAGTTTAATTCCAACAAAGTAAAACAATTTATGTTCCCATCAGCAGTGTATGGAGAGGCTCCTTTTCTCATACTCTCAATAACACAGGACTTCATTCGTCTTTTAACTTTTAGTGAATTTGGGGGGAAAATGTTAGTAGTCAACCACTAACAAAAGTGAGTCAATGTGAAAATATCAGTATCAGACAAAAGAGAATTCAAGCCAAAATGGATTTTGGCAGAGTGATATTTTATTTTGATAAATCACCCTCTACCAAGAAAAGCACCCATAAGCCTTCATGTATTACACATATATAATTATATAATGGCACTTTTATATGATTCAATATACATTTAATACAGAGCTACAAAACATAATGCAAAGATTGAGGAATCCAAGGGTAGATGGCTAAATCCGTACTTAGAGAAATCTTCCAAACATTTTTCTCTGAGACAAACAGACAAGGAAAAATACATAAGGATCCGGAGGATTTGAATAACAAGCTTGACCTACTAAACAGATGCGAATAAAGTGTAAATTTCTCTGCAGATTCACAGGGCACACTGGGTACCTACCAGCCCACGCAAGCGCATCTTAGATGAATTGAGAAAGTCAGTTATCGGGGAATAGTGATTAATATTTTAACGTATGAATCATTTACGTGATGTCCAAAGAAAAGTAACCAAGAAACGTAGGAGAAGTCGACAGGAAAAGGCAAGATGTTTCCAGCACGTTTTGCGAACAGAAAAGCCAGTCCGGGGAAAGAGCGCCTGGGGTCGTGGGGGCCGCAGGGAGGACCCCGGGGGGCCGCAGGGAGGACCCCGGCGCCGACGGCTCTGAGCCCCGCGCCCTGTGTGCTCGTCCCTCTTCTATTTCTGGGTTAAGGAGCTCAGGCTGTGCCGACGTGGCCTGGGAAACACAGTCTCCTAATCCGGGGGAGTAAGAAGGCTTAGACCCGGGCGAGGGCGGGAGAGCGCCCGGGGGACACTGTCTTCAGGAGTCGGGCCCCGGGGAGAGGGAGACCCCCGAGTATGCAGTCTCCCCTTCCAAACCCCCCCTCGCAGGCCTGACCTGATCAGGGTCAAGGGGGACCTCCTGCCGGGTGGCCGGGAGCCCTGACCGCCGGGCCGCGGCGGCGGATGTCCTGGCGGCCTCCGGGAGGAGGTGCGCGCGGGGTCGGCGCCTCGGTCACCGGCCGTGTGGGTCCGGAGGCCCCTGCACCAGCCCGAGCGCCCGCGGCCAGCTCGGAGGCCAGGACGGAGGTCACACCTGTGTGTTAAAGAGGCTCCTGCCTCCCCTGCGTCCTAGTAAAGACTGCGCAGAAGGTAAGAGTTTGCTTTCCGGCCTCAGCACGGAAAAGAGGGCAACGGACGGAGTTCCCACACGGGAAGCGAGGGCGGGTTTGGGTCGCGGGCGGGGGGCAGAGGAAGCCCCCGGTACCGACTCACCCGGGGAGCTCTTTGCTGTGTGTGTTTTGAGGTTCACTTAGTGGGAAGGTAAACAATGAATGCCATTTTTTTTTTTTTTCTTTTTGAAGATGTCGTTTATTTTAGGGAGAGAGCACAGGGGCACGCGGGCACACAGCAAGCCCAGGGATGGGGCGGGGGGTGGGGGGAGAGAATCCAAAGCAGACCCGGTGCTCAGCGCTGAGCCACGCGGGGCCGCGTCTCAAGACCCGGAGAGCATAACCGGGGCAGGAGCCAAGAGCCTGGCGTTCAGCCGTCTGAGCCACCCGCCAACATTTCTTTCTTTCTTTCTTTCTTTCTTTCTTTCTTTCTTTCTTTCTTTCTTTCTTTCTTTCTTTCTTTCTTTCTTTCTTTCTTCTTCTTCTTCTTTCTTTCTTTCTTTCTTTTTTTTTTTAATGAAAATGTCAGATATGGATGATGCTAAGTCAAATCCTAGAAGGGCAGGGGTCTCGCTTAGGTGGTGAAGATGCGCTATTTACCTGAAAAGGCGGCTCGGCCGGGGACTCACTAGCAGGAAAAGCGGTTAGTCGTTACGGGAAGGTGTCGATTCAACCCTCTGAGACGACATCAGCCCCCTTTCCACGTCTGGTGTTATGAACCTGTCACTTTTGCCCTTGAGAAGCGTTTTAGTTCTCCTTTCCATTCGTTTTTCCTAGTGACTTCTAGAATGTTCTTTACAGATCTGTCGGCGTGCCGATTTCTTCTGTTAAGGCAACCATATGTAACACCTGTTTAGTCGGACCCTCTTCCTAATTTCTTTCTTATGTAGAAACATTTTTAGAAAATATGACTTACTGATTTTTAATTATCAAAGTTATAATAAAACTATGTAAGTTAACAATGAAAGTTTGTCACATCAGCCCATCCCCCAGAGATAATCACTATTAACAGTTTGGTATGTGCTATTTGATTTTACATTTACTGGTATATTTTTATATAGATGAGATCATAGTAAGCATAGTGATCTGCAATTTGCTTTTCTTCATGTCATGATTTATCTTGGGGACATTCTCCTACCATTACATAGAGATCGGCCTTGTTCTTTGTCATGGCTGAATACTCTTCCATTCAACTTCTAATCTGCCATGATGCATTTTCTTAATTCTGTACTGATGAAATACTTAAGCTGGTTATTATTTTGGGAAGAGAGAGCGTGAGCAGGAAGCAGGGGAGGGGCAGAGGGAGAGGGAGAATCCTGAGCACACTCCTCACTGGCCACAGAGCCCCCACTCAGGGCCTCGTGTGGGGCTCGATCTCACGACCCTGAGATCGGGACCTGATAAGGACTTATCCCATCCTTTGATCACCACTCTCATGACTTCACTGAAACCCAATGACCTTCCAAAAGCCCCACTTCCAAATACCATCACATTGAGAGTTAGGACTTTAATTTGTAAATTTACGGGGGACACATTCAGTTCGTAGCAGTGATGTATTTAGATAGTGTGTCTTTTACTGCCTACTAAATTTGAGCCAGGGATATGTTTTTGGCTATGATTTTTTAAAAAGATTTTATTTATTTATTTGACACAGAGAGAGAGATCACAAGTAGGCATAGAGCAGGCAGAGAGAGAGAGAGGGAAACAGGCTCCCCGCTGAGCAGAGAGCCCAATGCGGGGCTCGATCCCAGGACCATGAGATCATGACCTGAGCCGAAGGCAGACACTTTACCAAATGAGCCACCCAGGCGCCCCTGGCTACTGATATTTTAAAATAAATACATCAGATCCAATCTAACAACATATTGATTCTACCATATACTAAGAACACTTTAAATATCGTATTTATTATTCTCAAATATATATATATAGAGAGAGAGAGTTTATGGGAGCTTAAGGGACCAAGGCCTAGTGCAAAGCTGAGCTGGATTTCTCACCTGCATCCGTGCACCCCCAAACCCCACCACTTTAGCACACAACGTGTCTCCACAGACGAGTCACTGATGATCAAAACAAGTTGTAAGTGCGTTAGTGAACTCAATCATTGCTGATGCTCCTTTCAACTCTAAAATTGTTCTGGTATCTAGAGAAAGTTGGGTTGATTGGTCACGATGGATACCCATTAGTCGGTTTCTGGTTTCATGGTATCCCTTACACCTGGGAATCGTTTTGCTTACCCGTACAAAAGAGGTCATAGTCTTTTTCTCTTTATTTAGTCAAAATAAGTTAACCAACATAAGCAAGGTGAGACTTTTCTTTGATTTTCAAGGGAAAGATAATAACTCTTTGACAATCCCCATTACATTAATCTTTTAAAATAGAGGAAGTAGAGTGGGGTAGATGTGAGGGAGGGGGAAACAGAGAAGTGAAATCTGCTTTCAACATTAACTCAGTGCGTCTCACCTTGCTTCCTGAAAAGGAGCTACAGAAGGATTGGTCTTTGTTGTGTAAAAATAAATGTGGTGATAAATAAATATGGTAAAAATAAACAAAAAGTTTATTCAATTAATATTTATTGAATTCCTGCCACATGTCAGACCCATGCTGATTTCTAGAGATATAATGATGAATTTGCTCACACACAGTCTTTGTTCTCAAGGAACTGATAGTCTAATGATAGAGAGACGCAAAATAGGAAACTGTGTTATTGCCGAGATGGAGACGTGAATAGGATGTTCAGGAGCTCACAGGAGGCGCCTGTCAAAGTGGCTTCCCTAAGGTGATGCCCAAAGTGAGCCTTAAGGAAATCAGTAAAGTTGGGGTGCGTGGGTGCCTCAGGGGGTGGGGCTTCTGCCTTCGGCTCAGGTCATGATCTCAGGGTCCTGGGATCAAGCCCTGCATCAGGCTCCCTACTCGGCAGGGAGTCTGCTTCCCCCTCTCTCTCTGCCTGCTTCTCTGCCTACTTGTGATCTCTCTCTGTGTCAAATAAATAAGTAAAATCTTAAAAAAAAAAAAAAGGAATCCGTAAAGTTAGCCAAGTTAACCAAGAAGGGTGGGATAGGAAGATTATTCCAAGTCAGAACAAAAACCATCGGTCATGGTGGTCAAAGAGCAGACTTTGAAGAAAGGGGAGAAGAGAGATGATGTTGGCGGAGTAAGCTTTTAGGGAGATGAGTTCTGTTTATGGTACACGGAGTCTGAGGCAGCCTGGTGAAAGTTTAACAGGAAGGTGAGTATGTGGGGTTGACGTATATGGATAATCTGGGATGGAGTTATAGATTTGAGAGGTGGGAAGTGGTAGTTGTGTATTGATTCCCTCATCCAGGGACCATGTTCGAAGTGAGGAGACCTGACATTTGAGACTAGACGACAAATAAAAATGGACATTTAGGGGCTCCTGGGTGGCTCAGTGGGTTAAAGCCTCTGCCTTCAGCTCAGGTCATGATCCCAGGGTCCTGGGATCGAGCCCCACATCGGGCTCTCTGCTCAGCGGGGAGCCTGCTTCCTCTTCTCTCTCTCTCTCTGCCTGCCTCTCTGCCTACTTGTGATCTCTGTCTGTCAAATAAATAAAATCTTTAAAAAAAAAATGGACATTTAAAAGACAGAGAAAAGTGAGCTCAAGAAGGAGAGAGAGAGAGAGGTAGAGCAAAGGCAAGGGTGTCCGGCATTGTGGAATCCCAGGGAATAGAGTTTTGATCAAGGTGGGGCTTGTGGAGACAGATGGTTTTGCTGTTTGGGCAAGGTAAGGACTGAGAAGATGAAGGCATTGGAGACAACAGCATGAAAGGTTTCGATCAGTAGGTAAGATGAAAAAGTGGTCTGGAGAGGATTTAAGGAGAAAATATGTAGTCTACTCACGAGGGAAGTCTGAATGAGAAGACAAGGGGGACTGGCTGGTAGCTAGAGAGATACAGGAATCAAAGGATGATGATCATGAAGAGCTCTGAGATGGGGAGAGAAGAGACTTCAGGGTGTTTCTAGACTGAAAAGGAAAAGCTAGCAGAAAGGCTGGAAACATGGGACAGAGGTGAGAGGACCAGTGGAATTTTCAGGGGGAGGAACACTCATGCACGGACACTGCAGAGGCGGGGAAAGTACTCTCAGATGATAGTCTTATGGTTTTTACGATGTGGGAGACAAGGTCCATAGATAACCTGGTCTACCTGAACTAATATTCTGTCTGAATTCCCTTCTTTTCAGAGTCCCTCTTCCTTTTGTCAGCAAACAACTCTCTCTCCCTCCGACCTGCTATCTGTGTCCTACAGAAGCCTTGAACCTACACTATGGGAAGTGGTACCTCAACCCAACATCACTTTGCTTTCCAGAATGCAGAGAAAGGTATGTGTTTCCCATCCCCCAAACCAGCTGTAGGTATCCCAAAGCCTACAGTGGATAGAGAAGGTCTTCTCAGAATGGAAGAAGGAACCATTATATGTCTCCTCAGGCAACTCTTGAAAATCAGCTTCTCCTCCTTATGACGAGACCGCCAGAATGTCAGCTGAATATCTTAGGAGCTGATGAGCTATATTTGACCGAGTTAAAGTGTTGTCCCCTAGGGGTTACCCCAAATTATACATGCACCAGTCAATGAAATACCATTGGGCAATTAGCAGATGAAGGAGCATTTCAGGTGGAGGCTTCGGTATGTATAAGGGTCATGAGGTAGAAAAGCGCAAGTCGTGTTCGAGGAACTGAATGGTCTGATGCGAACGAGAGGGAGGATGGCATGACATGAGGCTGTCAAGGTAGGCAGAGCCCAGATCGCTCAGGGTCTGTAAGATTTTAACTTTTTCCTAAAGGCATGAAGAACCATTGAAGAATTCAAAATAGGGAGTTTAGAGTAACATACACACATTTAAAGATTTAAAGACCTCCGGCTTCTGTGAAGGAGGGATCAGAGGGAGTAAGAGTAGAAGGAGGAACAGTCCACGGGCCACTAAAGTCGTCTAAGCGGAAGATGATGATACCTTGGTCCAGAGTCTGGGCAGCTGAGATGGAGAGAAGAGGGTGAAGCCCAACAACGGTCAGGAGGTCGAAGTGACAGGATCCAGCTGTGGATGTACGGGGTGAGGGAGAGGATGGATCAAGAGAGACTTCTGTTGGGGCGCCTGGGGGCTCAGTCTTTAAGCGTCTGCCTTCGGCTCTGGTCATGATCCCAGGGTCCTGGGATGGAGCCCTGCATCGGGCTCCCTGCTCAGTGGGAAGCCTGCTTCTCCCTCTCCCATCCCCCCTGCTTGTGTTCCGTCTCTCTCTGTCAAATAAGTAAGTTTTTACAAAAATCTTTAAAAAAAAAAGAAAGAAAGACTTCCGGTTTCCTGGCTAGCAAGACAGCGCAGGAATTAATGTCAGTTACTGACATCAAGACAGCAGAGGAGAACCAAGTCTAACTAGAGGGAAGACGAGGCGCTCGTCCATGTTAGGGTTGAGGCATCCATGAGACATGCAGGTAGATGTACCGAGAAGGTGGTGCCTGTTCACATCTGCATTTTGGAGGCAAGTGGGCTGGAGGGATATGGCCTGGAAGGCATCAGAATGTTATGTGCTCACTGAGACTATGGGGCCCCCGAAGTACCCTGGAGGGAGAGTAAAGACAGATCAGAGATCAGAGCTTAGGACAGAGCCACGAAGGACGCCCGGGCTTGAGCACCAGGTCTAAGAGCATGAGTCAGCGAAGGAGGCTGCGGAGAGGCAGCCAAAGCTGTAGGAGGAAAGCAAGGGGAACAGTGACAACACTTGTTGTCTTGGCTTCAGCATCTCCGTAAGCTCATGGCATCCTTGCTGTCTCGCTTCACAATATGTCCCAGGGTCATTTGCACCTTCTTGGCCCCGGGAGTAGCTGCTACTTTAGGGTGTGGGATGTTCATTGCTTCCTGGTTGGCCTACACCTTTCTATACCTTTTCAGTGAACAAATCCAGAAAACATGTATTATTTGGAGGAAAAAACCCACCATGAGCAATTAATATTCAAGAACACAATATTTTTACTTAACAGCCTCGATATTGTATCTATCACTTTATTAAAAATCCTTTTTCCTAGTGACATTAAAGTAGTGTTATTTATCCTACCATATATAAATAATAGTTTCAGAATACTAGCAGTGCTGTTATAAACAATGTGATCCCTGAAAATTCTTTAAGATTTCTTTGAAGTTCTTTTTGTCCTTTGGATACATTCACTAGGGATGTACACATTATTGAATTCTCAAGCATTTGAAATAACTCCCGTCTATGTTTCTAACTTATGTAAGGTTAGATTCACTTGTTTAACATTCGCTTTTTTGAGAGAGAGAGAGAGAGAGCGAGCGAGCGTGTGTGCGTTGTGGGGGAGGGGAAAAGGCCGAGGGAGAGAGAATCTTGAGCAGGCTCAGTGCTCAGCTTGGAGACCGACACCGGCTCAATCTCACCACTCTGGGATTATTACCTGAGCCAAAATCAAGACTTGAATGCTTAACTGACTGAACCACCCAGGCACCCCTAAACTTTTGCTTTTTATCTTTGGGGATTGATTTACTGTTCACTTTGCTTTAAATTTCTTTTATAACTTTGTAAAGCATTTATATAATTCCTGTCCCAATTATCTGTTGCTGCATAACAAACTATCCCAAAACTTAGTGGCTTAGGACAACCATTTTCTCTGCCCGTGATTTTGTGGGTCTGGAATTTGCAAAGGGCCCAGATGGGTGGTTTGATTCTCTGGGTAGCTGGGCCTGGAGGCTCTTGTTCTTTTTTTTTTTTTTTTTTAGATTTTGTTTAGATTTTATTTTTTTATTAGAGGAAGAGAACACATGAGCAGGTGGGAGAGACAGAGGGAAAGGGAGAAGCAGACTCTCCCTGAGCAGGGAGCCTGACACAGGCCTGGATCCCAGGACCCGGAGATCATGACCTGAACCAAAGGCAGATGCTTAACTGACTGAGGCGCCCAGATACCCCTAGAGATTTTAATTGTAAAGTAATCTCAGCACCCAGCGTGGAGCTCAAAGTCCCAGCCCTGAGATCAAGAATTGCATGCTCTCGGGGTGCCTGGCTGGCTCAGTTGGTGGAACATGTGACTTTTGATCTCAGGGTTGTGAGTTCAAGCCCCACACTGGGCATGGAGCCTACTTTAAAAAAAAAAAAAAAAGGAAGGAAAAAAAAGACAAAAAAAGAGTCGCATGCTCTACTGACTACGCCAGCCACGCACCCCTGGAGGCTTACTTCTACGACAGCTGTTTATTTGCTGTCCGGTGCCCTGGTGCCCCGTGGGCCCTGCCTCTCTCCACGTGGTTGCCTCGTTCTTAACACGGAGTCTCAACAGCCGGGCCCATCTGTAACTTGTACCTCGGGTCTAGCACACAAAGCTGGAGCAAGAGGAGCCCCCGTGTGTTAGACTGTTCTATTGGGAAGGAGGGGGCGGAGGGTCTTGGACTCTCCTGCACCCCACGGCCCCCATCTCTCAGTTAAAGGGAACCCAGCCCCCTGACAGGTCTGGGCGGGAGAGAAAGGTAAGAAGAGGCATCGCCTGCTCTCTCAGCCCCAAGCAGTCGAGCAAGACTGAGGGTAGAAATGCATCTAGTTGGCAGCCCTTGCCTGCAGACGTTGAAGCAAGGTGTTAGCAAAGAACGTTGTCACAGAGCCGGGGTGGCCCCGATACTCCCCGGTATCGCTTCCCCTTCGCTGCATATGAGAATCCTGTGCGGAGCTCGTGAAACCTGGAGGTCCCTGGGGGCCCTGCCGAGAGTCTAATGCCGTAGGTCTTGGCGAGGTCCAGGTGGCCGTGCTTCCCTTCGGTTTCTAGAAGGTCTGTAGCACTCACTCCGGACGTTGCCTTCTCTGCTCCAAACACGGATTTACAGAGGTCAGTCCGTAGAGCGTCAGCCTCATCACTTAGGGTTTGGTAAGTGCCTTTCAGAAGTAGCTACCGTTTGACATTTTGGGTCATAGGAAGTCACGTTCGGCTCTGCTTACGTTCCTCCCTGGTTCTCCTTTCCCACTCCCCCGGCGACGTT
Organism: Martes martes; assembly: GCF_963455335.1. NCBI lineage: Eukaryota > Metazoa > Chordata > Mammalia > Carnivora > Mustelidae > Martes > Martes martes. The sequence goes on along the minus strand of NC_137889.1, from coordinate 199,327,323 downwards.
CCTCCTAGGGAAATCAGCCCCAATTCTATTAGCTCCCTAATGCAAGCTAAATATATTAAATCAATCTGTCTACTGCTCACGAGGTTGACCTGAATTAACCTGCAGGGTTTCCTTTTTAATCCCGCTTTACCCACAAATACTCCATTCATCACCGCTGGCACATTCAGGCCCAGGAGCTTAAGAAGAACGTCGTTATTTATGTGAACAGCTGCTCTCTTCTCTCGACCCCGGGGCCTGAAGCTCACGGGGGAAAAAGGAAGCCTCCCCGTGCCACCCTGTGGACGCGGTCACCCAGCACAGGTCCAGGCAGAAGGAGAAGCCCAAAGGCAGATCTGACAGTCAGTGCGGTCACCCGAGTATCACGACAGGGACACTAGCAGCCCACAGCTGTCACAAGTCTGGGGATAGCAAGCACACAGCCCAGCAAGCACTTGCTGCCACCCAGCATGCTAGGCGGTCATCTGTGTGTTCTTTGTTTGTTTTCCCCAGTCCCCTAGTCCATCCCCCTTTCCAGATGGGGACACTGAGTCCCAAGAAGGTGAAATTCCTGGGAAGCCACATAGCCGATGAGGGCATTTCCAGGCCTAGAACCCAGGACATCTGATATCCAGTCTTTTATTATAATGTCACAGTGTCCCCCCAGTCTGTTATTATAATGTCACAGTGTCCCGCCAGTCTGTTATTATAATGTCACAGTGTCCCCCCCAGTCTGTTATTATAATGTCACAGTGTCCCCCCACCTTCCACCACTGCATTATCTCACTCTTCAGGGATGCCTCACGCTTGAAACCTCCCAGGTTGCCTTTCTTGAGAATCCTGGCAACCCAACCTTTCCACCTCTACACTTAGCGTTTTCGGCAAAAAGTAGGAATGCCACTAAACCTCCGACGATAGTATGACCACGAGGTAAGGATGAAGGCGGGGTGGGGGGTGGGAACGGGGAAAAGAGCCTCCCAGCCAGCGGTAAGGCAAACCCTCCCTACTGGCAGCAATGGCAAGCTCTTTCCCATCGTCTTGCCCCCACGTTACAGCAGGAGAGGGGCCCCTCGCCTCCCCGCTGGCCCGGGGAGTCCCGGCTCACAGGCTCGCTCCTCCATCCCTGTCACAGCCTTCCGGGCAGCAGCCCTCATCCAGAGATGGTACCGGCGCTACATGGCGCGCCTGGAGATGAGGCGGCATTGCACCTGGCGCATCTTCCAGTCCATAGAGTACGCCGGACAGCAGGACCAGGTCAAGGTGCGGTGGGATGGGGGGACGGGTGACCGGCGCTCTGTCTTCCAGCCCAGGGGCCCCGGGGGTGCGGCTGATCCCCGCCCCCCCGCCCCCCGCTTCTCTTTGCGCTCATCTCTGAAGCCGAGTCTCTGCTTCTCCCGCAGCTCCATGACTTCTTCAGCTACCTTGTGGATCACTTTACCCCCAGCAGCAACCACGAGCGTGAGTAGAGCTGCCATGCGGCACATCCTCCTGTCTCGGGGTTGTAGATATCAGACGGAAGGGGGTGGCCGAGGGGGCACAGACCCGGTGACAGCCAGGGAGCGAGCAGGGAGGCTGACGAATCAATGGCAGCTTCTGGGTTCTTCCAGGAGCACACCCAGAGGCAAGAGTAGGAATTCAGGGACTGGAAAGCCGGCAATAAAGTGCGTGGGGGTGGGGGGGCTCCTAAGCCAGCAACTCAGTGTGCCTGGGAAACAGTGCAAAATGCACGCCTTGGAATGACCCCGCCGAAGGTGGCAACTAGAGTCTCCGTTTGTCAACTCCCGAGGCTCCCTGGTTGAAGGCTGCTGGGCAGGAGGGATCAGAAAGGTTGTTAATTCTGCAGCGTTTCTGGCCCACCGAGCTCCCAGGCCAGAGATGGCAGAGGCTGGAGGTGGACCCTTGCCGGGAGGGCCTGGAAGTTCTAATGGCTTCTGCCACACTCACTGTGTGCACCAGAAATGCCTGTGAGGTTTTTTTTCCCCCACCAGGCTTTTCCTTTTGCTTTTGCTTACAAGCCTCGGCTCCTAAATTTCTGTTCTTTCTAAGTCTGACAAATCGCCATCTTTTAAAATAAAAGTCAAAGGGATTTGACATAAAAGCATAACTTCGGGGCACCTGGGTGGCTCAGTGGGTTAAGCCTCTGCCTTCGGCTCAGGTCATGATCTCAGGGTCCTGGGATCGAGCCCCACATCGGGCTCTCTGTTCAGCAGGGAGCCTGCTTCCCCCTCTCTCTCTGCCTGCCTCTCTGCCTACTTGTGATCTCTGCCTGTCAAAATAATAAATAAAATCTTTAAAAAAAAAAAAAGCATAACTTCTTCCTTCTGCCCACCTGAATCTGTTGTCACTTTCCCGTCCCTTTCTCCTCTCTGGAGTTGTTGCTGATGCCAGACTGGCCCCCTCCACGTCCAGCATTATCCAGGGTCAGACTGTGTTGCCCATGGACTGCCCATCTGATGGCAAGTTGGTCTCCCCTCCCTGTCCTGACCAGGAGACTTCCTGAACCGTATGTTCACTGAGGAGAGATTCCCCCAGGACGCTGAGATGGAGAAACCCAGCGACTACGAATCTATAGAGGTCCCAGACAATTACACAGGGCCACACCTCTCCTTCCCGCTCCTTCCCGGCCATGCGACTGCCCTGCTAGAAGCTTTCAGACTGAAACAAGTAAGCTCGGTCCGGGGCACCTGCGTCTCCACCAACTCCACGTGGGATGTAGAGGGAGGCCAGACCCAAAAGAAAAGGAGTAGTTCTGGGTTTAGGGTGTTGGTGTCATGGCGCCACTAGAGAGAGTCCGTGCCCCCTTTGCTTGGCCAGGACCTTGTGAAGTCAAGAAGCCAGTTTTTATGCACTGAAAACCTCACCTCCGAACCATGTAATCTTTCTTTGCTCGCACATCCCACAGACAATTACTGAGCACTGCTGTGTGCGGGCCCTGTTCTGGGCACGGGGCACCACAGCAATGAGCAACACAGACACACATTCCTGCCTTCGTGGGGCTTAAGTTCCGGGGCGGGGGGGAGACAGACAACTGGTAACAAAATAACAAATAAGTAGGTTCTGTAGTATATTAGAAGGCAATTAGAGCTGTGTAAAAGAGTAAGTTCTAGGTAGGAGAGACGTCAGTTTATTGAGTCATCTTGGAAGGCGCCGTGGAAAAGGTGGTTTCCGAGCCAAGGTCAAAGGTGGTAAGGAAATGCACCATGGGGATGTCTCCAGAAAAATGTTCTAGGCAGAGAGAACAGATGGAAAGGCCACGAGGCAGGACCTTGCCTGGATGGCTTGGGGACCTCAGGAAGGCGGCTGTGGCTGGTGAGGAGGGGTCAGGGAGGACAGGGGATGGGGGAAGAGAAGGGGGGTGTGTGGGCTCTTCTTCTCAAAGAGATGGGAAGACATTGGGCATCGGAATGACGCAATCTGGCTTGCTTTTTAAGACAATCATTCTGTTTTCTGAATAGAGGGTAGGGAGCAAGGGTAGAGGTAGGGAGACCAGTCAAGGTCCCGCCATGCTCCAGGCAAAAGGTGACAGTGGCTTGAAACCCTGGTGGTAGAGGCAGAGGTGGTGAGAACTGGTCAGATTCTGATTCTACGCCGGATTCCAGCCCTTTCTTCGCCTCCTCATTGCGGGAGGAGCTGGGATGGTTTTCCCTGTGAGGTCAGGATTGCTCGGTACCGTGGACATGCGTGCAGGTGCTCATACCTCGCTGAGACAAGGCCTCCCTCCCGTGGAAGGCAAGGAAGGCTTTCGTGGAGTTGGCAGGAAAGAGGAGATCAGCTCAGTATTTGGAGATGATGGAAAGCAGGAAGCAGAGCAGAAAGGTGAAAAAGAGAGGACCCAGGCATGGGGTCCCAGCGTCCCTCTTGGGGTCTCGGGTGACTGGAGTCAGCAGGCGGGGAGAGCGAGGCGCAGGTCGCGGCAGGGGTGTCAGCATGGCTCCGTTCCCTCCCTCCCCTCCCTCCCCTCCCTCCCTGTAGCAGCTGCACGCTCGCTACGTCTTGAACCTTCTGCACGAGACCAGGAAACACCTGGTGCAGCTGCCGAACATCAACCGGGTCTCCACCCGGTACAGCGAGGAGGTCACCGTGTGCGGTAAGCGCCGGCCCGAGCTGGCTGCACGCGGTGGACGCGAGCGGGAGAGCCCAGGACCGGGAGGGGTGGGGCGGGGGGGGGGTAGGCTGCAGGGGGTCTGCGCGGACAGCGCTCGCGCATGCGCTCCGAGTCTGCGGAAACAGGCGGTGCAGGTGCCGCGGAGGGCTGCGGGGCCGGAGGGCGCGGGCTCTGCTTTCCCAGGCGAGGCGGCCCCTTCCACCCACAGAGGGTCTCCCGCCAGAGAGAAATCCCGTCTGTCGCGATTCTTTCCACGTCCGGAGGTTTTCAGTGATGGCGACACACCTGGTGGGGACCGATGTCCGCCGTCGTGGGGGATGCGGACTATAGGACACCCGATGGTCACTTGGCTCTCCGAGGCCCCCACGCAACCTGCACTTGGGTCTTGCTTGCCCCGGAATGTTCTTTAATTTTTAAAATTAATTTCCAACGTTTGAAGGTTGGAGGATTTCATATTAAAATACAGATTTCCAACATCTGTTGAAAACTCTCCTAACCCGGGCCCATAAGTGAGTGACGGTTTCCTACCTCGGGTCGGGCAGGAACCTCTCCAGGTCTCACCGGACTGGGCAGCCCTGCCCTCTTCTGTCCTAGCTTTGCTTCCTTTACCCTTTATGATAGTCCCGTAGAAAGCCAGCACTGTGTTTTCTGATTTCAATATTAACTATCCCCGCAGCAGGGGAAATTAATATTTATCCTTGTCTTACATACGGAAAAATGAGTGACCATCGCTTTGTCAGATTTTTCTGGGTATTTCCCTTTTTGTAGTAAAAATGAGACCCAGTGGTAAGGACCCATAGAAACTGATGTTCTCTTTCTATCTTTGTTAGGAGACTTACATGGCCAGCTGGATGACTTAATATTTATATTTTATAAGGTAGGAATGTTTAAGATCCTGTCTTGCTCTGAGGCTTACTCTGGATGTTCAAATACAGTATCTATTAAACAAATGCTTAAGTATTGCTTGGATTTTTAAAATATTATTTTAAATTATTAAAAAAGAACACATAGTAGCAAATACATAATAGAAAAGATAGCACTGTATTATATTTTAGTATGCTTTTGTAAACTGTTTTAAAAGTCTAGGGTTAATAGGGGCGCCTGGGTGGCTCAGTCGTTAAGTGTCTGCCTTCAGCTCAGGTCATGGTCCTGGGGTTCTGGGTTTGAGCCCCGCATGGGGCTCCCTGCTCAGTGGGAAGCCTGCTTCTCCCTCTCCCACTCTCCCTGCTTGTATTCCCTTTCTTGCTATATCTCTCTCTCTGTCAAATAAATAAATAAAATCTTTTAAAAAAAGATCTGAGGTTAGTAAAGAGAACAAATCATTATTTAGTGATTGATTTCCTTTTTTCCAAATAAAGAAAATTGGAGCGCCTGACTGGCTCAGTCGTTAAGTGTCTGCCTTCAGCTCAGGTCATGATCGCAGGGTCCTGGGATCGAGCCCCGCATGGGACTCCCTGCTCCTGGCTCAGCTGCTTCTTCCTCTGCCTCTCTTCTCCCCCCTCCCCCAGCTTGTGCTCTCTCTCTCTTGCTCACTCACTCTCAAAATATAAACAAAATCTTAAAAAAAAAGGTGATTATCAAAGCACCTGAAAGCTCTTTTCCTATCCATTTTTAGTTATAAAATGCAGAACATGTAACAACATAGATGAATGTTCTACTAATGTAATGTTACTTTATATATGCTGTGCTTCCCAAAGCATCTTCCTACTTAATGTTTGGTTTAATCCTGAGGAATGTGACAGCTATTGTTGTTATTACTAAAGATATCGTGGCCAGGAGTTCCTGGGTGACTCAGTAGGTTGAGTGTCTGACTCTTGATTTGGCTCAGGTCATGGTTTCTGGGTTATGAGATTGAGCCCCGAGTTGGGTTCAGCACTCAGTGGGGAGTCGGCTTAAGATTCTCTCTCTGCCTCTCCTGTCCCTTCCCCTGCTCATGGGTGTGTGTGCTCTCTCTCTCTCTCTCTCTCAAATAAATGAAAACATCTTAAAAAAAAAAAAAAAGATGCTGTGGCCAAAACTTAAAACTGGCCTTTGGATCACAAGTTTAGCATCCTTTGCCCATACCACATGGCAAGACTCTGGCTTTGTGAAAGCACTTATTTTGATGAGGATGTCAAAACCTCAGCCCTGCTAGAAAGGAACTGTAAAACCAGTAAAAAAATACTCCCAGCTTTAGTTGACAATTCACATTTGGAGGAGAGCCAGAAAACACAGAATTCGTTCAATTCAATCTGACGTTGACTGTCAAATACACACCGGCTCGTCTTAATTTCCTATTCCCTTCCTCTGTTGCTGGCTCTCGGACTCGTCTTCTCATCGGGAAGAATGGCCTCCCGTCGCCAGAGAGGGCCTACGTCTTCAATGGTGACTTCGTGGATCGAGGCAAGGATTCAGTAGAGATCCTGATGGTTCTTTTTGCCTTCATGTTGGTCTACCCAAAAGAGTTCCATCTTAACCGAGGAAACCATGAGGACTATATGGTGAACTTACGGTAACAAACTAAACACGCTCGGGTATTTGATGTTTGCCTGTGAGTACGTAAAAAGTTATTTTCTTAGAGCTTCTGAGGTGTTAGGTGCCTTTTAAAAGCAGTTTTCCAATTTTATAAAGGAATACACAATGTCTGACATTTAGAGTATTTCTTTAAAACTTACACATTATCCTACTCCTAATAAAACCATTAAATGTTTTTCACATATCCATACTCTTTAGAAAAGGTAAGAAATACAGATAAGCAAAAGGATGAAAATAAAAGTATCCCATAATCTCCTGAACTGAGATAATGCTACAATTGTAAGCATTTTGGCCATTATTCCTCAGTCTCTTTCTGTGTATTTAAGTATATGTATATAGAATATGAATTTTTATAAACATCAAGCTATATAACATGACTATTGTCACTGATACAATATCTGTTTTTTGCTTCTAAATCTAGATATGGCTTTACCAAGGAAGTGATGCATAAATATAAGGTGGGCGACCTTTAAACGCAAAAATTTCTTAGTTCAGATATGTGGAGTGCATCATTTGAACTTTAATATCTTCCTAATATCATTTTCCAGACACATGGCAAGAAAATACTGAGAGCACTGCAGGATGTTTTCTGTTGGCTTCCTCTGGCCACGCTGGTTGATGAGAAAGTCCTGATTCTTCATGGCGGAGTGTCAGACATGACTGACCTGGAGCTTTTGGCTAAACTAGACAGGCACAAGGTACTGATTGAGTAATGAAGTAGTGCGTATTTCACCATAATTTAACCCGGTTAATAATAATAACAACCCAGTTGGTAATCATTTAATCCAGTCTCACGGGCGCATAAAACAAATGTTGTCTTGCATGCTGACTCTGGGTGACTAATAAGGGCTATTAAGAGAAGCCATTAAACCATTCAAAAGAGAAAGATTAGGAGTCCACATCTGGGGGCAAGGAGCAAGTATGCTGTGATCCATTATGAGGTTTGCTATGGACGCGAGAGTGGGGAGTGGCAACGAGAGCCTTCTATTTGCCATCCCTGATCTAGACAGTTCTAATACCCCTCCAGCACTGCACGTGGAGAGCCTCCATTTCTCAAATAACTCAGTTAAACTCAACCAATGTGTGTGAGTGCCTACTTCATGCAGGGAGGATACTACTGGCAGATAGATGAAGATCAATTCCAAATTAAACTCAACAGCTATGTTTTTTTTTAAAGAATTTATTTATTTAACAGAGAGAGAGAGATCACAAGCAGGCAGAGAGGCAAGCAGACAGAGAGGGGGAAGCAGGCTCCCTGCTGAGCAGAGAGCCCAATGCGGGGCTCGATGCGGGGCTCGATCCCAGGACCCTGAGATCATGACCTGAGCCTAAGGCACAGGCTTAACCCACTGAGCCAGCCAGGTACCCCAACAGCTGTGTTTAAAGTGCTTACTTTGTGCAGGGAAAGAGGTAGGGGAGATGCAGAGATAACCAGAGATGCTGCCTCCCGAGGGAGTTCACAAGCACCAGCAGGAGGAGGGAATGAGAGACGAAATCCACTGAACTCCAATATGCACGTCTCTATTTTCTGCTGCACTTTGGAAGTAAAAATTTAGAAAACAAAGATTTCATTTTCTTTTAAGCACAGGCTCTTGTATTTGAATGGTGTCTTATGGTTTCTGGTACTCCAACTGCCCCTTTCCACACGCAGGAATCCCTATGGCAATATCCTTGACAACATTCATCCAAGCAGTTCCAAAGACAGAGAACTCTTTACCACCAAGCCAGTGTGCTTTGGGCAACTCTAATTAATCTAAGTCTGTATTATATGAGACATAAACGAAAGAGCATAGCTTTGGAATCAGACAAACCTGGGTTTGAACCTTGGAGCATGCACGTCGTAGCTGGTAAGGCAGCTTCATTTTACTAGATTATCCAAGAACCAAGCCTTCTTATGTCTTGTTACTCTGCTATCCTTAGGGTGTCTTTTCCCATGCCCTCATCTTTGCAGGCCAAGGTGGCTTGCCACCACATCTGTGTTCCAAGCAATAGGGTAGAGGAAGGAAGGGGACAAACATTTTCCTGCCCTTTAAAGACACAGGAAAGAAGTTGCATACATCTCTTCTGCTCTCATGCCGTTGCTGAGAAAATAGTTCCATGACTACACCTTGTCGGAAGGGAGGCTGGAAATGCAATCTTCTTTCTGGTTGGCCACACGCCTGGCACAAAAGTTGGGGTTTCCATTCCTATGGCAAAGAAGGGGAAAATAGATTTGGGGGAGTGGTAGTCTGCCACACAGATACTGAAGTAGGGAAATATGTTCTTTTTTCCTTGAGTAGACGTGGCAAGTGGTTACGCCACGGTCCATGCAGTTGGATAGATATGGAAAAAAATTCTGTTTCTCCTACTTATAGAATATTACCTTGAAAAAGTTATTTATTATAACTTCAGTTTCTGAATGTATCCTATAGGAATATGAGTGACTATATCCTAGGTGTTTGGAGGATTAAATGAAAATGTGTGTGCATGGGCTTTACAAAATTTGAACTTAGGTGGAAATGGTATTAACTACATTTGGCTGAAGTGACAGAAAACTTCAAATGACAATGGCTTAATGATTATCTCTTCCTTCTGTGAATAAACACCGGAAGCAAGCAGTCCGGGGCTGGTGGAGTAATACCGCGGAGGCACTAGCCCCGTTGCCTGCCTTCTTGTTGCTCCCCCATGTGGCACCATGGCCCAGTATGGCTACCTGAGCTCCTGCCATTGTGACCATGTTCCAGCAGCATAAATTAGAGAGTAGAAGAAAGGCATGTTTCTTCTCTTTAAGGACATTCAGGTGTACACAAAATTTTTGTTCCGAAATTATTTCTGTTCAGAATTTTGTCATATATTAACATTTAGCTGAAAGGCAGGTTGGAAAGTGTATTTTTCATTCCAGGTAGCATCTGTAAGAATCTGGGTTTGTACTTCTAAGGCAGAAGAGTGGACAGGTGTTAGGTAGCCACACACTGCCTTGGTCTGTCCCTGTTGCCCCCCCCAACTTTTCATGCACACCCTGCTTTGCACACGTAGGGCCATGTTCATCCCCTCCCCAGGGGAGTCCACACTCCGTTAGTCTCATGCAATAATTGCGTCCAGTCCAGGGTTTCTGGATTCAAGTCCAATCTGTCAAGGTCTGGCTATGGCTCCTTGTGGTCTGGTTACTATAAGATGAGATGCGTGTCCCTGCACCCACAGACTCAGTACTGGAAGGGGAAAGGATAACTCCTTAGCAGAGAGGGAAGAGGGGGCGCCTGCAGCATTTTCAACAGCTTCCTCCAAAAATCCTCATTATAAATCCCATCTCTGCTTCTCCATAATCTCAACCGTTTCATGTTCTTCATGGAGGAGAGGGGCCCAAGAGGCCTAAAAGTAGCTCTCAGTACTTCCTTTGTCAATTCTGCATGATGTCTGGTACCTCACTTTTTTTAAATTCAAACATTCTGTTCCGCATCTATGTCGGAGGTAGAGGGAGCAAGTCAGGATAAAGCAGATGATCTCATGGGAGGAGTCACATTTAATGCATCCAGGAGAAGTAGAGACTTTGGCAAGTTTTGCTGAAGAATGGTTTCTTTTCTGTAGCTTAGCAAAAAGCTACCTTCCTAATAGTTGGTTTGCAAAGCTCTGGGGAGGGGGGATGTCACCATCTGTACTGAGTGCAGGGATCCCCTGGGAGGGAAACATGGAAGTGGGAGCCCCGGAGTCGGCTGTCTGGACTCAGTCCTGATGATGTTTCAGTGACCCTGTGCCTCCCGTTTCTCATCCGGACTATAAATGAGGATATCACGGCGGGGGGAGGGGCTCATCAATGAATTCCCGTAAAATCATGAATGACGATGCAGTCTCATAACAGTGGCGTGAGCCAGTGAATTCATGGTAAGTGCCCCGCATAGCGCCTATTTAAAAAGGGCCCAATACATATAAAGGCTGTTATTCTCCTTAAATATCATTTATCGATGCCTCTTGACGGCAGATGATAACATCCTTAAAATAAAGTCACCCAAGGGTGGACAGGGGTGGGACTGCTTTCTGGCCTCACAAGGAGAGGAGGAGGGGTTACTACTCCATTCACACTTGGTGGCCTTTCACTCTCCATGCCCGGGGCTCAGCTGCGTAGGAAGTCATTAGGGCTTGTCCAGAGTTAGAGGACACCTCTGTTCTGTTCCCCTCCGTCTGGATTCCTCTCGAAACATCATGCAGGTTCTGCTGCCCTTCTCCGAGTGTCCTTTGTCCTCGCCCTAGGCCAGTCCACACCAAGACACGGCTTCCTTGGATCAGAGTCCTTATATCGACGTACAGAAAGTTCTCGTTCTTGGGTCGTGCGCGCGCAGAGAGTTGCCGTTGTGGCCCAGACCTCTGTCGTGGATATCCTTGCAATGGTGTGTCCCCTGGTTTCCACCGGGGCCCTCAGGCACGCCAGGAACGGTGGCCAGATGCCGCAGCTCTGCTCTGGGGCCTGACCCCTCTCTTGCCCGTGATCAGAGTTCTTTGAGCTCGTGATTCCGTAGTCAACCTGGTCCCGGCGCCGTGATGCCTCCGAGCCAGTGACAGGGACAAACTCAGTCTCTTTGGTTGAAGAATCTCTTTCCAGTTAGGTCCAGGCTGACCAGGGCTGCGCCCGTCCGCCTCCTTCCTCGACAGAGAAGAGCATCCCCGTGGGAGGCCGAGAAGCGCTGCCTCGCCCCAGCCACGCGCCCAGCGCTTCCCACGGGCCGCGCGTCCTGTCCTGCGGCAGCGCCGGGGCAGCGCCGGGACAGCGCCGGGACACTCCCCGCAGGCGCGCCCGCACCGACGCGCCCTTTCCCGTCCCGGACTCACACGCTCTGGGCTCCTACAGGAAACAGGGGCCGCGCTTGGGATTTCTCCACTTACTGTGGTGAAGACCCGGTTTTACACATTTCCAGTTGGTCACAGATCAGAACTTTTCTGAGGTTCAGTCCGCAGGAGATACTAGAGAGAGGAAATGCACGCGAGCAAAATGCAGGCCCGCGGGTCGCGCCGGGCCGTCGCGGCGGCGTCCGACCGCCCCGGCCTTTCTCGAGGCTTCCCCGAGCCCTGGGCGCCCGCGGCTGGGGGCCGGGACCGGCGCCGGCGTGTGGCCCCGCGAGGGGCGCTGACCGGGGAGGCCGGGCCGGGCCGGGGGGGGGGGCACCCAAGCAGCCTGCTCCGGGGTCGTCCCAGCGTCCGCATCTTCTCTGGACACTTTCAGATCGTCTCCACCCTGAGGCGCAAAACGAGGAAGGAGAAGGGGAAACCGGCGCCGAAGAAGGCGGGCGCGGCGCGGCCCACCCCGTGGTTCCTGCCCGAGAGCCGCGCCGCGCCCGCCTCGCCCCTGCGCCCGGGCTCCGGCGGGGCGCCCCGAGCCGGCCGCTCCTCCAGCCTTCCCTGCGGCGGCCCCGCGGCTCCGGAGCCGGCCCGGCGGGCGCGGCGCTCCGTGGACCTGGCGCTGCCCGGGTGCCCGCAGCAGGGGGCCAGCGCGCCGAGCGGGGCGCAGGGGGAGCCGCTGGGAGCCGCGCCGGAGGCCGACTCGGAAGCCCGCGAGCCGCCCGAGCCCACCCGGGAGGAGTGGAAGCAGGTGGGTGGGGGCGGGGCCGCTCCGGGCCGGTGGGGGGGGGGAGGCGGGGCCGCTCCGGGCCGGTGGGTGGGGGCGGGGCCGCTCCGGGCCGGTGGGTGGGGGCGGGGCCGCTCCGGGCAGGTGGGGGGAGGCGGGGCCGCTCCCGGCCGGTGGCGGGGGGGCGGGCGGGGCTTTCCGAAACCCGAGCGGGTCTCTTCTCTCCGTGTAAATGAGGGCATTTCCCCCACCTCCTGCCCTCCCCCGCTGGGGCGAGGACACCCCGGATGGTGTTAGTATTCGCCTCACGGCTCCCAGGTTTTAGTTTCACAGAGGAGGGGGCGCTGCGCGGGTGGGCTCTGTTGCCTGAGCAAACCTGGTTTAGTGACCCGCCTCCCTGGGGCCGGGGGTAACCAGGACCTAACTGGAGGCTGTTGTGATGTTTTGTTTTGCTTTTAATTTGACAGAGATCACAAGTAGACGGAGGGCAGGCGGGGGCGGGGCGGGGGCGGGGCGGGGGAGGGGGGGGGAAGCAGGCTCCCCGCTGAGCAGAGAGCCCGATCCCAGGACCCTGAGACCATGACCCGAGCCGAAGGCAGAGGCTTTAACCCACTGAGCCCCCCAGGCGCCCCTGTTTTTGGTTTTGGTTTTGGTTTTGATTATGTTACGTTAGTCACCGTACAGTACAGCATTAGTATTTGATGCAGTGTCCCACGATTCATTGTTTGCATATAACTCCCAGTGGTCCCTGCACTCTGTGCCCTCCTTAATACCCATCACCAGGCTCACCCATCCCCACACCCCTCCCCTCTGAAACCCTCAGTTCGTTTCCCGGAGTCCACAGTCTCTCCTGGTTCGTCTCCCCCTCCGATTTCCCCCCCTTCATTTTTCCCTTCCTTCTCCTAATGTCCTCCATGCTATTCCTTATGAGTCACAAATAAGTGAAACCATATGATAATTGACTCTCTCTTCTTGACTTATTTCACTCAGTTTAATCTCCTCCAGTCCCGTCCATGTTGATACATGTTGGGGATTCATCCTTTCTGGTGGAGGCACAATACTCCATTGTATATATGGACCACATCTTCCTTATCCATTGGTCTGTCCAAGGGCATCTCGGCTGTCATTGTGGACATTGCTGCTGTTTTGTTTTTAATGTGTCCGAAAGATGGCTACTGTGCCTGGAGGCCAGACGGGTTAGGTGAGCAGCTCCCGTGAACCCTGTTGCCAAGGCAATGAAAGGCTTTTCCAGAATCTCCAGAAATGTGTCACAGAGCCGCCCCCACTGCAGGGGAGACTGGGAAGCAAGGGTTCGGCGAGGCCCATCACAGGAGTTCTGTTAGCAGGAAGGACGAGGACGATGAATACAGAGCAGGCCCTCACAGTGCTCGCCCAGCCAGGACCCGGCGGCGGCGTGGAGGGCACGTTTCAGCGGGGGGCAAGGCTGGGGGTGGGGGGCTTATAATCCATGTGCGAGATCACGTGGTAGGCGTGTGTTAGGAGCACTATGGGAACTTGCTCGTGTTCAACCATTTCTGACCTATAATCCTGGCTGTTGTTTATGGTTCATCCAATAAAGAAAAGGAGAGAATTCAGAATTAGGTAAGAGCTAAAATTAGCAGATTTCAGATTGATTGGACGGTCGGTGGTGAGAAAAGGGAGTCGCAGCTGACTCCGAGGCGGGAAACCTCAGAGAGAAAGAAGGCATGCGCTCTGAGCTATCCACCCCGGGCTTCAACATCATTGTCGAACAAACTTTTAAAATAAATGCAAATCTCTCCTTTTGCAAAATGTGACTCAATGATAATGTTCCCATATTTACAAATCAAATGCATTTTTCCCTCAAAAGTACATTTAGAAAGTATTGGGTGTCAACAACCAAAATACACCCATTATTTCATGTAAGTTATAGAAGATTGGCCATCAGTGTTTTCCTGAATAGTAACAAAAGGGCAGAACCTGAATTGCTAGACACGTTGTTCAGCTCTTCTGCAAATTCTTTTGAGAGAATTCTCTTCTGCGATGACTTGAAGAACTGAAGCGTTTGATCGCACTTTCCCAGGACCACAGCTGGGGTTTTCCGAAGGCTGCGTGAGCGATCGCGTTGCCAGGCCCACGACTTCTGCCTTCTCTTTAGGGCAAACGTCCAGGAGACCAGAGCACTCTTCAGCTAACGGAAGATTTCTCCCAGAGCCACTCGCTTGTTAGGCGGTTTACATGCCGAGCTTTCATTTAAGATTTATCTCCAAGAAAGTGGGTAACATGCTTGTCAAACAGTATGCACATATACACCCTCCTTCTCTGAGTAATAAAAAAATTCTGGAACCTCAGGGGTTCAAAGTATAAGCATACGTCAGGGCACCTGGGTGGCTCAATTAAGTGTCTTCGGCTCAGGTCATGATCTCAGGGTCCTGGGATCGAGTCCTGAGTTGGGCTCCCTGCCCAGTGGGGAGCCTACTTCTCCCTCTCCCTCTGCCTCTCCCCCAGCCTGTGCTTGCTCTCTTTCTCTGACAAATAAATAAATAAAATCTTTTAGGGGCGTCGGGGTGCCTCAGTGGGTTAAGCCTCTGCCTTCGGCTCAGATCATGATCTCAGTGTCCTGGGATCAAGCCCTGCATCGGGCTCTCTGCTCAGCGGGGAGCCTGCTCCCCTCCCACCCCGCCCCCACTCGCCCTGCCACCTGCCTACTTGTGATCTCTGTCTGTGAAATAAATACACGAAATCTTTAAAATATATATATAAGCACATATCAAATGTGACCCCATGGACAATTACTCACTTACTTTTATGCAGATATTTGTAT